>NC_052051.1:52565843-52872232 GCF_903992535.2 Arvicola amphibius
ACTCTCTTGGTATTCTCTCCTGGTTCACTCCCTTGGTCCTCTCTCTTGGTCCCCTCAGTGTTGTAGCAAGCTCTTAGTCCCTTCAGTATTGGAGCAAGCTCTTAAGTCCTGTCAGTATTGGAACAAGCTGTGTTTCAGTGTTCCACTGAGATTTCTCTTTTGAGTCTCTGCACTCTTAAGTCCCCTCAATATTGGAGCAAGCTGTGTTTTAGAGTTCCACTGAGGTTTCAGAAGGATAGGTGTAGTACTGTGGGATTTGGTCACAACTAGAGTAAGACAAATGCTTCTTGGGAATATTAGCATCCAGCAGTAGCCCTAAAGTTTCTTGTGGAGAAAATTTGAAGCTCTGGCTCCATCATTGAAGATCAGAATGGGCTCTTCATAGATAGATAGATAGATAGATAGATAGATAGATAGATAGATAGATAGATAGATAAATATAGAAATATATATATATGTATGCATATACATATATATATATATATTTGTGTGTGTGTTATGGCAAATGTTGATATTAAATTCTATCAAAATAAATAATACATTTGGTATCTCACACTGGGAAATAAGGAAAATATTGCACATTGTAGGTACTTAATAACAATGTAGTTAAGTTTACATTCTTGAAAAAAGGTCAATATTCTCAGGGGTTTTTTGGAAGATTGTATTTAATAAGTAGTAAAATTTAATCAAATTTGCAATAATCCAATATTCTTGCTCATTTTTGATAAAATTTTCCATTAAATATTATGAACAATTCTTAAACCCTCCCAGGAAAATTACCCTTCCTTCCATATCTATCTATCTTTCTTTCTTTCTTTCTTTCTTTCTTTCTTTCTTTCTTTCTTTCTTTCTTTCTATCTACCTTGGAGAAATCAAAGAAAGAAAAGCCACACATATCCACAAACATGAGATCTAGGTTTAAGATGGAAGAAATTAACAGTGCACAAGGAATTCTCTTGATTGTTAGATTTTCCCACACTGGTCCTAATGAAGCTGTCAGTAGTGAGGAAGAGGAGATGATTTCCCAGGGTGTATTTGGTTGTAGTTCTGCTGGACTTGGAGGACTGTTCTCGACACAACATTCTCGGTATTCCTGGAAGTTCTATTTTCTTCATCGCTCAGAGCTTTCCATTGGGAAGTATTTTATCTTACTACTACTACTACTACTACTACTACTACTACTACTACAACAACAACAACAACAACAACAACAACAACAACAACAACACATAAAAATGCTGACTCAGCATGCAAAAGGTCGTGTTTCAAAGGTTAACAATTGCTCCAGATCAAGTGAATATTCATTTTGAACAGAGAATTTGTTAAAGTGATTATTTACTATAATATTTGTGTCTGTTCTTTTGACAAATAATAAGGCAAAGTGGATAGAAGGACTCCTAATTCTACAGTGTAAAATGAACTAGACCATCATTACAATGAAATTACTGTGATATCATCAGGAATTTAAAATAATCCCTTTGAAATGTATTATTTATTTTACATCCCAGTTGTGGTTTCCCCTCCCTCCTCTCCTCCAAGTCACTCCCTCCTATCCCCCCAAAAGTATTTTTTGTTGTGACTGATAAATTAAAAATGACAAAATATCAACAGTTATTTCAGTGAGGTACTTTGGGAATGTATATACTAAAAAAATTTATTAATCTATCAGAACAGAAAAAAACAAAACAAAATGCATTTAGATTTTGTGAACTGTGTTAGTTTTGAACTTCATATGACTAAGACACGTTGGGAGAAACACCTGAAATAATAAAGAAGAAAGGAAGTGACTCCTCTGGAAGGGAGGAACCTGCAGACTCGGATGCAGGTCTGACCCCTGTGAAAGGAGACAGGACATGGCAAGCTTATTCTGAACTGTAACTCTCAGAAGTTCTTAGGCAGGCTGAAGCAGGCCTAAAATGTACCACAAGTCCTTTGTGTTAAAGATAAATGAGCCTTCAGTCTGCAATAGGTAAGATTGAAATGTTCTGGCTAAATTGTCTTTCATTATATGTTTTACATCTTAAATGTTCATTGTATAATAGACATTTAGTAAGAGCAGTCACACAACTGGGACCATTTAATATGTGAACCAAATGAAAGGAGGTGTTCAAGCAGCTAGCTGAGCTTCTCATGTCAGTATGTGTGTGTGTGTGTGTGTGTGTGTGTGTGTGTGTGTGTGTGTGTGTATTGAGTAATACTTGTATACTGTTGAGTGATTTCTTGACTTTCCTTGACTGAAATTGGCCAGTTTTGTACAGGCACAGCTTCAGTAAATCTAACATCTTATTTCTTATTTTGCATCTCTTGATGCAAATCTTGGATGTCCATAGGCACAGACTGGCACTCTCATGAGTACACAGTTGCAACATGACTAGGAAATAAAGGAGACTCAGTGTCACGTGACACTTCAAGCAAAACCAAAGAGGAGTTGGTTAACAATGTCACTTGTTTTGACAACTGGGTAGACAGCTCCAAAAGTTGCTTACTATTAAAATCTAAATATTGTTGTGAAATATTTGCTGTGTGAAGATGTAATGCTGTGATTGGTGCAATAAAAACCTAAGTGACCAATAGCTAGGCAGGAGGAATAGGCGGAACTTCCAGGAACAGAGAGAACTCTGGGAAGAAAATGGCAGGTCACCAGACAGATGTGAAGGAAGTAGGATGCACAGTATAGACATAAGGTAATGAATCATGCGCCAAAACACAGATTAAAATATATGGGTTAATTTAAGTTGTAAGAACTAGTTAGAAATAAGCTTAAGCTAAGGGTGAGCATTATAGTTAATAATAAATCTCTGTGTCATTATTTGTGAGCTGGTGGCTTAAAGAAAAATCTAGCTAAAAATATCAATGTCTGTGGCTCTAGCTGATCTCTCTCATGTTGTCTTTCATTCTGTTCCTATACCTTCCTCCCTGGAATCATATTTCTTTATTAATCTTCTGTAAGGACAATGTAGGCTAAGTCTTGAGGAAAAGACAACCTGTTTAATGACAGCATACTTTTAACTTATATGGCTAGAATTGTTATGGGTGTTGTCATTATGGAATATTGTGTATTTGAAAAATGGGGCATTTTCAACACATACATGCACACCTGCAGATCTACAATTGTACTTCTCAGTAACTTTTAAAATTGCATTCGTCCATAGGTTTACTTAAGCTAGCAAAATGTGGTTAGAAAGGCAAAGCACCAGATAGAGTTTTCACTGAGCCTTTAAAGAACAACTTTCTGTATGCATCCCCTCTTGCCATGGTAATTATGAAGTACTAAGAAATATATTTATCAACCTAGAGTCTTGACAAAGATCATAGAAGTAGGAACTTAAGCAGAATCATGACAGAATGCTGCTTATTATCTTGCTTTCTGTGTCTTGCTCAGTCTGCTTTTGAAACACAACCCAGAACCACCTATGCAGGGGTGGCACAGTGGGATGGGCCCTCCTACATTACTCATTAATCAAGACAATACACCATAGACTTGCCTACAGGTCAGTCTTATGGAAGCATGCTCTCAATTAATGTTTTCTTTTCTCAGATAAGCCAAAGTTTTTGACCAGTTGACAAATACCAATCAGCACACCAGTGTTTCTTGGTATGAAGGCACACAGTAGGCAGTTCTTGGCATCTTACAGAGAAATTTGTGGGGAATTTTGTGTTTTTGGAATACTTACATAAAGTATTCTAGCGTTGTGATACTTAGATTAATTACAAACCATTATATAAATGATATAAAATGTACCCTATTAACACTTAGCCGACAGTAGAAAATTTAATATAAAATGGATTACATTTGAGGATGCAATTATGAAGAATTTAATCTGCAAAAATAAATGGCAATTTGTCTTTATTATTATTCTATCCACAATTGGACATTTGCAATTCCACAATAGTACAAAGGCAATTAGTGCTAGCTTCTGTGAATATAGGAAGAAGCTGATGCAATCAGCTTATGAAGAGAAAGGCTGATTGTGGCTCATAGTTTTAAAGATCTCCATGTATGATTGCCTCTGTTGCTTTTGAGTCTAATGTGAGACAGGACTTGTTTTTCTTTTTCTTTATTCTTCTATCATACAGCACGTTCTGGCTGTGATCTCTCCTCGCTCCCCTTCTCTCTCCTCTCCTTCCCCCAGATCCACTGCTCCTCTGTTTTCCTTTAGAAAAGATCACTCCTCCCAGTGATATCAACTGAACACAGCATAATAAGGTGCAATAAGACTAGGCATACACCCTCAAATCAAGGCTGGACAAGGTAGCCCAGTAGGAAGAAAAGGATCCCAAAAGCAGGGAAAAAAGAGACAGCACTTTTTGTGGAGGCATGTGGCAGGGACAAACTGCTTTCTTCACCACCAGGAAGGGAAAGAGAATAGGAAAAGAGTTGGACTTACCCTTCTTCTCGATGAGCATATCCCAAATGACTGGCAGCCCTCCTAACAGATCACTTTAATGATCCCACAACCTTCCAATAGTGCCAATCTGCGTGGTCAGTGTGTAATTAATGAATCTTCAGGAAATATTCCAAATCTAAGCTATAGAGTAATTCACTAATAAATTGAAGCAAATTAAATAATGATAAATAAGAACATGTGCTGTAACCCAAAATAATGTTGAATATTTAAGCACTGGATGCTATTATACTTCAATGAATATGGAAAATGAATATGTAGTTAAAATGTGAGTTGACCTGTGTGGTGATTTTTACAGAAACAGCTGATAACTATGGAGAAGAGTCTGAATATGTGAATATGGATTTTATTGGACAGAGTCACAGAGGAAGCTTTTGGGATTGTTATGAATTTCTATTAAAGTTTTAGCATTTTTTCCAGCAATGTAGGAGGACCAACCTGGCAAAATAAAATGTGTGTTTTTCCAAGAATAACATAAAACAACACTTTAATGTACAAAATTTTTCAACTACTGCCCCAAAGCAAGAGATTCTGAGGCATCAGAAGTGTCTCCCAGATTTACAGTACTTACGGGAAACACGAAGGCATGCTGCTAAGAAACTTGTAGAAACACCCACAAAGTGGGCACAAGCTCCTGCAGACAGACAAGTTATGGGCACAATGTCTTTACTAAGGAGACATATTGGGCATTACAGAAAAATAGTTGTGTCACATGCCTGTTGGCACATAATCCTGCTTTTATGCATGGACAAAAACAATTGGGTTTATGTGCAGCACTGTGAGGGAGAAGCACGAAACTTAGGGTTTTGTCATTAACAGTCTCATTCCTGAGCTGTGGTATCCAAGAGAAACCTTCCCAATAACAACCAAGTGGGAAAAAGTGTGGTGAGGTTAGTATTGACAGTCTGCCAGTCATAGGAACAACAACAAACTTCATGCCACAGTGATGCTGTGGCCCAAGTCTAAAGACATCAATGGTGCATTCAAAATAGAATAATTCCATAAGGAAGCTATTTAAAACATATGGTGAAAAGAATATTGCATTGCTATAACATCGGTAGAACTCTGAAATACAGCTTGCTCCAATACTGAGGGGACTTAGGAGGTGAGTGAACAGTTACATGACAGATTCCCCACTGTCTAGGACCTCCACAGTGGGACAAAACCTTGGACCCCTCTCCAACTCCTAGGCTTTTCTAGCCAGCCAACTGGAGGTAGGCTCCCCCAAAACCCATCCACCTGATCCTCCAAGATACTAGCTCCACCCTTCCCCCCAATGTGGGCAGAAGCCTGATATTCAATAAATTTGGGCTTTGAGAAATGCATGTTTCTGCGTAATCGCTTGCTACAGGGTAGTCATTTTGCCTTTTTCCTAAAGATCTTTGCAAATATCAATCAGACTTCTATAACCCCAGTGATACTGGAGAGCTTTAATTAGGGTATAGACTAGTCACAGATGTAAGATTAGGAAATCGAACTTGGATGAATAAGAGTAAAGATTTACCAAACAATGGCAAGCCTAAACCATTCTTTGCATTTATTCATGTAAACTGTACTGTGGACGCATATTAAAATTTGTGAGTGATTAGTTGAAAATTTGACATCTGTCTCACTGAGCTTGCCTGATGAACAGGAGTCCGGGTCCCTTATAGTTTTATAATTTCGGAGTCAAAACAGAGCAAACTCAAGCTGTGGCAGTCTCACAGCAGTTGGAGAGGAGGGGAGCCTCGAAGACCCAAGAAAGTCAGCAGAGTTTCTTACAGACTGGAGGGATGCCCAGTGTTAAGTAAATAGAGTCCTGCCCTTTATCTCCAAGTCAACAGAATTTTCTGAAAGAACTGTAGATTCTCAAATTTAGACCAACCCATTTCCACTGAAAAATCACAAAATATGGAAAGAAATTAAGGGAAAAATGTGAGTAAGGGAGGAAACTTTTGATGTACATAGATTGAAAATGTTCATGATTGAAAATATACAGTCTAAAATTGGCAATATTTCTCACATTGGTCTTGTCCAATATGATCCTTATCAAAATTTTAGCTTACTTTTTTTGCCAAAAACTGATAAACAAATTCTGAAATTCTTAACCAAATACAGGGGATTCAAAATAGTCAAAATCCCAAAAGAATCAAGCTTTAATCAAATTATATTTGAAAAATATAATTTATAATCTCATATATTAAAACTAATCTAGAGAAATCAAGTCAGTATGACACTGAACTAAAGATTAGACATACAGAAAAACAGAACTGAATAGATACCAGAATTAAAAATTAAACCCTTATAGTTGCTCTCACTTGCTTATCCAGGGTGGCATGGCAACACAGAAGAAAAAGTGTAATCATTTCAACCAGTGCTGCACCAACAAATAAATATCCACACAGAAAAACTGAAATTACATCCTTACCTTCCACCATAAAAATGATCTCAAATGATCCATGATCTAAATGTGAAAGCTGAAATTATAAGACACCACGCAGAAAATGCCTTAAGAGTAAATCTATATGACTTTATGTAGGCAGTGATAGACATTATGTCAGAAGGTAAGGCATAGCACAGCACAGATTAGAACACAGCATCTTACTGAAATGGGATGCTTACATGGTGCAAAGGATCTTGTCAATGCACATAACGAAAGAGACATTTGAAAATCATGCATCTGACAAGCAGGCATGAAATACATAAAGAACATTTTATAACTCAATAATAAAAGCACAATTTAAAAGTGGGTAGACATTTCTCTAAAGATGACATAGAAATGCACTAAGTACATGACAGGACACCCAATATCTTTAGCCATTGCAGAAATGCAATAAAAAGTTCAAGAAGTTACCATTTCACATGGACGTGTGGAGAAAGCAGAGCTTTCATTCATTGCACCCACTGCAACAATCTGAAAGAGTTTTGCAGTTAACATTAAAGAATGTTAAATAGCAATACCACATCATCCATCAATTTCACTACTAGGCACACACCATATGTGCCTATTCCTCTAGAGTCTACAGAAATAGAAAAAGAAAACACCAAAACAAAACTTGTACTCTAATACTAACAGAAATATTGTCCCCAACAGCAAAACCAAGATTTCAAATGTTTACCTACTGAGAATAGAATTTAAAATCTGGTATACTGTTTATTTTTAGAGTAATAAAGTATTTTAAACTTAGCTTGTGGCAATTATCTCACTATTTTTAATATACAAACACAACACTCCTAAATTACTTACTGCCGATGAGTTATTTATGACACATAAATTACAGCTTAATAAAGTTTATTTACAAATGAGAACATTTAGGAAAGTATATTTTAACTGATAGGAACTGCATGAAACAAAACTTATTCCTGATCCCCTTCTTGAGAATCATCTCCTAAGAAAGCTAACAGTGTCCTTAGCTTGGAAAGCTTGACTCACTAATTGCATGTTCCAATAGTATTATATTTTTACCCAGCAACACACTGAGCAAAGGCCAAGATTTATGTGACTAGACAAAACCACACCTGTCTGGGGGAGTGGTATGAGTAGCACTACAGAAATCTCTACTTTTCTTTGTCCTGGTTTCCTGGAATCTTTGGAGTGATTAGTGGCTTTCACACGCTAATGAGAGTCCTGGCTGGAGGACCCTAGAAAGTTTCAGGATCGGGGCTGATCACTGAAAGCCATGACTAGACATAACATGCCCACAGCCATATCAGCTGCTGGATACGGGGAGGGGCTGAGAATGAGGTGATCAACAATGGCCAATGATGTAATCAATTATAATTGTGAAGTGAAGTCTTTACAAAACCCCAGAAGGATGGAATTCACAAAGCTTCCTGCCTGGGGAACACATCACACGTCTCAGTACACCATGTACAGAGAAAATGGCATGTCCCAACTCCAATGAGGCAGATGCTACCGTACTATGAGCTCTTTGACCTTTGTTCATTCTTCATCCGTCTGCCATCTATGTTCTTTTTTTTTTCTTTCTTATCTAGAAATACAAGTAGTATTTTCCCCCGAGTTCTACAATTCATTCTCTTTAAGTACTAAAATCTAGGAGGAGAGCAATGAAATACCTACTTCCCAGCTAGTTGGTCAGAAGTATGACAACACACTGCTGGTTGGCACTAGAAGTCGGGGGTATCTTTGTGGTGCTGGGTCTTTCTCTAAGAACAATGTCACAACTAGACCAAACTGAACTGAACTAGCTGGTACTAACTACATCGCACTAAGTAGCCTTGATATCATCAGATTGGTGTGTATAGGACTGGATTATAAAACACACCAGCAACACAGTATCTGCCAGGAAACTGCTTTTCGTGGAAGGACACACACGTCGGTGGCATCTGAGGTGGTGTCACTAGTGGTGAATAAAAGCTGGAAAAGCACCTTTTAGCTCTTTCTGCCTGTGAGGTCGCCTTTGTGCACCACTCAAGTTGTGTCTTCTTCCTTAAATTCTAACCTGAGCAGAATCCACACGCTTAATCCTTGCATTACTTTCCTCCAGGGGCAGCGAAATCGGCCATGAGATCAATTCCCGGCCCCTTGACTGAGCTTCCCTGTGGCTCATCTTAATTGGAGTTGTACAAAACTGATTTATCCAGGTGTAGAGAGGCAAAGAACCGTACCTAGTTTACCTCTGCTCAGGATCTGATTAAAGTAGAATAATGTTTTCTTCTATCACTGGTTTCAAATGTGAGGGTCTACATTTTTTTTTTTACCTTCCTAGCTAAATTAACATTGTGACCCACTCATGTGAAATACGAAATTCTAATTTAAGGAGCTCTGAGATCCTTAATGTACAGGGAGATCTTATGATGATTTGTTAGAGGTAGATGAGGATGAAGCTAAATTAGGCTTCTTTGGCAAATGCTTTTTACTTTAATGTGAGAGCAAATCCTGTGGCCTGGCAGAGAACCATACAGAATCAAGAACTTAGCCAACTGGGTCAAGCTATGACACCTAAGAGTTCCTTAATAGGCCATATTTACCAATTACTTCTCAGTTTGATGTTTTATTTATGAATCAAGTTTAATTAGCATAACAATAAAGACTACTAGAAAAGCATTTTGAATAAAATTGGCTTTTGGATTTTTTACTATCCTCTCTTTGGGCACATTCAAAATTTTTTATTCATGAAAGAAAATACTTAGGTTTAGATGATTTTCTATGCAGATTTTTTTCATTTTGTTTTTTTTTTTTAGCTATTATACTTCGAGGACATTTGTGTTTGCTTTTTAAAGGCCATTTTTATATTGATTAGTTATTTCATTTAGTTTAGTGATTCACTACCTATGCTAATTTTTTCACAAAGAAGTTAAGACAATATTTCATTAAACCCATCTTCCAAAGAGAGAAAAACTTGTTCGCTTATGAAAGGTTTTAATATAAACTGTTTTGAGCATAGCATCAGTAAGCTCCCACTGTATAAAAAAACCACCCCTAACACTCTAGCCTAAAAGTATCACATTTCATGCTGTTCATCTATTTACAGACTGTATTTTTCCCATTCCTGGTGGATTTATGAATGTTAGAGAGCTAGTTGTGGTTTGAGTGAGAAGTCCTGTTAGCCTTGGCTTGACTTTCTCACTAATCTAGGAGTCAGCTGGCCTCCACTTCATTCAGGATGGTTCAGCTCTTCCCTGCATTGTCTCAGTGGTATAGAGCTCCTGATGAAAAGAGGCCCAGGCTAATCTGATGAAAATGAAAGTAAAACATGCAAGGCTTCATGAAGCTCTCATTCAGAAATCATCTCTCATTTGGGCTGAGGAAGGCAGCCAGCTAGAAGTCAACCTAGTTTCAAAGAATTGAAAAGTTGTGTTTTCTCCCATTAATAAGAAGCCTCTAAGTAATTTTGCAGAGATATGGATACAGGTAAGAGAGATTGTTGATTGTATTCCTGGTACTAGATCATGAAATAATCAAGAAAATAATTCAGTGTGAAATCCTTGACATCATGGGTAAGGAGGAAATCAGGAACCCAACCATAATGATGCAGTCATGGGAAGACGTACGATATGATTACAAGAAATTACCATTTCAGAAATTTAAGGATACACACCCCTTCCCTGTATGACTGTCAGTCTATCCCCTAGCTACTCCTCCAGACTTTCCTATCAGTAAGAAACATAATTTTGGGAGATGAGAGAGGGATTTGGGGCATATTAGAGGTAGAAGTGGGGAGCAAGACTGTGTTTTGTTTTACTATATTATCAAAATTTCCTTTAATTCTTGTCAAAACCAACTATAAAATGAAGGTTTTAAAATAAAAATCTAGGGATTGTCCAATCCCTTCCGTCATAGGTCCTTTCGGAGATACCTTTGGTTGTGTGGCTTTCACTGTTCTCCAACATAACTTATTAAAAGATCAAGAGTAGAGAAGCTAGAGATGATGGCAGGCATACACTTGTTCATTGAAGCACAGGCATACATACAGTCCAGCCAGACCTCCTTAGAAGACAGTATCTAGGAGAAGCTTTCTCTCTAGTTCTAATAGGTTAAAAGAATGCTGAGCTGTAAATAAAGAAGGGATGGAAGTCAGACATGAGATCAGTTCTACTCTGAGTATTCATTTATTCAACCCATATTGAAAGATATCTCACTGTGTGTCAGGCAGAGAGATAGACACTGGTGGTACACAGGTAAACAACATAGATTTGGTCTTCTTGAAGGGTAAAGAAAGGAAACTTGAACCATCACACATTGTTGTGATAGTTGTGGATAAAAACTCCAGGGAACACTCAAAAACAGAATGTAGGCTGAGGAAGTGATCCCTGAGAGAACACCATTTAAACCTGGGCCTGCAGGTTAAATAGTCATTCTGAAGTCAGGTATGTGTGTGTATGTGTGTGTGTGTGTTGTGTGTGTGTGTGTGTGTGTGCACGCGCACACATGCGTGTGTTAATAAGACTCACTCCAAAGTATGCATCAATTACATACAAGCTCAACAAACACAGGTAAGAAATTAGTGAATTTGAAGCCTACTTTCCAACTCATCCCTTCTGTTTCTCACCACCTGTCCCAGCCCAGATGCCTCTCCAGCTCTTCTCACTTGGCCTTGTTCTCGTATCTAATAAATTTAGCTCTGGTTTTCATTTCTATTTGGACCCCAGAGGCCAAGTTAAAGGCACAAACAAGAAATGCTTGTTTCTCTGTGAGCTCTGGAATTTCATTAATCTTCATTATGTAAAAATTGCTTAGTAGTAAAAACCTAATGAGAAACTTTAGTTCCCACCTCAGTCCAGTAGGTGATAGTGGCGGTGTTTACTATGGAACTGAACTGAAAAAAAAAAAAAGATTTTTCTGTGTCTAGAACAGAGACGACTTATTTCTTGACCAGTGAAATCATGATTAAACTAATCTCAGAGATCTCAAGGATGTCCTCCATATTTTGTTGGGTCCAGTGAGTTTGGAAACTTGAGGACTTACCTTCTATCAGAAAGAGAAAAAACTGGGATTATTTTAAGAAGGTTGTGACCCTCATCTGACAATTCAATAAACCAGAACAGATCTTTTCATAAATCATGAGCGACCTTGGATATCTTGTGAAGGACACCAAGATACATCCTTTAGCATCTAAATTTTTAAATAGGATGATGAAATCCTATGTATATTGTATCAGCTAATTTTTCCTGTACTCCAATCTCTGTCTTAGGGTCTGTGTTTAGAGAATCCTAGGCTGAGACAATGCCCTAGGAATCAGCTGTGCATGGGCAATGGTACCAAGGAGGACATATATGGAGAGGAAGTACTAAAGAGGAAGGAAGTGCTTCAATGAAGGGTATTGCTCAGAAACTGTAGGAAATTAATGTTTAGAAACTTGTAAATGTGGGAAATTAATGTTCGAATTCTCAGGGACTTCCAGGAGATCATGCAGGAGACATCTACTTCACTCTTCCTCTACCAAAATTGAAGACAAATCCCGAGATGCCTAACTCTTTAGTATCACATGTCTGTCTTTGGCACAAACTATCAGGAAAACCTTTGGCAGGGAGTTCAAGGTGCTTGCTGTAAGGAGTCTTTACAATAATGGAAACAATAAATGTCAAGGTCATGAAGTAGGACACTGACAAGTAGATAATAGTTAAGTAATTCATTAGTAAATTTTAAGACTGGTGCCCCTACAGCTGAGCATGGGTATTTGCTCCATAACAGCAGTGGGAATGGAAAAAAGAGGAAACATTTTGAATGAATTTGAAAGAATCGATGTGACTGACAACCAAAGAAAATAATAATGCAAATGAGTCCAGGAATAGTCCCCAGCCTCCAGTTTGAAGGTAAAATGAGATACCACGGACTGGCTAGAAAATGCACCATGAATTATGGTGAGATTTTAGGCATAATTTGTCAATATTACAAATTGATCTTCCCAGAAAGTTGACTCTGAATTAGGGGCTAGTGTGCAACAGGTGTCAGAGGATTCATTTGGAATCAACTCATGATAAAGAGAATGGAGTCAGGAGATGTTGAACAGCCAATGCAGAGTCAGTAGAAACCTCAGCCTGCGTCAGAGGAGCTCTGAGCATGAAATTGTCCTCGGGATGATCCCCAGTTGAGTCAGCTGATCAGATTGTCAAGCCGTTAGGAGAAGATGGCTTTGAGAAAGGCAGATGAGATCACGTGAGATGTCTCTCTTCAGCCAAGACAGTGCTAGAAGAAGGTTGACAGCTTGACAGCTGTGAACACCCCTACACAGGAAGGTTAAGAGAAACTCTGTTCCTTAGCAGGGCTCTAGACGTACATCCCAACATCCAACACTGGCAGCATTACAATCTCCAGAATCAAGTTGCTAACTCACTCCCAGGTCTAGTATGCAGAAGAAATGTCTAGGCTAGCAGCAGCATATGTGAAGAACCCTCAGTTCAAAGTAGCTTCAATAAGCAACTTGGGCAGATGGTATGGAACAAATACTTCATTCTAAAACATCCCAAATGTGATTGTTCTGTGACAAATAATAGTAACTCATTTTCCTTAGAAAGATGTAAATAAAGTCATTATGCCATATACAACAGGCTGTAAGTTACCTGTCAACCAAAAAACATGGAAAAGTGTAACAGAATTGTTCTATTCAAAGGTGAATAATAAAACAGTAGAAATGTTATGAAGAACATCAACCCATATACAGTGATTATGTTTTCCTGCGATGCACATGAAAATCAGCAAAAATTCTAATTTTCTGTCAAATTCCTTTTGACATTATATTATGCTTATAAATATGTAATTAGAGAAAATGTATTTTTAATACTAATGACAAGGATAGCATCTTGGTAGAACTCTTTGTCTACTAAATATCATATTCCACCTGACAGAAATATTAAAACTTAAAATATACAACACTAGGGGTTGGAGAACACTTGTTGCTCTTTCAGAGGACTCCATGTTTGGTTCTGAGCACCCACACAAGGGTTCACAACCATCTGTAACTCCAGTTCCAGGGGATCTGGTGCCAACTTCAGACCTCTGCCGGTATCAGTTATACACATGGTGCACATATATACATGAAGATAAAATACTCATACACATAAAATTAATACATCTCTTTTAAGATAAAAAATAAAATACCAGGACATACAAACACTTCCCCAAAGACATTTTCTATAAATAGATGATAGTCAGACAGACAGACAAATGAGAGATAGATGATAGAAGAGAGAGAGAGAGAGAGAGAGAGAGAGAGAGAGAGAGAGAGGATAGATGTAAATAAACAGAGAGACAGGAAGGTAGACAGACAGACAATGATAGATAGATAGATAGATAGATAGATAGATAGATAGATAGATAGATAATAGATAGATAGATAGATAGATAGATAGATAGATAGATAGATGATAGATAGATGATAGATAGATAGATAGATAGAACTAAGTATTAAATTTGTTTTGCCTCACATTTCCCTTTTATTGTCACCCCAGTCTTCTTCCCCCACAAGACTCTGCCCAGAAAATGTACTATGTCAGACAGCACTGCTGATTTGGAAGCTACACTGCCTATTTGTACACATAGGCTTGATCAAGACCTATGAAAGCATCGCAGCTCCTCTGAGTGTTAGTTTTCTCATCTGTATAATGTTAAATGATAATGATAAAAATGTTCATTCCCAGCATCCTTACAAAGTGTTTGCTGGCACAAAAAAAGCTTTAAAATTTATTGCTATAAATCATTGTTGTAAGTCAGCAGAAGAGCACATTCAAACCTGGTTGCCTTACTTGTACCCTCAGTGCTTGCCAGAAATACAGTCATTGGCAAACCACCCACCAGAAGACTAGGGACAGTCAAAGCCTCCAAGATGCTAAAGCCACCTTTGCTATGAATAACTTATGGTGACACTCTTGTGGCAATGGCCAGATCAGAGACAATGTAAAAAACTACATTTTCATTCCATCTATTCCAGATACCATAAATCTCGGGTCCTGACTCCAAAGTTCTTTTACTTCATCCCAAAGACTCACTTGGCATAAATTATAGCTGCAAAGTAGTGGGGTGGGAGGGGACATCTTGACTCAGAAGCTTAGCCACACGCTGAGTTACAGTTCAGTTCTACAAACTCACCACGTGACTGGTGATCTCAGCAATTCCCAGGGCACTCATCCTGGCACCAGGATCTCTCTCTTCATTCTTCAATTCTCTATCACTCAGTACAACTCCACATCTAGAGGAGAGGCAACAGAAGCAGCTCCGTGGTTATTCCTTATATCTGCCTCCTGTCTTTGAGTTCACTCAGAAAGCCCAAAGCAATCAAGAATCTGAACATGCTTGCTACTAATATATATCTGCGGAGAAATTCCCTCCCTCCGAGAATGGTTCCACACTCTTGCATAGAACCATATTCACCCTCCACATATACCACAACTAAAGAATTCCTCCTTTAAATATCTCTCCAATAAATTTCACTCAGGGACTTTCTGGTGTAAGAGGTTCTTCCGTTTGTGTGTTGCTTTCATTGGCTGAATAAAGAGACTGCTTTGGCCTTTTGATAGGGCAGAATTTAGATAGGTGGAGTAGAGAGAACAGAATGCTGGGAAGAAGGGAAGTGTGGCAGACGCCATGAATCTCTGGCCTGAGACAGATGTACGTTAGAATCTTGCTGGTGATACACAGATTTAATAGAAATGGGTTAATCAAGATGTGAGAGTTAGCCAATAAGAGGCTAGAGCTAATGGGCCAGGCAGTAATTTAATTTATACAATTTCTGTGTGGTTATTTTGGAGCTAAGCTAGCCAGGAGGCAGGATGCAGCCCGCTCCTCCTACAACGAGTTTCTTCATTTTTCCCTAGAAAATGCAACCCTAAAAGCCAAGCCATCTGGCCATCCTAGAATTCCTAAAGTGTAAAGTTCATTAAAAGGTATGGGGGAAGAGACGGCTGAGAAGGGCTGTCTCTGGGGTTAAAACAAGCCTATTAGGGGTTCACAGAGACTGAATTGCCAACTATAGAACTTGCTTGTGATTGATCTGGGCCCTCTGCACATGTGTTGCAGTGGTGTGGCTTAGTCTTCTTGTGGGACTGCTAGAAGACCGAATAGGGGCTATCTCTGACTCTGCTGCCTGCTCTTGGAACCCTTTCCTCCTGCTGGGTTGCCTCATCCATTCTTAATAGGAGAGGAGGTGCCTCATCTTGCTGCAACTTGATATACCATGACTAACTGATATACATGGAAAGTCTGCACTTTCCTGAAAGGAAGGGACAAGGAGGGCATGAGGGAGAGGAGGGAGATTTGGGGGAAAGACTTGCAGGATAGGAGGGAGGAACGGAGGGAAAACTGTGATCAGACTGGGAAAATTAATTGATTAATTAATAGAAAAAATTTAAAAAACACTCCTGTCAAGAGGGATGGAAATAGGAAAATAAGTATTCAAAGTTACTCCAAGACAGTATCCAAAATGATAAACTCTAGATAGATAGACTCATCCTCAAAATTCTCCTGGAAATGCTTGACATACTCATGTGAAGTAAAACTTTTGAAACTGCTCACTCCCACTTTCAATTTAGATCTGCTTCCCCAACCAACAGAACTGACAGAAGCATACAAACAGTCATAGAGACAAACAAACAGTCAAGACAACCAGAGATAGCCACACAGAGACTTAAACCAGGAAGTCCAGTGACTTCTCGTATGGACCTCACACACGAGAATTAGGGCTGTGTCCAGGCTTTCCTAAGTGCCCTATCCAGAAGGGGACATAAACAGACTTACCTCCAGAAGTGACAGACTTAGGCAACTTTTCCTGTAATTCCATGATTTAAGGTAGAGGTATCAGGAACCTCTGGGGCATTAGGACTAGAAGTAGGAGAAGTTTGTGGGGTCCTGGAATATCTCATGAATGCACCCGTAGAAATTGTCCTTTTCTATGCTATCATTCCTGGGGGGATCTAAGAAAACTCCCACCATGACATGGTGACTCAGTTTCTAGGGATCTTGTTGGAGTCTCCAGAATATTGTGAGGTAAGCCCACCAGAGACTGTCACACAAACACTCTTTTTTTTTCATCGTTTATTTTTTTATATTTAAAAATTTCCATCTCCTCCCCTCCTCCTCCCCCTTCCCTTCCCTCCTTCTTCCCCTTCCCTCCCCTCCTTCTCCCCCTTCCCTCCCCTCCCCTCCACCCATACCCCCCCTCCCTCCCTCTCAAGGCCAAGGAGCCATCAGGGTTCCCTACTCTATGCTAAGACCAAGGTCCTCCCAACTCCCCCCAGGTCCAGGAAGGTGATCAACCAAGCTGAGAAGGCTCCTACAGAGCCCGTCCATGCAGAAGAATCAGAGCCCAGCGCCATTGTCCTTTGCTTCTCAGTGAGCTCCCAAGGTCCTGATGAGGAGCAGAAGGAGAGAGAACATGAGAAAGAAAGTCAGGACCGTGAGGGAACCTCCACCTGGCGATAGATGAAGAAAATGACTGAGCCCCACATTGGAGCACTGGACTGAGCTCCCAAGGTCCTGATGAGGAGCAGAAGGAGAGAGAACATGAGAAAGAAAGTCAGGAACGTGAGGGGTGCGTTCACTCATGGAGACGGTGGGACAGAACTAATGGGAGATTACCAACTCCAGTTGGAATGGGACTGATGGATCATGCGACCAAACCCGTCTCTCTGAATGTGGTCACACAAACACTCTTAAAACCAAAGTGAACATCTTTAATGCCAGCAGGTGACTGCATGGGGAACTTGCCCAAATTATGCAGCAATGAGACTTATCTTTTATGCACAAAAACTACATTTTGGTTGGCACACTTCAGTGTAGAACTAAAGAAGCCAAAAAGGAAGGCTAGGATTGTTAGGATCTTTTAACTGAGGGACTTTCCTGTAATGTAGACTATGTTTTTGTATCTGTTTTGCAGGTGTTGACGCCTATGTGTTGGGTTTTAAGGTCAGAATGGTGCCTCTAACATAGCATCAGTCATGCTAAGGTCTGGGAGCCTATTACAGTGGCATATATGGATAAATACAACAGATTGTGTAAATACATTTTCTTTGTCTTTCAGTTGATTAAAACAATAGTATTGCACAAAGCACTTCTTATACGTTATATTGTTGAGCTTGAATTGATACCACATATTGTCAGAAACCAACCAACCTGTTTGCACGTGCCTGAAAGGGGTAGTAGGGATTGAGGAAAGACGTAGACAAGAGACAGAAGATAGAGTTGGGAGGGCATCCTGTGAATACTGTATCCACCCAAATTTATTTCTCATAGCTCTTTTATACCCCAACTCAAAGGGGAAGGCAAAAGACTTCTATACTGAGATACAAAGATCAAATGCCTGTAATTACTTTCTTAATACACAGTGCATACAGTAACCATGCCTTACATCAAACATCCTCTTATCTGACCATGAGGATCAAGACATCTGGTAACCACGCCTTAGATCACATATCCAGTTATCTGGCATTGAGGATCAAGAATAGGTTTGAACTCTCCGACCTTCAGTCAAAATGGAACAGAGTCAAATCTGTGGGTTCCCACAGCACACGACAGTGATGACACAAGGTTCTTGTCTCCTTGAAGCACATAACTCAGCTGAGATACACAATTCAAACAGACATCTGTTTAGTAGATCAAAGAAACAGTATTCCAGAGACATCCCAGTAAGATGACCACAGGGAAGGAACGGCCACTGTTCTACATGGTGCATTTTAAGAAGTCTTATGAATGTTTATGTTATGGATAGACACTCACTGAGTTCAGGTGACCCACATTCCCTCTCTCATCATAGTGGGTCAGAGCTCCATGTTGAGATATTTCTTCCAAACCTTTAAACCTTCCCCAAACCTTGAAATAAGGACTTGGTTTTCATTCTTCCATTTCTCAATCTGTCTCACAACCTAGGGCACCTATTGTTGGCTCTAGCCTGAGTGCTGATTTTGTGTCCAAGAGACAAACACTAGAAGGACATACCTCCAGAACTGGGTCTTTTCATGCCTTTAAAAACACCTTGGATTTCTAATAGCAGAAGGGCTTGTGGCGAAGGCTGAGGTCATAACCGTGTCCTCACTGTCCTTCTGAGCAGAAGTAGGTGTAACACAGGAAAACGTGAAATCACTAGGGTTGCAAGGTCTGTGTTCTGGGGCTTTCATTTATACATTCTGTTCTTAAATTGTTTACCCATTTTTGGCAAACGGGTTTTCAATTATAGATAATGACAAGATTGAACATAATAATATTGTAATTGTCATCTAATTCTAAGCATCCTGAATTTCATGAATAATTTGCTAGATCTTTCTAGAACACCAGAATAATAATCTCTCTCTTCATTCTTCAATTCTCTATCACTCAGTACAACTCCACATCTAGAGGAGAGGCAACAGAAGCAGCGCCGTAGAGATTCCTAATATCTGCCTCCTGTCTTTGAGTTCACTCAGAAAGCCCAAAGCAATCAAGAATCTGAACATGCTTGCTACTAATTTATATCTGCAGAGAAATTCCCTCCCTCCCAGAATGGTTCCACACTCTTGCATAGAACCATATTCACCCTCCACATATATTATTATAAATAATAAATAATTATTATTTAGCATAATTTTTGTGGTAATGGCAATGTTCTATATCTGACCAGTACAATATAGCAGCCGCTAGTCATCTTTAGCTACTCAGCAGTTGGAACATAGCTACTGTAACTAAGAAACTCAGTTTATAATTTTGTTGAGTCCTAAATAAGTTTTATTTACTTTGGGAGGTTTATGTGCTTGTATTATTCGTGAGTGTATCTGTCTGCATGTGTACTTGTGTGTTTGTGTGGGGGTCTTCCCATGCCGTGGCACACATGCTGAGGTCAGACAATAAACTGAGAGCATGGTCTCTCCTTCCACCTTGTGTGTTCTGGGACTTGAACCCAGCTCATCAGGCCTGGTAGTTAAGTACCTCTACTCAGAGTCATCTCCCTTGCCAAACTTTAATTAATTTTAACTGAAATAACCACATGTGACTAGGAGTTACTTATACTTAACAATGTAACTCTAGAAACATTTACCAAGTGGATAGAGGAAACAATTGCTTCCTTTCTACTATGAGGTCAACCAGCTGCTCTATTCTGTCATTGTTATAAAATTCAATGAAAACACAGATGGAGAACATCAGACAATACTTGGTCCATTGTAAACACAGAATAAATGTTTGCTCTTCCATTAATGTTCTTCTTTTATAAACCTAGTGGCTAAATTATAATTAATAATTAGCTTTTTGTTGTGATAAGATAAACAATAGGTTTGCCAAACTAAGTTATTATCTAGTTTGGATCAATGATTATCTTAATAGGGAAATGGGACTTGGGAGTATGATAGACAAAGTTATAAGTGGTAATATGATTCCCCAAACTTGGACTTAAACTGTCTTTCTCTCTGAGGGATATTTTTCCCTTTTTCTTTATTCTTCTCTCATACAATACATACTAACCACAGCCTCCCTTCCTTCTCCTCCTCCCAGTTCTCCTCAACACCTCCCTTCTCCCTCCAATCCACTACTTCTCCATTTCCCTTCAGAAAAGAGGAGGCCTCCCAGTGATATCAACCAAACACAGCACAATATGATTCAATAGGACTAGCCACAAACTCTCATAACAAGACAAGGCAACCCAATAAAGGTAAAAGGGTCCCAAGTGCAGGCAAAAGAGTCAGAGACACCCCCACCCCCAATGTTAGGAGTCCCACAAAAAAAAAATACCAGGTTAAACTACCACAGCATGTATGCAGATGGCCTAGCACAGGCCTAGGGGATAATTTCAATCAGCAGTGGTGTACGATTCTTCTAGTTTCAGCCCCATTTCCTCAAAGCCTTTAAAGGGTCTCAACCTCCTTCTCTGTGGCTCGGCAGTTTTACAGTCATTGAAAAGAGCTCATTTTACCTCTTGTTAGGTACCTTTCCGACCAAGATAAGATGGCTAATTACATATGCCATTAACCAAATGCAATTCCAAGTAATTCACAATAGTATTATACAGCAGCAATTTTTGAAGTATAAAGTTATATGAAATGCAAGGTCGTACTTCAGAAGTTTATCCTCAGGAACCAAGAGTTCTCAGCATTTACTGTGTGGCTGTGGATTCTACTAAAATTGCTGTCTATGAGGTGATTTGTCAGAAATATGGGATACACTGTTCATCCAAATTTCACCAGGTGTTTGTAACATCTCTACAGTTCTTCTAGGCATCAGGAGGGAAATGGATGTGTTCCCCAAGAAGCTTGCATTTTCTCTGTTGTCTCTGGTTCTTCAGTGCCTTTCCTTTGCCCATCACACAGTGTCTTCAACACAGGTTACAAACAGACATACTCTCACCCCAGATTTCCTGTGCTGTCTGACCACTCAGACCTCCTCCGAGTGTTCTCTGCCTTAACCTTGTAAGAATATGCTGTGCTTTTTTAACAAAGAAATCATGTGCAGCATAACTGTTTTAGAAACAGTCTTCCCTTTATATCATGGATTGTAATACACAAATTAATTAACCACAGATGGCATATACTCAAAATGTACTTTTTCTTTTGTGCTGATCAATGTAACTTAAGGAACATTTTCAAGAAATTTACATAATACTTGCTTATTATGATTAATCTAGAGATGAATTAAAATATATGGGAGAATGTGTGTAACTAATCCAAACATGTTTTAAAGCATGTGAAAGATTATACACAGGCTACATGCAAATATTCCATCTTACGTAAAGGACATGAGCCCTTGCAGAGTTGATATCTGGGAGTGATCCCAGGATCAGGACCAATGACATGTGGATACCAAGGGATAATTAAATGATAATCTCTGATAATAAGACTGAAGGGAGAAAATAGTAGCCCTCACCTCCATATCACTGTATCTCAAAAAAAATAGTTGCCCTCTATTAAAAAATTGCTCACTCACAAGTACACAGTACTTTTCCCACTATGTACCATCTGTCTTATACTGCACAGAACTTCAGATAGGGGCTAGGGAGATGGTTCAGCACTTACTGCACAAGCATAAGGTTCTGGGTTCAGGTAATCAGCACCTACATAAAAGCTTGGCATAGCAGCACACTCCTGTAACCTCAACACTGAGGGAGGGGAGTGACAGATAAATTCTGGAAGCTTGACCACAAACCAAAGCACATGAAGTGGCAACCTGCAGGTTCAATGCAGTACCTAGTATCAACAAATAAGAAAGAGAATACCTGAGGAAGATATTTGATGTTGACCTAAGGCCTCCACATGCAAGAGCACAGGCGAATGCACCTACGTACTAATGTGCATATACCTGCATATACAACAGCATGGGGAGAGTGAGAGGGATTGATTGGTTAGCTTAGGAGAACTGTGAAATACCTACTAAATATAAAATATAAAATTACAAATTAAAGTATAAATACTGTGAAAAAAGACTCTGTCTTTAGAACAAAAAGGAAAAAGACTGGAGTTACATTGATTAACACCTACTGTCCTTATACTATGTGCCAATCATTGCTAAACCTAGACAATAAAAAAATGACTAAGGCATTATCTGCCATGGATATGACAGCCGGGTAATAAAGAGGCTATGGTTTGCAATTGCATGTTCCAATTGCATTTTTAACACACGGGCTTGATGGCTGAAATAAACATAAACGTTGTATGAAAGCTTTTGCTTTGACAGAGACCCTCCCTCTAGGTTACATTGATTAGGACTCCAAGCACCAGGAGCTCTGTTTACTCAGGTTTGTATTATCATCACCGGAAATGTTATTCCCATAATGTAGATGGAAAAGTACAGAGCTGGACCAAGCGACTATTAACAATATGGGGAAAATTAAAACTGGAACTTGATCTCAGCATTTGCTGACATCTGACTTTCAAAAGACCATTGAGCAAACTGTGGAAGAGTGTGGTTGTCATTCCAGCTCTTCACGGCAGAGACGGGGGATCTTGAGTGCAGCACAAATAATGAAAACCTAAAGACAGACATCGGGGTTCAAGCTGAAAGGTCAGAGAAGCAAAGCAGCCGACCACTAGAGGGTTCTTACCTCCATGAAATCTTTGGACTGAAAAGTGAGCAAATTCCTGCCTTATTTCACCTCATATGCCTCTCTAGACCCTCTCGAAACAAAGTCAAAACAAAACCAAAAGGACCACTGAGGGCCAACCCTACTGGGCACTAAAGTTTGGCAATTTAAAATTTTTCTCAGCATAACAATTGCCATAAAATTGTGCTAAAATAAGCTTCATGTGGGAAGGAAAAGGCCTAGACATTATTGCCTGCCTGTCTCTGAAATAGCTGTGTAATAGCCATCAATTTGAGACTTCCTCTACTCACCTGTAAAAGGGAAATAAAAAGTCTCCATGATTTATGCACGAGTAGCAATTATGCTTGAAATAAATTTAACCTGGGTCTCTCTGGATCCCAAGCCAGCCATGCTTCTGTTAGATTAGCTCTATCCCTTCTCATAGTGGTAAGGAAATGCCTATTGTTATCTTTTCCAGTGTGACTTTTGAACCTACCTTTCGGGCTAGACCTTGAGTACTAGCTCAGTTTCTATATATTATAGGTGGAAAAAAAGCATGACATTTTACACACGCGTAAAGGAGTGTAGCACTGAGAGCAGTTGATGAGTATCATTGTTGACAGTGGTACTGTGGGTAGCACTGCCCCCCGTGCTATAAGGAACACCACTTACGTGCCCAGTGACTCTGGACAAACATGGGTATATTCTTTGCCGAAACATTCTCAAAACGTATGTAAGGAAATCGATCAGCTTAGAATAAGTGTTATTTTTACTTTAAATTCATCAGAGGTAAGGAAGAAGTCTACTAAATCTTGCCAAAAACAATACCCAGAAGGTTCGTCTCCAAAGATTTTTATATAAATGCCAAAGTCAACAGAGATAGAGGAGTATCTTTAGCTAGTGTGAGATTGCTGCATTATTTATGATGTCATTATGAACCTACATTTTTTAATGAGTTTGTTTCTCCTGAGGCCCACTCACCATGAGAGAAAAGAAGAGAAGGGTCAGAAGAAAAACTGCAGGGAATCTGTTCACACTGAGTCAAACAGGATTCCCTAGGAGCATTCTGTTCAGGCGTCTGCATTCCCTACCCCTTTACCAAAATAAAGAGCAAGGGATACTAATCTAAATGTCCTCCCCACATATCACAACTTCAATTTTTAGCTTCATGCATAGGATTTTTTTTATTTACCATCAATTAATGCTCTTAGACGCATTACAGCATCTCGATTCAATGTCCTGAAAAAAAAGATCTCTCTTTACAAAGTGGTTCAGGAGGAAATCAGCGGGACTTGGAGGCAGTAAAAGAAAGTAATGGTAGTGAGTGTGATTGCAATACCTTGGACACACATCAAAATTAAAAGTTTTATTTAAAACTTCTTTTTATTTTATTTTTTAGAAAAGAAAACAAACTATATTTTTTCATTTATATACCAATCCCAATTCCCACTTCCTCCTCCCTAGCCCTCTTTCCCCTACCTGACCTTCCCCACTCCACCCCCACCCCATCCTCAGAGAGGGTAAGGTACATTACTCTGGGGAAGGTCCAAGACCCTCTCTACTGTATCTAGGCTGAGCAAGGTATCTATCCAAAGAGAATAGGTTCCCAAAAAAGCCAGTACAAGCACTAAATCCTGGTGCCACTGCCAGTGGCCCCACAGACTGCCCCAACCATACAACTGCCAACAACATTCAGAGGGACTAGTTTGGACTTATGCCGTTTTCTCTCCTGTTCAGCTGGAGTTGGTGAGCTCCCATTAGCTCAAGTAAACTGTTTCAGTGGGTGTCTTCATCTTGGTCTCGACCTCTACCTCTTTTCTCATATTCTTACTCCTCCCACTCTTCATCTGGACTTTGGCAGCTCAGCCCAGTGTTCTGTTGTGGTTCTCTGCCTTTGCTGCCATCAGCTGCTGGATGAAGGTTCTATAGTGATATTTAAGATAATCATCAGCCTGACTAAAGGGCAAGGCCAGTTCAAGCACCCTCTCCTCTATTGCTTAGGGTCTTATCTGGGGTCATCCTTGTGGATTCCTGGGAATTTCTCTTCTTCCAGGTTTCTTGCTAGCTCCATAATAGCTCCCTCAATCAAAATATCTCTTTCCTTATAATTTCTTAATGAGTATCACATGTATTTAGAAAAAAAAACCTCTAATCTTTTTGGTGGTTAAAATGCTCTCTTTGATGATCCCTAGCAGAATCCAAGTTATTTTCTCAATTTAATCATCAACTTCTCTATCAGAATTGAACATATTTCAAATCTTAATCTTCCAAATCCAAATCCAGACTGGGCTCCATCCAACCTGACTTAAATCAGTTTCCACTGTGATGTTAGTGGCCCATACCATTATCCTAAAAATTTGAGTTCAATAAATTGAAGGATTCTCACTTTCCACATTCAGCTAACAAATTCTGTAGTTTCAGTCTGAATGAATATTCCCAGTCTCAATGCCATTTGTCTCCAGCCTTGCATAGACAGTCTTGCATAGACAGACTGGCCTAGACAGCCTTGCCTAGCCTGCCTTCTAATTATCTTAAGTGATCCTAGCTTACTTCCAACCTTATCAAGTATCTGTGAGCGTGGCACATTAATATCTCTAGACTACAAAATCATCATGCCTGTAAAGAGACAAAAGTACCACACACGGCAGTGTAGACATGTAGAGTACAGTGGGTGGTTTACGTGGGCTGACAATCAGACAGTAAGAGACACCGCTTCCACCACCCACAGAGGTGAGTACCATAGCAAAAGTCAGAGGACTCTGAGAGGAGGGATT
Organism: Arvicola amphibius; assembly: GCF_903992535.2. Classification (NCBI taxonomy): domain Eukaryota; kingdom Metazoa; phylum Chordata; class Mammalia; order Rodentia; family Cricetidae; genus Arvicola; species Arvicola amphibius. The sequence continues at coordinate 52,591,434 of NC_052051.1, forward strand.
CAGAAGAGGTGCTGCCCAGCTGAGCTCTATTTATTTAGAGAAGAAGGGAGGAAGGAAGAGGAACAAACTGATAACCATGGAAGAAGGAAATGAGACCTCTAACTCCTTCAATGGGGGAAATAGCCCTGTAGATAAGAGAAGATTCTGTGTGCCATCGCCAGTGTCAGCTGGAGACATTTGTTACCCTGGCACTGGGACGTTCATTCCTCATCTATTCTGGGGAGGGTGGAGGGTTATCCAACAGAAAAGCGATCTTGAATAAAATCTAACCAATTTTCGTAGCTCCAGTCAAAACTCTCCTAATTTTCCTTATCTAGAAAAAGAAACATATTTATCTAGCTTTGTAAACTAAATGTATTTCCAGGATATTGTCGCCTACTCCTCAATATGGCCACAATGCTATTTCAGCTCGTTTCTTTGTTCTTACCAAATTAGCTGTCCTAATTCCAAACCTGCATCTGTGAAGACACACCTGTCCCTCCATATCCCAGCCCCAGGGAGCTACCTTCCTTCTGTGAACCACCCTTGTATTTTCTTTTTCTAGTTGGTTTGTTGCACAGCCTTCTTGGAATTACATGTGTCCGTTCATCTTACTTATATTTGCAACTTCACATTTAATTTTAGTAGAAAAACTTACAGCTCATCAAATTTAAGAGCAATCCCATGATGCATTACTGTAATCTATATATAGTAGGAATGCTTATAGTTTCATTTATGAAATGTATAGTTCTGCTGAGAGATGTTATTCAGGTATGCATATGTGTAATTAAAGAGATCACCATTAATGATGATTGGTTAATTTATTATCAGGTCATTGGTTCCTTCCGTTGTTAGGAACCAGAAAGATATTAAGATTCCAGGAACATGATCACATATTGATCAGTCACCATCTCAGCAGGAAACAAATGGCACTCTCTGAAAACACAGCTGGACTATTTAAGAAAACCTAGAGCTGAATTAAAGGAAGATAACAGTGCAATGTGAAGATCCTTTCTCTTCTTCCTTTGCCCCAAAGGGTAGTGATGGTGCCTGCTTATCCCTAAACATAATGAAATCTTTGACCATAGCCAAAGGAAAAATGTTTTCTAAAAGCCATGGCATTGGTAGAGAGAAGCAGCCTCTGAGAATCTTTAGGCTGAGAAGGAAAAGGCAAGGAATAACTATCCTTTCTCACTTTTAATCTTCTAATAATTCCTCCCACTGGCCAGCATCACTGGCCAGACCAGAGTCAGAGCAGTGACTTAATCAAATAAAGGTGATCAGCATACTTGGAAATCAGGTGTGACAATAAAGTCACAATAGTGACATCAGAGGTAAAAGTGAAAGAAAAAAGTCCTCGATGACATTCTTCATTTATAACATATTTCTATAAAAAGGGAAGAAGCATGAAATACACACACACACACACACACACTCACTCACCAGATGACTTTCTTAGCTTTGCTTTCTACAAAAGAGAAAGAGGATACCACTCCCTGATTTCATGTCTGTATATCACCTAGTCAAGAGATGAATCTTAAATCATTGGTGGTTTCCGTCTCAAGTACAGATTCCTGAGAAAGAAGGTTTGCTCCAGCTCTCCTCAGAAATACAGATCTCAGTCACCTATGATGTAAGGGCCTCTAAGGGTTTGACTGTGACTGCCGAAAGACTCAATTGGATTCTCAGGAGAGAGAACAGGCTCTCTCTGACAGAAGAGACTTCCCCAAGAAGTCTGCGACAGAATCCCCAAAGCAAATATCTCCAAGAGGCATCTTCATTTCATAGTTAACAATCATCAAATCTCTTAACCACGAGTTCATAAGTAAACAATAAATTGGCAGTGAAGGTTGACCTACTCTCAGGGTTCCATTGTTAATGCTGGTCAGTAAGTTGCCCACCTGATTATGCACTCATGCATTGCACATGTTAACTGAGCTGAAAGGAATGTTTTCGCTCAGCAACAGAACCCAGAGTTAAAAATGCACTTGGGCATTGTTTCTGTTTATTTGCCTCAAACTCTGCCTCAGGCTCATTGAACACTGATCAACAAAAGGAGCATCGCAGAAGCAGTTCAAGGCAAAACTCCAAGTTTAGGAAAAAGATTGACAGTTCTTAAAAAAAATAAAAGATAAAAGTAAAGCAAAGACGGGCCTGGATTTCTGTCTTTACTGTAGAAAGAGCTGATTTCATTACGATTTCATTGCCCCAAGATGTATTTAAGCAAAGAACATTATGGGAATTGAGAGTCCCTTACACTCTAGATCCCTTACTCCCAAGTGCATGTGTGGTTAATTAAACATATTGAAAGAGGGAAGAGCAAATGGTCCTTCCAGCAGTTAGCTCAACTCGGTTTGGAAGAACAAGATAATCGGAAACTCCTTGCCCAAGTCCTCCTAAGTGGTCATTAGAGTAGAAATTACTTTCTGACTCCATTGTGTAGATACTTACCACATTTTAAATTCAATTACTGTCTAACAAAATAAGGCATGCTGAAATCAAAACAAGCTTTGGCATCAGACTCGGACACAAAATCTGTACCTGCTACTAGATGGTCATATGACCGACTAAACCCAGTTTCTTCAGAAAGCAGGATTTGTAAGATGGGAAAAACAAAAACAAAAACAAAACAAAACAAAACAAAAAACCCAATATCCTCTTTGGGTTGTTTCAGCACCATAGCAGTGAGGCTGGAAGTCAAGAAATGAGTGAAGTCTGATCTGATCCATTGCCAAACCAAGCCAAACTAGAAGTGGACTCCCTTGGCCTGGGGAGCTACTCTAGGAAGGTTACAAATATAATCAGGATAGTCCGCTGAGAGAGATGCACCTGGGGCTGGTGTTCACCTACCCCTCACCTCTCATGTCGGTTCACTGGTCAGCATTTAACCCCTCTTCTCTTCAAAGGCTGACCCCACAGCAGCCACTCTGGAGGTCAGTTCCCAGGCAGTGTTGACTTCCTGTAGCAGGAGAACAAAGTCTAGCAAACTTAGCCACTTGAAACACCATAAAGTCATTTCACAGTGTGTGGGGGTCAGGGTCCAAGCATGTTCGAGCTGAGCCCCTCCTCTGCTCAGAGTCTGATAAGGCAGAAATCAAGGTATCCACTAGATGCATCCCTATCTGGATGTTTGACTGGAGGAAAATCCACTTCTGACCTCCCTTGGCTTTGGACTGTGCTCATCTTTTGATGGCTGTGACTGAGACTTGGGTTTTATTTGCTTCTTGCTTGCATAGTGTGTTTTATCTTGGTAGCTGTTGACCGCTTCTGCCCATGGAGGCTCTTGTAGGTCTTGGACATGTTGCTTGCTTCACAGCATGGCAGTTTTCCTCTTTAAGACCAGCAGAAGAAACAGCTATCCAATGCTTCATCTTTGCCTAAAAGTCTCTCATCACTATGGACAATGTTTGAGTCCCTCCATCTGCAATCATTTGCATTTAACCAGCGAGTTTAGGCTTCACAGCAGTGCATGTGAGTATAAGTACATGTGTGCCTGGGCATGGAGAAGCCTGGGATAGCTTTTTTTACTGGTCTCTACTTTTATTTATGAGACAGTGTCTCTTACTGACCTTGGAGCTCACCAATCCAGCTAGACTGATGGCCAACCACCTCCATGACTTCTCCTGTCTCTGTCTAGATAGTGCTGAGATTAGAGGTGTACACCATCATGCCAGGTTTTACATGTTCTCAGCTACTTTGTTCCCGACCCCAAGTGGGCACACAAATGTTCGGGCCCAGAAATGCTCCATTGCCGGAGTTTGCACCAGCAGCAGGGCCCAGGAAGCTGCATTTTAAAGTGGCTGGCATGGCTTTTTTTTCTGCCGCTATTGCTGAAACAGGAAATCTCTCTACGGCACGTCCTAGCAAACAGCAAGAAGCTGTGTTAAATTCTCTCTCCCTTTTTTTAAAAGTCCTCTCAGGTTTTTAAGTGGATTTAGTCACCACGTTGCATGCCAATCTGTAGAAGGAGCAGGGGGCTGCTTTCCCGCCTGGCTCCCACACGGCTAGCTTTATACCCGAAATAACAACACACAAATTGTATTCTTTTAAACACTGCTTGGCCCATTAGCTCTAGCCTCTTTTTAGCTAACTCTTACATCTTGCTTTAACCCATATTTAGTAATCTGTATAGCACCACGTGGTGGTGGCTTACCGGGAAGATTCTAGCCACCATCCGTCTTGGGTAGAAGAAGCATGGCAACTGCCAGAGGCGTCTGCCTGATTCTGCTTTCTTTCTCCCACAATTCTGTTCTGTGTACTCTGCCTACCTAATTTTCTGTCCTATTAAAGGGCCAAGGCAGTTTCTTTATTAATTAACCAATGAAAGCAACACATTGACAGATGACCCTCCTCCATCATACACCTTCCAAAATACAAATTTAAAACTTAATCATTGCATTTCAGTGTGTGGAGCTGCTGTTGTCTCCCACCCATGTACTTTCCACATGTGAAATCCGGTTTGTTCATCACTTCAGATTCTCTACGAAACTCCCACCTATGTTTTAATTTCTTTGCCCCCACCTTGGTTGTGGTCAGGAAAATGAACACAAAACACTAAAATAAACATATTATAGGAATGAGAGCAAAAGTCAATGTATATTGCAGAAATTCCCACCAGAGAAAATGAGTATAGCCTGGTGCCCTTTCATCTCCAAACACAACTGCAGAGGTGTGCAGAGCCTTGGGTCTGCCTGGCTCTGGAATCAGGGGTTGTTTGCAGTGGTAGTGTTCCTGGGGGAGGAGAGTAAGAGGTCTTCATGAGGGTTCTTGCTAAACTCCTGGGAACCTCAGGAGTATCCTTCCCAGTATGCTCACAGCTGTCAGTGTTTTTAATTGATTCTATTGAGGTATAGTCTAGCACTCATTGTTTGTTGGTTTAATTTGGTTACTATAGCTCTTTTCTGAAGTTCTATTTATTTACAAACATTGTACTCTAAGGACCACCCATCTACATGTAAAAAAGACACAAGTATTATATTTTCCTCTGTCAACTGAGCATCCTTGACATATGGTTCTGGGAAACTTGGGTACATTGTTTCTCTAGCATATTCTACATAGAGAATTGATTTCTCTGTAGATTCTATGTTCCCATGTAAACCATAGTTACCCTGAAGCTTATGCACCAAAATTGGACTTATTATCCAGTCAGTGGATGTCTAGTTGCTATATATATATATATCTTGCACAATCTCAAAACATATGGTGACAAAGACAAAGTGATCCCTGTATCATATAGTTCACATCAAATGAATATAACACATCAGTAACAAAAATACACAGAAACTATATGCATAAGCATGGTGCTGTGCGTATATATGAGTGGGACCCCAGGCCTGGAAACATAGCTGCAGCCACAGCTAATACTTAGGAGGCTGAAGAAGATGGACCACAAGTTCAAGAGTAACCTAGGCAACTTTGTAAAAACCTGCATAAAAATAAAAAATAAAATAAAAAATAGGACTGGTGATACAGCTCAATAGCACACTTTTCTTCTTATGACAAGGAAATTATAAAGTTGATCAACGAAAGCTCTAGCAAACAAGTCAGAAAAGGCCATTAACATATCACTAATCAGAATTGCTTGCTTCTATAGAATCATGTCACTATTTGATGTTTTAAGAAATTAATATTATAGAATAGAAATTTTGCAACTCCCCCCCCCCACACACACACAAATCCTAAATAAAAAGGACTATTCATGAACATAGGGTTCTAGGCTCGTCAGCCTGACTCAGTCAAGGAAATTCTCCTAACCTTTCCCGTACCATTAAATCCCACATGGGATGCTTTCAAACCACAGGGTCCCAACTCTAAGCAAACACGTGATCCTAGTTTCTACTTTTGCCAAAGTATAGTTGACCATAGGTTATTTTTGCCACTTAGGCTTGGGAAATCAGTTCCCTTGGGGAGCTCAAGGAGGCTCCTTCTCCTCGACATGAAACAGTAGACTGTAGTGAACACTTCAGGTTGGACACACTTTTCAGTGAAGTGCTGAAGATTTATGAGCTCTTTTGTGAGAAGTTGTGATATTTTCTGAATACATTCACCACTTCCGGAACTCAGAGTAGCAGCTCTGCCCCACTAAATCATGCCTATATCTCCCATAATTCACTTTACCAGGGAGCTAACTGAACCAGAACCTGTTTGTGCTTCCTTCTAAAGGCAAAATCAAAGAAGTAAGAAAACTTAGTATATGAATCAAAGTATCAAAATAGGGCACTTTAATTTTTTATAAAGGTCACAGTGAAGCCGGGCGGTGGTGGCGCACGCCTTTAATCCCAGCACTCGGGAGGCAGAGGCAGGCGGATCTCTGTGAGTTCGAGACCAGCCTGGTCTACAAGAGCTAGTTCCAGGACAGGCTCCAAAGCCACAGAGAAACCCTGTCTCGAAAAACAAAAAAAAAAAAGGTCACAGTGAATTTTTCTATCTCCCTATATAGGGTGTGTGTGTTTGTGTGTATTTGTTCTCTGATGTCTATGCCTACCTGTAGGTATGTGCATGAATGCACATATGAGCCCATAAACACACATATGTGCACATGCACATAAAATTTCAAGTATAATTTAAAATGTGATTGGCCTAAATCAAGACTTAATTTCAGTTGTGAACATTCCATTTAGAAAATACTCATTTTGGTGGGTTAATTTAAATTTATTTGTTTTCTAAGAACACCTTTAGACACATCACTGAAGTACAATCCCAAAATAATAACTACGTTATGTTATAAGATATTTAAGTTATAATCCTGCAAGTCTATCTCACATGTCATGTTGCATTCAATCACATGAATTTCCAATGAGAATTGATCATTCTGACAGGTAAGCTGATGATGTTATTTTCTCAGTTTTTTTCATCAGTGCTGTATTTGTACCCAGTAAGAATCCATCAAGATGAGATGCATGAGAGCCAGAGAGCTGCCCCTGCCCTTCCTCCATGCCATGGGGTGGCAAGGTTTAGGAAAAGATGCCCTTGCCATCACCCTTGTCACATAAGACAGGCAGGAGAGCTAACCTGAGGTCATGAAACAGAAGAGTTGATCCAACTTCTCACCAAAAGCAGCACTCTGTACTTTACCTGAGCAAAATAATAGACCTTGCCATGGTGGTGTGAGCAAGTGTGAGCTGGACCCAGACCAAGGGTATGAGATCAGGAGAACTTGCTGTGAGACAATGGTCTTGTACCCTGTAAAGATTTGTCAGTTGGATTGGTTTAATAAAATGATGATTGGCCAGTAGCCAGGTAGTAAGTATAGGCAGGGCAATCAGAACAGTAGACTTTTGGGAAGAGGAAAGGCTCAGTCTGCAGTCATCACCGAGACACAGAGAAAGCAAGATGAAGAATGCCTTGCTAATAAAAGGTACCAAGCCACGTGGCTAACACAGACAAGGATTATGGGTTAATGTAGGTTATAAGAGTGAATAAGAAGCCTGAGCTAATAGGCCAACCCGTTTATAATTAATGTAGGCCTCTGTGTGTTTCTTTGGGACTGAACAGCTGTGATACCAGGCAGGACAGAAACCTCTGTCGACAGGAACTAGCCCCACTTCTTGCTGTCTGCTACAGTGGGCAAGCTAGCCAAGGAAGTGCTGGAGAGCTTTGCAGCTGGTGATGATGGGGGAAAGCTGGCAGGCTGACCAACCTAGCTACCACTGAGGCCCAGAACCATGACTATGAGGTAGCCCACCCCAACATCAACATCATCTATGAACTGTTGGAGCATGTGAAGGGACTTGACCTACAGATCCAAACACCATGATACAAGACAACAACAGGATATCCAAGAGGAGCCCCAGTGAGGGTCCAGTATCAATAGTGTAGCAGAAGCAGAGGCCTCAAACCAGACCAATGACTCATTGCAATGAACACTTACAAATAAAGATGTATGAACTAACAGGTAAACTGTGTGGCTCAATGGGCCGCATAACACCAAACCAAGATTTTTTTTCATTTGTTTTGTTTGTTTCTGTGTTCTGAGATCTTTTGGTTTTACTTTTAAATTTTCTTTTGGGGGACGTTTGCAAGGGCAGAGGACAGAGGGCAGATGAAAAGGGATAGAGAGATGAGTGGGATCAGGATGCATGATGCAAGATCCACAAAGAATCAATAAAAAGTTATCAAAATAAATATATCAGAAGTAACGTATTTGTTGGCTTAAATAGGCAGAAAAAATATCCATGGAGTGGTTAGGAAAGTGATAGCTGATAGGAGGGATGGGTAGTGACGATGACAGAGTCGTGTGATAGCTCAGAGAGTGGCTTTTCACTCTGTATCCTTCCGAATTTTTAGTTTGAATTATGTAAATATTTTATGAAATTAGAGGGGAAGTCCCTAAAAGATCCATTGATCCAGCTTTATTATGAAAAAAGATGATAGAGCATGTTTTACTCAAAATAATGTAAATATACTTTTCAATGATAAAACCATTTTCATTATAAAACTGCTTTTCATTCTTCATATAATTCAGAGAATGTTTTCAAAGCTTTTCTTCAGCGGCTTCTTAGGGATATGTGCCCTAGAAGTTTTAGTTAAAAGTAAAGACGGTTTATGTGTATTGACACAGCTTATGTTAGTTCTACTTCACAACACTTGAAAGGGGAGGTCCGTAGATCAATCATAGGACAAAGATATCAAACAATGAGAAAAGTAACTAGTGTGCAGGCTGATATCTCTGGTCTGTACCTTTGAACAATATGAGTGACTAAAATATACCAACGATAATCATTTATAATTGCCAAAGCCAACTAGAATGACATTCTGTGGGATGAAACAACATTCTGTGATGTTGTGTCCTTTCATGTCTCTATCTATACAAACCACCGAGATCAATAACTCAGACTTGAAAACAAAACTTTTAAATCATTCCCCCTCTTGCCATCAATCTTCCCTCCTGAGACCTCATTTCTTCCTACTTCACCTCCAGTTCTTATCAAAAATATCAGAAAGGTCTAAAGGAGATAGAAAACCTTTGGAGAGTTCAGAGCTAAGTTAGTGCAATGCTTGAATCTCTTAAAGGTATTATAGAAATTAAATTAAATTCACCAACCAAACTGAGTTAGTGGTCATTTTATACTTGTCTCTCCATGCTTGTTTGTGCTATACGTGTGTCTTTCATCTGTCTGACATTTAAGGCAAAGTGTTAGGTAGTACCTGTTTGGAAACAGGGCTCAGAAGTTCTAATCTAGGCAGTCTTAGCCCTTCCTTTCCTAAGGAGGATTAGAAAGGTGTTAGGGATACCTATGAGCATCATTGGTTCATTTCTAAATGTTTTAAAGCCTCAGATTTTCCCTTTGCAATTTACCTCTACTTGGGCAGTGAGTCAACCTTCATGATTCCCAATTTTAAAATGCATAGTAACTTTACCCAAGACTGGCCCATAAGGCATTCCCAAACAAACTGTTTAAGCTGTAAATTTTTTATCTTTAATGTGAGTATGCTGGATTCACTGTTCTCTGCCAAGAGAAGTCTTCAAAAATCCCTCAGGGAAAACATCTAAAGATGAGGAGGTTGCCATAGCAACATGATGCGGACTGAGGAAATGCCACAAGAACCAAACCATGTTTCTCAGCCTTGACAAATGTGAATAGGCAGAGGCATTTGTTCACTTCATTGTGCCATAATATACTGACATTGGTCGGGATTAAATATGATAAAACTGGGTTTATGACTGTCTGTGTTTGGAGTAATCCATCAGTTGGCTCTATTCCTCCTTGAAAATGAATAGAAGACAGGGGTATGGCTATGCATGCATGACTGTCCATCAATGGTGGTTCACTCTGTTTCACATAGAAAGAGTTTTATATTCAAATTCAACTATATATTGAATGAATTGATCAATATCAGATACTACAGACAAAGCTATTACCAGTGAAAATGTTGTTAACCCTTGAGTATTTATTAACTATTAACTAATAACACTTGAACAGGAACTTCCCTAGCCACAAAAGATGCAAAACAGGAAAGATTCTTTTCCCATGAAGCTTACATTCTAATGGGAAAGACAAATAATAAGTAAGAAAATGAGTTAAGTGTTATATTACAAAGTGATTATTCTAAAGAGTAAAAGTAAGGGGGAGCTTAGGTAAGAAATTTCAACAGTGTTTAAATTTTAGGGAAGATGGTTATGAAAACACTCAATCTAAGGATGCCATCTGATTCAAGATCTACATGAATCGAAGAACCTGATCATGTATATTTCTTGGACAGATGAGTCACAGGCAAAACAGAGCACAAATGGGTAGACTGAAGGCCAGACACAGTATTCAAGAAACAGTAAGGAGGTATATGTCACCAATAGAAAAGAACAAAAGCACAAGTCAGAGCCTCTTCTGTGTTCTCAGGCCCTCTATACACAGGTCATAAATATAGCAATTCTTTGGAGGAGATATAGATAGATAGATAGATAGATAGATAGATAGATAGATAGATAGATAGATAGATAGAGATAAATAGATGATAGATAGATAGATAGATAGATAGATAGATACATACATACATACATACATACATACATACATACATACATACATATATAGACAGACAGACAGATTATAATGACATCACCTGACAAGAATCTCCAGTCTGGGAAGCTAGAGTATTTAAAAGATATCAAAAAGGATATTAAATCACTAAGAATTATAAAAGAGGTCCAATGGAAGACTAAACTGAAGCTAAATCTGATACTGAGAGAGAGAATGGGGGGTTAGAAGTCTGTATGTTACTGAAAAGAAAATGAGGGGCTAAGGGAGAAATTATACACTCACATTGAATTAAAAACTGAGCATTTTATCGCATAGTTCCTGATGAACAATGCAAATATTTTCACAGGAAAAATATAAGGGTTATTTTATAAAATCCAACCAACAACCTAACTCCAAGTATCCAACAACCTAATTCCAGGTATACAAGTAGCAACAGAAACCATAGAAAACATAAAAGAGAGAAAATAACAAGAGAGAAAAACAGATGAATTTCCAGACAAAGAATTCAAAACAGTGATTTAAAGTATGTCCAAATAAATTTAAAATGTCCCAAATAAACATCCACATTATTTCCAAAAAATACAGTTGAATTAAGTAAGGAACTCAATTCAGGATATGAATAGAAAATTCAATAATGAGGTAGCTAGACCAAAAATCTCCAAAATGAAGGAAATTAAAGTTCGATAAGACAAATAAAAAAGCCTATGGAAAGCCTTCTACAACAGAGAGGATCACAAAGAGGACAGATTATCAGGGTCTGAAGACAAGGTGGATGGATGGGAAATCTGAGACAATGACAATGGTAAAATAGTAAAAGTGAATAAATGGAACATATGCTAATAGATCTTTGGGGTTTTGAAAATACCAAATCTGCCAATCATAGGCATAGAAGGAAAATGGTCGCATGATAACAGCATTGAAAAAATTCAAAAAAATCATATCAGAAAATTTCCCAAACCTAGAAAAGAACTGCCCATACAGGAACAAAAGGCTCTTAGAACATCAAACATTCAAAACCAGAAAAGAATCTGAACACACAACGATATAGTTAAAACATTCAGAATACAGAACAAAGAAAGCATATTGAAAGTGAGAAATGCCAAGTACTGCATAAAGGCAGGCACATTAGAACAACAGCAGATTTCTCAGCAGAAACTTGAAAAGCCAGCATCTTAAAATGATGTTTCTTTAACGATGTCTGAGAGACAGTAACTGTCAGCCCAGACTCCTATACCCAGCAAAACTATCTGTCATAATTAAGACAGAAAAAAAACATGAATAAAACTTAAAGGGACTCATGATCACGAGGCTAGATCTAAAGAAAACACTTTGAGGAATCACTTGGATTGAACAGAAGGATAAACAGAGTCATAAGGTTACAGGAAAGAATAAACTATGCTACAAGTAGTTAAATAAATGACGAATAGGAAAGCCTCATTAATACAAAACCAACAAAATATCAAAGATGAATGGACACATTTGAAAAATAATTATTAGTGTTTTTAACCTACTTTATTATTGCTGTGCATGGGTGATGTGTGCATGAGAGATTATGTAGCACTTAGCACTCATGTAGAGGACGAAAGATGATTCATTTCTGAATAAATAATTCTTCCCTTAAGATGTTATCTCAAATCACACAAAGAATAAAAAGTGCCATTTAACAAAGTAACATCTGGTAAGGCAAGTATACAACATGAACTGACATCTGCTACAGAGGTATCCCAGACAGCCAGAAACCAAAGCTACCACTGTTGAGTTCATCAAAAGTCTAACAGTTCATTTTCTCAAACTTTGGCTTAAAAAAAATACTCACTAACCAGCTGTGTTGAAGAAATGTTCTTCCTGTCTGGGTCCCCCAGGTGCCAGAGAAGTCATTACCAACTCCCCTAGAAGTGTGTGGGTTACATACATGATTGCATCCTCTTGATAGATTGCAAACTTGTCCTGAATTACCCAAAAAGCTTCTTTCTACCTTTACTCTGAAAGCCAATTAGACCCAAACCCTCCCCGAATCCACTGATGGACTTCTGTGTTCTCTATTCCAGGAGATGAAGCCTTTAATAGAATGCAAAATACTCCCCAGGTGGCCCCCAAAGTTCCAGCTGTCTAATCTCAGATATGGAACCAGGCCAAAGTTCTGCAGTTGTTTCTGGCAGTAGGATCTGGAGACAGTTTGGCAGCATGCAGTCATGGATTAGAGTTCTGACCTAGTTCCTGGTCATTTGGGCTCAACCCAGATAAGTCACCATGCTCTCTGTAAAGAGAGTAATTCATGTTTCATAGACTTATATATGATAAGAAAAAAAGTTGAGCATGTAGTACATGATACTTAGGAGGTGCCCACATGTTGGTTGATTAATTCCACTGTTTCATCATAAGATCACACTTGTGAATGGCTGAAGAGACAGGCATATGTGCGAGAGAGGCCTGATGGTGGTGGGACACAGAACCCTAGCAGCACCTCCCCAGCTCAGTGCTATCCAACTGACACCAAGGGCTGTGGCTCCAGTGTGGACGCCTTTTTCTTCCATGTAAAAACTAAATTTTTATGTGGAAACATGTCCATTTTCAACTATTGGCTGACAGTTTCAGAAACACTGTACGTATACAAAAAGTCCACCTAACAGAGCAGTTTCAGCTGGAGACCACGTGCTTGCAAAGCTAGCTTTATATCTTGTTCCTTTGTATATTTTTTCACTCAATCAGAAACAAAAGCAAGGGGGAAATGATACCACAAGGTACAAGGAGCTTATTTTACTAGTATGAGCCAGAGACAGGGGTGTTTCACTGTAACTGGAGATTTCTCGCCCTGCCTGGTCCCTCAGCCACTTTTAAAAAATAACCACTCAGAGCCTTCATATTAATTACATACTGTTTGTTAGCTCAGGCTTATTATTAACTAACTCTTACAACTTAAATTAACCTATTTCTATTAGTTTATATTTTACCACAAGGCTTGTGGCTTGTTATCTCATACCTTGCTTCTCTGGCAGCTGCTTGTGTCTCCCAGACTCCGCCTTTGTTCTCCCTGTATCTGTTTGGATATCCTGCCCAGCTATATTTCTGCCCTGCTATAAGCCAAAGCAGCTTCTTTATTAACTATTGGTAATAAAACATATTCACAACATATAGAGGGGCATCCCACATCATTTCACATGCCACAAATAAAATAAATGGCTTTAACAACAGTCTTGTATTACAGACCTTGGATTTCACACACGAAAATTCATCTAAGGAACCTATTTTTCCAATTATGACCTGACTCTATACACTCACTCTGGAGGCTTTTGTAAAATGTCAACACCTAGTCCTCCATTAAGAGGTTTTCATGTTGATATGTACTAGTACCTCTTAAAAGAATTCCCTGGCTTCCTTACTCCTCATCTCTGTCCTGAATCTTCAGTCAAGGTTAAGAATGCAGCTAAACAAGATGATTTATAAACAAAATAACTCAGGGTTTGGGTCTCCAGCTATACCAGATATTAGTTGGCCACTCCCACGTCACGTCGTCTGTTCCATCCTTACCTCCAGCACATCTTACAGGCAGGACAAATGTATGTTGAAGGTTTTGTGGCTGGGTTGGTGTACCAATCCCTCCACTAGAAGTCTTGCTTGATTATAGGAGATGGCCAGTTCAGGCTCCATATTCCCTGTTGCTAGGAGTCCCAACTAGGGTCAACCTCATAGATTCCTGACAGTTTCTATTGAACTTCTAGCTCATTCCAGAGATTCTCCCCAGATTCCAGTTGTCTCTCCCAGTACTCTCTCCCCACATCTTCCTCACCATACCACTCCTGTTCCCATCACCATTCCCCCTTCCAGGTCACTCCCAGGCAAGGCCCATTCTATTTCTCCTTAACAGGGAGATTCATGCACCCCTCCTTGAGCCTCTCTTATCACTTAGCTTCTCTGAGTCTATTGGTTGTAGGATAGTTCTCTTTTACTTTATATTCCCAAGAGGTGATGTGGATGTATTTTGGTCATAAAGTGGGTTATGTATGTTTGTTATAATTTAGGGCAGTTAGGTTTCAGGTTTTTAGTGGCTATGGTTCGGAAAAAAAAAACTGATCAAAAAAGATTAGAATCTCCTTCTGGTGGGGAAAGGGGGGATATAGTATAAAAATGAGGGGATAAAAGGTTAGACTGTTGAGTCTATTCTTTAACAACCACTAGTCTCAAATATTTTCCATTGGTATGGAGTTTTGTATATTACAAATTTAAGGTTATTTTTGTTAGACTGTATATATGTTTCCACTCTTGTTTAAGGTATTATACCTATTCAGCTCATTTAAGAATGTAATGTAAAGTTCCAGTATTTAAAAGCTCTTAGTATAAACATTTTAGGATAATCAAGAAATGCAGGTTAGTAGTTAATCATCTATAATAATAAAACTTATAAAACTTATAGTCAAGTTAGGTGTTTTCAGGGTTAAATAGCGATATATTTTAGGTAGATAAGTAATTTTTTTTTTTTTTTGGTTTTTCGAGACAGGGTTTCCCTGTGGTTTCTAGAGCCTGTCCTGGAACTAGCTCTTGTAGACCAGGCTGGTCTCAAACTCAGAGATCCACCTGCCTCTGCCTCCCGAGTGCTGGGATTAAAGGTGTGCGCCACCACCGCCTGGCTAGATAAGTAATCTTTAAACACTTCAGAGACCTACAAAATATGGCACTTAAAATAATTTAATAACGTAAGATTTTTCATGACAATGAGACACATTTGCTCCTGGTAGTACCAATTTACTTCAAAAAAAAGGATGACAGACATCAAAGAACCCTCATATGGAGCTTGCTTTCAATGTGAGAAAACTAGACATTTAGGCAAGAAATGGCCCTTGTCTTGACTGCTGACAGAATGCTGTCCAAATTGGACAAGCAGGACACAAAAGCAGGCAACTGCTAAAATTTGCTAGGACAAGATATGACAGTCCTGCAAAATTCCTGCTTCACAAAATGTCTGTCAGATATTGTAGGCTGATAGTCCAAAGAAGAATGCCCCCAGGGTTGCAGAGGAACCTTGGGGTGACTGTCCAGGCAGTCGGATATCTCTGTCTTTTTTAGTTTGGGAAGTTATTTGCCCTGTACTTCCTGATGGAGTTGAAGACAAGATAGTTAGAGTTACAATTTTCTTTGTTACTAAAAAAATGTTAAAAAAGAAACTTACATAACAGATAAAAAGTTTATAAGGGTGAAAAACATAAAAACTTAAGCTCTTTGTGTATGAAAATCTTTTGAAGTCTAAAAGATAGGTATGGGTTTGTAATACAAGTTAGGATAGAAAGTGAATTAGGTACAAAACTTTGAACTCACCAAGATAGGATGGAGTATTTTCTCTGAATTTGTCAAATACAAGTACACTGGACATTATTAATGTAATCCTTACCTGATAGTAGTTCTTATTGTATATAGTTTTATTATATTGAGTTAAAACCTTTCCTTTTTATTTATGAAAAGGGGAAAATGTTTGGGGATATTTGTAAACTGTGTGAAAATATATTGCTATGATTGGTGTAATAAAAAGTTGATCATCCAACATCTAGACAGATGGTATAGGCAGGACTTCCAGGGAGAGAAAGGAAGAGGAGGAGGAAGCTAGGCACAGGAGATCCAGGAGACCCAGAAGAAGCAGAATGGATAATACATGGTAGAATAAAGATTAGTGGAAATATGTTAATTCAAGTTATAAGAGCTGGTTACAAACAAGCCTAGGCTAAGGTTGAGCTTCCATAAATAATAATAAGTTTCCATTTCATTATTTATGAGCTGGCTGGCAGGACAGATAGAGACTTGTTACAGCAGAGAGTTGGGCAATTGTTGGTTGCCAGAAGTCCTTGCCAATGCAGAGAATGCGCGGAAACACCAACATCAGGCCACCTTTGCTACTTCAAAAGGCAGTGGCTATTTCTGAGAAAGCTACCTACATATAGGATCTACATTTCATAGGGGAAACATTCCAGATAGAGGTAGTAGTGGGATATATAAGAAGCAATGGACAGATCAAGAAAGCTGTTCCATAGAATATTTGATGAGAACTATGCTACCTGGCCCACTGTAGTTCATGACAAGGCCCGAGTCTCAGCAAAACTTGTTAGCATAAATAATAAATTAGAAATGGGGGCAACACTTTTTACAAAAACAAATAGGTATCTAGTTGTTCATCCATCTTCAATCATTTGAGGGGACAAAAGGCACTTTGTGGGGGGAATCTTTGAAAATTCTTGAACATTTTTCTGTTATCTTTGCAGAAACTGTATGTTGATTACAGGACATATGGATGGTTAGATATATTTGGCCTAGTCAATAGTCAGCTTACTTATAATTCATATGCATGCCATATTCTTGTTAAGCATCAAATCATTTCTAAAATGTTTGCTTCCAGCCGATCTCTCAATCAGCATGATTAGCTGAACACCTGCTATATACATGGAGCTAAGAGCCAGGGTTATAATGTGAGAATGAGGAAATAAAGAAACAAATGAATTTGTCCTGTGGCCCCTCAGGCCCATCAGCTATAAAGAACTGCAAGTGACAAGTAATCATTGTCAAAGAAATGTGAAGGTTTGTGAAACCCTCTGCACATTGCCCTCTGTAAGAATTGCACACTGGAGTTGCTGCACCAACATGCTTCTTGGGGACTCTGCTGACTCTTGCCCTCAAGAACAGGAAGATGTATGACTGAACAGAACTCAGAATTATTGTCTCCCCTCCAAACCACTTCCTCACGGTAGAGAGAAAATAAACTCTTTCCCAAATGACTTGTGTTTTTCCTCAGTGACACCAAAGTACTGTTGCTCATGTTCAATGGTGTCTGAGACCTGCTTTGGCAAAACGACCTTCCAGTTTCACAAAGAAAAAGGTTAGAAGCAGTAGGAGCATCTGCCACTTGGTTTTACTGTCGGCTTCACAAACTTTTCTGAATGAAAAGAACCAGAGAAAGTTGCAAACAGAAAATGATAATCAAATATATGGGATGGGTGCCATCCCAGAGGCTGTTTGCCGCTGGCTCTTTCGGAAGAATAGATAGCTTCCTTGATTCCCTTGAACTTGGTCATTCATCTCACTCTGCAGGAGAATTACTGGCTCTGTATACATGGTTCTTGAAAGACTTCAATTTTGCCCTTCACATGGTTCCTCTGGTTTTAAACTAATTTCCCACATCAGCAGTGAGTTTCTGTGCCCTTCGTGGGAGGGAGTGCCTGTCAAATCACAGTAGCGATTCTACAAACTAGTACACATCAGAATCACCCCAGAGGACTTGTTAAAATACAGATTTCTAGGCTTCTTCCCCAGTAGGTCATCGGTAGAAGCTAGGAATTTAGGTCTCCAACAGGTGGCCCACTAAGCAAGTGAAGACTGGTGGTCCAGGCCCTGCACCTTGGGAAAGCAACTGCAAGCTCTGTGCTCCGGGGCTCAGTGTTCCACCACAGTGAACATGCAAATGGCATCAGGAAACCTGCGAGGATGGTGCTTAAGATACATTCCCTTCAGAGTTCCATTTATCCCCCTAAATATGAACATTAATAATTAAAAATAAAAGCTTAGTTTTTAAAAGAAACCCAAAAAAGTTCTCAAGAACAATGTACAAGGTATAAAACTTTCAGAGAGAAATACACACACACACACGTGCACACATACACACACACACACGTGCACACATTTACACACACACCTGTCCCCACTCACTTTGCAAAGTAGAAGTCTCCAGACTGTGCTGTGAGAACAGCTATGGTAGGAGATATGTCACATCCCCTCCAGGTCTCTATTCAGTGTTTCTAAGCTCAGGGTAAATTCACGGAAAATGGCGGAGCAAATGTGGAGCATCATGAAGGAACTTTCTGGGCTTCACTGTACCTTTCCCGTGTTCTGATTAGACCCGATAGGCTCTGCCAGCTGAGAGATCTGAGGACCCTTTGCTAACTCCCAGCTGCCAGGGTTTGCCTTCCACTTCTGTGGACAGCACCCCCAGCATCCACTAGCCCAGGGCCTATCTTTTGATAAATCTGGGGGTGAGTAGCATGGATAAACAAATCAACATCTGTCTCTTGGAAAACATTTTGTCTTATTTTTAGTTCCTCCTAGATCAGAAGAGAGATTGATAGTGCCACCAGTATTTTAAATACTTGTAGTCAAAGTCACTGTCGCTGCTCACTGGCGTACCCACTGTGAGCCTGCACACTGGGGTCCCCACGTGGGCCTGTTCACCTGTGTCCCACTGTGGGCCTGCTCGCTGGTGTCCCGCTGTGGGTTTACTTTCCTCCACACCCACAGCCACTCTTTATGAATACTTTCAACTAAAAATATCTGAGTAATTTTGTCAAAATAAGATTCTAATGGCTTGTTGAAATACTTTAATAGTCTTCCATGTCTCTTCAAACAAATATTGCGATACTTGGTACGTCTGCTATGGCTTTGTCTGGTGCAGGCCTTGTCCACCAGGAAGCCACACACCATTCTATCAGGCACAATAAGATGGGCTGTCTCACCAAATAACACCCTTGGTTAGGAATAGCTGTATACTCTACATGAAGTATGTTCATCTCTCAGCTAAATAACCTTCCACACCTCCTCCATCAGGAGGGAGCTGAAGACTTTCCCCTGAGTGCACACCCTAACTAAGTGTGTTAGTTAGTAAGTCTAAGCCCTGATCTTACTTGTTAGTGCACATGTTTTTTTTTTTCCTTCATAGCACCAAAGAGCCAATAATTTAAAACATTTTTCAGTTTTCTATGGTGCCTGTTACATACAACATGTGTTTCATGAAAAAGGGGCTGAAGTGTATGTGATCAAGGGAGACTACCTTTTTGTCCTGAAAAAAAATCACATTTTTAAACATTTTATTTCACTCCAGCCAATAGTGCCCAGCACACAGTGATCATTATCACATGCAGAAAAAGAGCAAAGATTTCTGTATTTTGTTTTGTCTGTTCAAGAACTAACATAGTCACATACTAGACATTTGTCATTTCCAGTAAGTCTGCCTGGAAACTTTGGCCTATCCTTCAGTACAAACCCACTATAAATTATGTATTCTACAAATGTATAGTTCTATGCTGCAACAGGTTTTAACTCCTAATGGTTCTGATGGGAAGACCTCTGGACATGGAGTTTGCATAGACAATCACTCTTGAGTTTCTGGGCACAGTCCCAACCTCAGTGAAAGTGCTGGCTCAGCATTTACTGCAGCTCTGTCTTGTCCCCTTGATGAACCACTGTAGAACCAGGAAGCCTTACCCTGACATTTTATAAATCACTTTTCTTATTGCATAGAGTGTGTAGGCAAACTTGATCTGTCTAGGGATAGAAAACCAGCAGCAAATCATTGGAAATAGATTAACTAGATTGTTGGTTTCAACTAATAACCATCACTTTCTTTGACCTTGTCTAGATTCATAGTACATTAAATTAAGTAGATATCTACCCAGGGATTCACAAGCACAAGAATCTTGACAATGCACCAGTCTCATATTAAATCATAATAATGATTTATATGTGAACATAACTCTGGCTCATTTATTTAAGTATATTTGACACAAGATATGTAAATAAATTAGCATATATTTGCAGTTACTTTTGAAAGGATACATATTTTGAGGCATAGCACTTATATAATTGAGCTAGATCGTCAGATGTTCGTAGAATATAATTATTTTGTATAATATAAAACATATGCAGAGTGCTTCTACTGTAGGAGTGCTAGTCAAAGTCACCACTCAGGAGCAAAAGTGGCTTGACCCACAAGCAGATGGAACCAATCTGAATTCCCTAAATGCTTGTCATCATTGGTCACAAAGGGTAATGTGCCAATGACCAGAACTAATTAACTAAGCTATAGCGGTACTTGCTCTTATGCTTTCTAAACATATACTAAAAGGACTTTGTTTCTTACGAAGGAGACACATGCTCATTGGGGTTCGTTGCTGCTGTATGTCACAATAACCAGGACATACAAACAACCTAGATGCCCATCAATTGACAGACAGAAAATGAAAATATTGGTCCCATATACAATTAAATTTTGTCCAATTGTAAAGAAAAATGAAATTTTCGGGTAAATGGATGGAACTGGAAGTGATAATTATTCTGAGTGAGATAACCCAGTCTCAGGAAAACAGATGTCACATGTTCTCACTCATATGTGAACCTTAGCATTGATTATTTAAATTCATATGTTCAATTTGGAATGCCTATAGAATCCAGGAAGCTAGAATTGGACCATTGGTAAGGAGAAGGAGAAAGACTGTAAGGGGGAGGGAATCATAGAACTCAGGGGATAGAAGGGGGAATAATAGGGAGGGAGGCTTACTGGAGAAATAGGTGGGAATGTGGGTAGAGGAAATGGTAAGGGGACAGATAATAAAATTTAAGGATATTTGCAAAGGCTGTCTTGAAGCCTACTTCGTAGGTAGGTAGATGGATGGATGGATAG
Source organism: Arvicola amphibius (assembly GCF_903992535.2). Classification (NCBI taxonomy): domain Eukaryota; kingdom Metazoa; phylum Chordata; class Mammalia; order Rodentia; family Cricetidae; genus Arvicola; species Arvicola amphibius. The sequence continues at coordinate 52,612,317 of NC_052051.1, forward strand.
ATAGATAGATAGATAGATAGATAGATAGATAGATAGATAGATAGATAGATAGATAGGCAGCCAGACAAAATAGATGGATAATCCTGCTCAGGAAAGTGATTGTGTTCCTCCCAGGAGCCTTGGCTTATAAACAAAAATCCCAGTGTTAGGTGTAGGATATCTTCCCTAGAGCAGTTGGTCAGAGGTAAAAAATCAAGTCACTTCTGAGCAGAAAGCTTCCCCACTGCTTGTTACTTTTCATAGAATTAGAAGGTGCTATGTGGATCACTGGGAAGAGTCAACAGCATTCTTACCTATCTGAGAAGCCTGGGAACTGCAATCTGACCAGCATGGCAAGACATGGCCATGAGTAAAGTAGTGGCATGGGTATTATGGGAGCTATCCACCACTTTCTAATTGAATTTAAGCCCATACCACCAAAGAAAACAGGTGTCCGGTATTATAAATCTCTCCAAGAACTCATGACTGGGAAACTCATAAGGCTTGGGAAATGAACCTACAACTATTACTCTGCTAAATAGACATAAAATCAAACTGCCTTTCAAATTCATATCTCTGTACCTATAGATTAAGACAGCTCTCAGACATCATCAGAGAATTTTCTTTGTATGGTCTACAGTGGTGCAGGCAAGTATTCACAACCAGTCTAATTGCATCGAATAAGATCCAGTGGAGTTCTCAACCACAAGTAGAACTTCTACCTTAACAGCTTCATTACCATCTCCAAAGCCCTGGCAACATCACAGGAAGGGTTGGGAATCATCAGGGCTGGGCATAATCAGAGCACTACACCCCTGGAGTCACAACAACTGTAGTTACCTCCACAGACCTTCACAAGATCGATTCTAACATGAGTGGAAGGGATTCACAAGTCCTCACCTCTCCCCAAGGAATTACGGATGGTTGACGGCTTCTAGGGGAAAGAGCATCCGGGTCCTTTAAGAGTGTGTCTCCTGGCAGAGTAGTGGCTCTCCAGTGTGCAGAGCAACACCAGCAGGATATCAACATGCCTGGATCCAATGTGCTATTTAAAAAGTAGAGGGAATATAATATTTGGGGGGATAGAGAGGAGGCAGTGGAACTTGGAGGAGTTGGAGAGAAATGGGAGCAAATGTTCTCAAAATGCATTGCACAAAATTCTTAAATAATTGAAAAAGAACTGAACCTTCAAGTATTAATAGACATTTTTAAATGTCGATGATTTAAACCAAGGAAGCACTTCAAGCTGAGTAGCCTTGGAGACAAATGTTTCCTAATTCCAGTGCCTGCTACTGTTCCCAGAGATTTAAGGACTATGGTACTAATATCAGTTTATGTTAACATTCCATGTTCCCACCTATTTGTTTTATGAGTAAGAAAATACCAGTTGTTGTGAAATGGGGGTGAGGGGACCCAGACAGGCAAAAGGAGATGAGAGGGAAGAAGAAGCTACATAGAGCTGTAAAATCACTGCTGTGGTCCATGAGTGACTGGCAAATATTTTCAGGTCCCCACAGCAGATAAAGTTATGAGAGAGATGCACAGTGTATTGACTTCCTGCTGTATTCAATATGAAAAGGAACAGTAGAGAGATGTAACTTATTGATGACAGGCAGGCGCCCTTTACTGTTTCAGAACCCAGGGCATTTTGAAGGGTTGTTTCAGGACAAAAAGGGCTTCATGTATGAACCTTAGAGACCTTTAGACGCTCTAAAATGTCAGGACTGGTTAGAAGGCTCCCTGACCAATCACAGATGCTTACCTGGAACACCTCCTACATCATGATAAAAGGCTTCAGACCCACATGAATGCATTTGCTACCTGCTCAAACAGGCCCAGTGCCATGGCAAAAAAGAACAATATGTAGACATTGCTCTTGTATGCTTCTCCAGCCATAATCAGCAAGTTAATTTTATCAGTGAAAATTATTAACAATCATATTTGTCTATATGTAATATAGACTTCAGTGCAGACTTGAGGGCTTGGTATTTATTCCTATGAAAATTTCACTAGCTGTTCATTTTGGCATTAAATAGTGCATTGTTCATTAGTGACTACAGAAGCAGAGCTTGAGAATGGAATCCTATTGTGCATTCTGGGTTTCATTGGGGTGGGGTGCACTCTCAGCACAAGGGAAGCAGGATTGGGCAGGAGAAGAGAGCTAAGCAAGAGTGGGGTCTTAGCTGGAGACAGCCTTCAGGCAAACCCCTGGGGAAAGTGTGGGGCAAAAACCACACTGCCAGGCTAGTGGCTCATGAGAGAAGAGGGCAGTCCTTGCACAGGCTTGCCAAAGTCACTATCGAATGTCAGGTCTTAGTAAGCAACATCTGTGATGGCTGACTCTGTTCACAGCAGCTATGACATCTCCACAGGGGATTGACAGTATCTACTACTAGCATTTTCATTGGCTGCTGACAACCTGTGAGTAATTCATTAACTAATTGATTTCTTCCACTCCATGCTCCTTTCCTTTTTATCCGGGAGCCAACAATCTTTTATTTAAAAAAAACATATTTCAGATTTTAGAAGGCATATTACCTTGCCACAACCACTTAACTCTACTAACATAGAGTTAGAGTATTTATAGATGCAATATAAAAAATGAGCCCAACTATGCACCGTGAACTGTATTTAAAAAGATATGAAGGAGGCCACACATGTGGTCCACGGGCCACTGACCTGCTCTGGTCCATTATCCTTCTCTCTTCCTCCTGTTTTGTTTCCTAGAATCCTTGCCTTTGCTCTCTCTCATATTGTACCCTTTTAAGTCCCCATTGCCACTCTTTCCACTCACCCCTTGTAAAATACAATAGTAACAGCATGCCTTCTAAATATAAGAAGTTCTGTGCTTATTCCAAAGCCTGCGAGAATCCAAGTTTTGTTTTGTTTTATCTTCAGTTACCAAACTCTTTGATTCTACTGATAATGGGTTCCTACTTTATCTGACATAGTTAGAACAAGGAGAACTGGCTTCTCTCTTGCTCTCCTTCAAGGAGGATCTGAGGAGTTCACATAATCAATATTCCAAAAAACATTCAGAACCAGGAGGTAGGGCTTTCTGTGGAGCAGAGATCAATTTGTGTTCCGTGTGCAAGGCTCTTTTATCTCCTCTTTTAAGGTCGCTTTGTTCTCTTAGAAGCTACTTCATGTGACTACCCCAAAAAGAACAATCTCAAAACCTTTTCACTAACAAGAAAATAGGAGGAGTTTCAGAGGCAGTAAGGTATGGATGGGCACAGCAAAACAGCCCCAGCTAGTCTTTGTATTTCACAGCTCATTGACCAAAGTAAGAGATCTTACGAATGGGGGACCCCAAGCTCTGACTACTAAAAAAGGAGCCACGTGAGTAAGGAAGTCATCCCTGGTGGGAGGTTGATCTTGGGTGCTAACTTGATTGGATTAAGAAGACCTGGGAAATTAAAACAGAACACCTCTAGGTGTTTCTATAAAAGTGTTTCTGGAGGTGATTAGATAATTAGGGAAGATCTGCCTAGAATGTTGACAGCCACATTCCACAGGCTGGTGGCCCACCTGGAATAAAAGGAAGAAGAAAAGCCAAGACTTTTGAATGTGTCTGGAGGATGATTCTCAAGCCTTTGCTATTCTTGGAACCCAGAGACAGAGGCTGTGGCTCAGTCCTGTACGGTTTGCTTTTCTTAAATAATTAAAATGTTTTAAAATCAAAATATCTTATGCTTTAGCAATATAATCATTTATAGTTTCTATTGTGCATCAGACTTTAAAAAAACAACTGAATCTTAAGAGAATAAAGATTTATCTAAAATTCTGCCTCTGTCTTTTCAGGTAAATGTTACACACCAGCTAAATTTTGAAACATGCTTCAATATTCAATACTATTCAGTAACTGGCCATTGAGTGTTCAATAACCACACTTTGAAGTCAAAATCAATGAGGATATAAGATGCAATAGGACAGTCAATATTTTATTTCTTGCTCCCAGGTCAGCTAGATCCTATGGGATAACAAGATATTTCTCAAAAAGTTAGTGAATCACCTATCCTCTTGATCATACAAGTCATGCAGTTTCAAAAGGTTAGACTCTTAGTATATATTATGGAAAAAGGAGGGATCACATGGGAAAATACCCTCCAAGCTTCCAACAGAAGCCACAATTATCAGTGAGACAACAACCCATCTCAGCAGATGGTATAACTGGTAAAGGAAGACTGGAGGAGCCAAGGGGATGCTCATAAAATAAATCCTAAGGAACTTCAACTGACTTCAACACATCACAATGCATTTTTTGTTTTGTTCTTTTGCTACCGCATTACCTTAAACGTCTGGCAGAAAAGTACAAAAGAGTAAAACAATCAGTATTATTACAAAAATAAGCTAACTTCCCTGTCATAAACAGAAGGCAGCTTCTCTCAACAAACTTCACAACATGGCTGCCTAAACAAAACCTGAACAATTACACCAGCTGATATCCCAATGAAGATGGGAGAAGATCTCACAGGGTCCCATTCCTATATAAAGAGCTAAGGCAATTAATGACTGCCAAGAGAGTAAGAACTAGTCTTCCCCAGGGATGAGCCCCATAAGTACTTATCTAAAATGAATTAATTTTAGAGTCTTTAAAACACATACATACAAGTGAGACTAAACTGAGTCATCTGGCTCTGTGTGTGTGTGTGTGTGTGTGTGTGTGTGTGTGTGTGTGTGTAATAATTTTTTAACAGGAGCCAGGAAGAGAAAAGAAAGGAAGCATGAGAGTGGAAGGATGGAGAAGAGGGAAGAATGCAGATGGACTTTTCTTTCCCATTTGTCAGTTTCCAAATAATCAACATGGAGACTTAATATTAATTGTAAATGCTTGGCTGATAGCTCAGGCATATTACTAACAAGCTCTTACAGCTTAAATTAACCCATTTCTACTAACCTACATTCTGCCACATGGTGTTACCTCTCTTTCATCTTGCAGTTTCTGCTGCCTCTGCATCTACTGGTGACTCCCCTCACTCCTCCCTCTTCCCAGTGTCCTTAGCCTCATTTCTCCACCTATTATCCTGTTCAGCTATTGGCCAATGAGATTCTTTATTAAACCAATCACAGCTTAATTTACATAGTGTACAGATGGATTATTTCTCAGCATTTTCTGCTTTTTGTCTAAATAAAAAGGAAGACTTTAATTTTAACATACTAAAATTATATACAACAAAAACAGTTATCATGTAAGAATCACAGTTGCAATATCCAGTCTCTTTGTATTTGGCAAATTTAGAGAAAATATTCTATTATTTATGTTTGTGAGTCTAAAGATTTATACATAATTTACTTTTTATCATGACTTTTAAGTCTAATTATTTAGTTTTTAACTCTATCAAAGTCCTCAAAAGCATGTAATGCTACCTAGTGACAGGGAAATCTGACTGCCTTCACAGTCACTGAAAGGTTTTTTCTGCAAGGTTGAGGCATTTATCTTTGTCCTATAGGCTGAATATATCTGATAAATTATTTTGAGAATCAGGGAATTTTGAAAAACTGTCCTATCTTGTCTTGACAAATTTAGCAGTCACTTTTTAAATTCTCCTGTAGTTCTAGTTTGGACAGTATGCTGTCAGCATTTGAGGCAAGGGCAGTTTTTTGCCTGAATGACTAGTTTTTGCCACAAAGGAAAATTCCATACTTAGTTTCTTGGATGTCCATCTTCTTAGCTAAAGTAGATTGGTACTACCAGGAGCAGACATGTCTCACTGTCATGAAAAGCCTTAGGTTATTAAACATATTAAATGTCATATCCTGTAGGTCTTTGGAGTGTTTGAAGACCATCTATCTAGCTAAATATATCTGTGTATGACCTTGAAAACATAAGTAACATGATTATAGGTTTGACTATTATAGGTACTATTAAATCTGTATTTCTTAATTATACATTACATTTTTAAACAGGGTACGTAAGTGCAAAGCCCCAAACAAGAGTAGAAATATACATACAGTATAACAAAATTAACTTTAAATTTATATCAATAAACCAAAATCCATACCAATGTAAAATATTTTGAGATTAATAGTTGCTTTGTGGATTAAAGTAGATTCAATAATCATCCCTTTTATCTCATCATTTCTTTTTTATTTTTTTTATTTTTATTTTTTTTCCTTCTCATGGTTTATTTTTTTTTATATTTAAAAATTTCCATCTCCTTCCCTCCTCCTCCCCCTCCCTCCGCTCCTCCTCCCCCTTCCCGCCCCTCCTTCTCCCCCTTCCCTCCCCTTCCCTCCACCCATACCTCCCCTCCCTCCCTCTCAAGGCCAAGGAGCCATCAGGGTTCCCCACTCTATGCTAAGTCCAAGGTCCTCCCAACTCCCCCCAGGTCCAGGAAGGTGATCGACCAAGCTGAGAAGGCTCCCACAGAGCCCGTCCATGCAGAAGAATCAGAGCCCAGCGCCAATGTCCTTTGCTTCTCAGTCAGCCCCCGCTGTGGCCACATTCAGAGAGACGGGTTTGGTCGCATGATCCATCAGTCCCATTCCAACTGGAGTTGGTGATCTCCCTTTAGTTCTGTCCCACCGTCTCCATGAGTGAACGCACCCCTCACGTTCCTGACTTTCTCCCTCATGTTCTTGCTCCTTCTGCTCCTCATCAGGACCTTGGGAGCTCAGTCCAGTGCTCCAATGTGGGGCTCAGTCACCTTCCCCATCTGTCGCCAGCTGGAGGTTCCCTCACGGTCCTGACTTTCTTTCTCATGTTCTCCCTCCTTCTGCTCCTCATCAGGACCTTGGGAGCTCAGTCCGGTGCTCCAATGTGGGGCTCTGTCATTTTCTTCATCTATCGTCAGGTGGAGGTTCTATGGTGATATGCAAGAAATTCATCAGTATGGCTATAGGAACTGGCCTTTTCAGGCTCCCTCTCCTCAGCTGCCCAAGGAACTAACTGGGGGCGTCTCCCTGGAAACCTGGGAACCCCTCTAGGGTCGAGTCTCTTGACAACCCTCAGGTAGCTCCTTAAATTAAGATATATGCTTCCCTGCTCCCATATCCACCCTTCCTATATCCCAAGCATCCCATTCCTCCGAGCTCCCCCCATTCTCCCCTTCACATTTTTCTCTCCCCATCTTCCCTTGGCCCAGTCTCGCCCAACCCTCAAGTTCCCAATTTTGCCTGGCTATCGTGTCTACTTCCAATATCCAGGAGGATTACTATATCTTTTTTTGGGAGTTCACCTTCTTATTATCTTCTCAAGGATCCCAAATTTATAGGCTCAATGTCCTTTAATTATGGCTAGAAACCGATTATGAGTGAGTACATCCCATGTTCATCTTTTTGGGTCTGGGTTACCTCACTCAGAATAGTGTTTTCTATTTCCATCCATTTGCCTGCAAAATTCAAGATGTCATTGTTTTTTACCGCTGAGTAGTATTCTAGCATGTATATATTCCACAGTTTCTTCATCCATTCTTCCACTGAAGGGCATCTAGGTTGTTTCCAGGATCTGGCTATTACAAATAATGCTGCTATGAACATAGATGAGCATATGCTTTTGTTGTATGATTGGGCATCTCTTGGGTAGATTCCCAATAGTGGAATTGCTGGGTCCTGGGGTAGGTTGATCCCGAATTTCCTGAGAAACCGCCACACTGCTTTCCAAAGTGGTTGCACAAGTGTGCATTCCCACCAGCAATGGATGAGTGTACCCCTTACCCCACAACCTCAACCTCATTTCTTTTTTATATCCCCCTTTCTCCTTTGGAAAGAGGTCTTTTAATTAACTCTTTTGTTTAGTCTTTTTAATAAGACCAATAACAACTTGTAACTACCCCCTCATAAATTATAATAAATACCCATAACCCTTCTTTTGGGAATGTGGGCATGATTTACTAGACTACTTCTACTTTATGGGCATTGGCATCTTTGAGAAAATTGGGATAATAATGAAATCCCAGTTGGAGTAGAACATAAGATTAGACCAATTCAGCCAGCAGACTAAAGGCTATTTTGGGTGCAGAATTTTGAGGAGACTATAGCAGAGACATTTTAAATGCTGGATCACCCGAGCCATCCATTTCTCTTGGTGTTTGGTCCCCTTGTTCCAAAAATATATAAACATTTAAAGGTAGCATACATTACACGTATGGAATATGTGGTAAGCACAAGTCAGTAGGAACAGTAGAGAGACATAACTTATTGATGACAGGCAGATGCCCCTTTGCTGTTTCAGAACCCAGGGCATTTTGAGGGGTTGTCTCAGGACAAAAGAGGCTGTATGAAATGATCAAACCCGTTCGTTTTTTTAACGTGGTGTGAATCTACAGTCTCTCATTTCCTATGAAAATGAAAGCACAACCTCTCTCTTGAAGCAATGCACCTTTTGACTTCCATTTTGAAGACAAGATATTTTTAAAATATATAGGTTGGTTCAATACATCAGTTTTTATAATCCAATGTCTCCTAACATCTATTGTTCTTTCATTAACAGTCAGAAAATCTAAAAACAATACAATAACAAACAGAATCCAGATTCTCTGTGTATTGCCCATCTTTGGGTGATGTTTTTATGTTGCTTTACTCCCTTTTTAAGGACTTTATTATTTTAAAATTTTATGCACACATACACACACACACACACAGAGAGAGAGAGAGAAAGAGAGAGAGAGAGAGAGAGAGAGAGACTGATATATTGACTGTCTATGCCCTTTTTCTTTTCTCTCCAAAGCTTTTGTACATTTTTAAGCACACTGTAACCCATTTAGAGGTTTTTTTTTCCATTTCAATCTGTTGTTTCTGTATATCTTCAATTTTTCTCTGACCACATGAGTCTTTAAACTACTAAGCAGCATGACTAGGACCTCTGCCTTGGTTTTGGAGGCTTGCTCAGGAGTGAAGCAAGGTAGAGCAAGCCTCATGGTGGTACTACCAGTAAGAGCCATGCTTACCACACCAACTCTGGGGAGCTTTGGGTACACACTACCACCAAGTAGTGTGCCTCTAAGTGTTTATAAACCCTATTTAAGTGTTCAATAGCAGGGCCTCTTAAAAGTGCCATGACTTTTTTTTCCCAATAGCACTTATCCAGGAAGCTATTTCTTAAAGGAGCCATGCCTCTGTTTATCATTAGTATTGAATCTACCCAAGAAAAGGTGGTTATCAGGAAGCTGTATTATGCTCTGTTTTTGTGGGCTTAGAATCTTATTTTTAAGCTTTCTTAGGTCTTATGTGGAAATCTCAGGCCCACGGGGAGTGCCATTTGTAGGCAAACTTTCTTTCCCACAGGCCAATTCCCAAATAACTGACATGGAGACTCAATTTAATTATAAATGTTTGTCCAGTAGCTCAGACTTGTTCCTCAATAGCTCTTACAACTTAAAACAATCCATTTCTATTAATCTACATTCTGTCATCTTATGTTAACTCATTTTCATCTTGTATTTCCTGCTTTCTCTGTGACTACTGGTGGCTTCTCTCACTCCTCCCTTCCTCCCACCATCCTTAGTCTAGTTTCTCTGCATAGCCTTAGCCTATCCAGCCATTGGCAAGTCAGCTTCTTTATTAAACCAGTCACAGCATAATTTGCACAGTGTAAAGGAAGATTATCCACAGAAGAAGGAAGAAAATTAGGTTTTAATTAAAGACATTTTTTAAAAATAAATTAAACTTTAAAAAGAAACAAACTACTACCCAGTCTTTCCTATTAAGTCCTGAATATGGGCTGCCAATGTGCACTAGAATGATCATAGTAACTCTAGCTATAATACAGAGATTAATTCTATTTTTATCAATCTATTTAGACACAATAGATTTACCAAAATGTATCTATACTGTAATCTGACATCATGCCTTCATGTTTTTTTCTTGGACTCTATTAGCACTCAAATTCATACTGTCTCCCCTTGTCTTACTTAACATTTTTCTTACTGTGAAAATACACCATGACCATGACAACTCTTATAAAGGGAAACATTTACATGAGGTGATGGCTTACAGTTTCAACGGTTTAGTTCATTATCATCATAGTGAGGAGCATGGTGGGGTGCAGGCAGACATGTTGCTGGCTGCATCTTGATCAGATGGCAACAGGGACTGGACTGAGTCACTGGAAATGGCTTGGTCTTATATGAGACCTTAAATCCCACCCCCACAGTGACATACTTGCTCCAATAAGGTCACACCAACAAACAACACACACATACACACACAAACACACACACACACACACACACATATGTTGTGGGAATCCCCTCTGTGTGCTGTAGTTACCATTTATGAATAAAGAAACTGCTTTGGATATATAGCAAGGCAGAACTTAGGTGGGCAGTGAAAGCTAGGCTGAATGCTGGGAGAAAGAAAGACAGAGTTAGAGAGATGCCATGGAGCAGCTGCTGGAGATAGACATGCTGAAACTTTGCTAGTAGGCCATGGCCTACTGGTGATATACAGATTAATAGAAATGGGTTAAATTAATATGTAAGAGTTAGCCAATAAGAAGCTAAAGCTAATGGGCCAAGCAGTGATTTAATTAGTACAGTTTCTATGTGATTATTTTGGGTCTAAACTAGCTGGGTGACTGGGAACCAACAAGCAGCGCCCTCCTCCAACACATACACACACTCCAACAAAACCTCCTAATTGGGAGCCATTTTCTTTGAAACTACCACACCTCTTTTATCTATTTCATTAGGTCTTCTCCTTATATTTGTTCTCTTCTGTATTGCCACACCCTTAGTGTAAAGCCATCGGGATGTTTTATTTAACAGGTCAGGGGATCATAGCCCCATCAAGAAGCTACAAAAGCTGTCTCTCCTAGATGAACATAGCCATGGTTTTCTTGGCTTTTGCCCATTCTGTGACCAATAACTGACATAATCGTGTTACTCTTGCTCAAATGTATGTTAATCTTATAAAAAGTTGTGCTTTCTAGAATATGTGACAATTTCTTAACAAAATGCCTGTAGTGCAGAGATCCCAGCCAGACTCCTACTACAGAAAATCCAATATCTCCTCACCAGCCAATGGATATAGTAGAAAGAACCTTGGGATCTATCTTAAAGACTTTACTCCTTATCAGGATGGAAGGAATTATAGGAGATCAATTGCTCATCAACTTCTGTTCCATCAAAAGATTTTTGGCACTACTGATCTCAGGAAATAATTGTGAATGAAGAGAACACAGACTGGAGGAAGCTATTTTGATTAACAAGTAAAAGAAGCCACTTGGCAGAAAAGACTGGAAGCCCACTGTGCTCCCTATAACACAAAGCCCAGGTTGGACACAGGTGAGAAAGGCAAGTGTTTATGCCTCATAAAGGGTTGTGCATCTTGTGGCCTGGTGCTTACTAGCCCACTTCCACTCTCAGCAATGCATTTTCCTTTCTTAATAAACATCCTCTACTCTTATTAACCACTCTTTCTTAGTCCAGTTCTTTGCCATGGTAGACAAGAACCTGGACAACTGGCCAAGTGGCCTATGACTCAGGTCCACCTCCAGCAGTGTGGGAGTCTGTTGTCTGAAGTGCTTTTGCTGCACTGGGTAGCCTGTCCTTATGAACAACCTAAATGCTCCCCTTCCTCTGTTGGTGAGGATCATACAGTTGGAATTTTCATTCTATGCTAGTGAGAGTGCAAAATATTAGCCACTTTGGACGTCAGTGTCCCAATCTCTTACAAAGTGTACAGACCACTATGACCCCCAAATTTCATTTTAAATATTAACATAGAAATAATGAAATTCAATTAAATACAGAACTTATAACAACCAGGACCTGGAAACAACCCCGGTGTATGGACTAACAATCTGAGATCCATCTATAAAACAGAACATAAGGAACATGATATGCCATGTTTTGCCAATATCCATGGAAGGTCTGCCCTTTCCTGAGTAGAAGCAAAGAAAGAGAGAAGGAGGCACAGGGAGGGGAGGGCAGGGAGGAGAGTAGGGAAGGGAAACTGCAGTTGGGATATAAAATTAATGAATTTATTCATTAAAGCAAAACAAAATGTAGGGGAAGAAAAGACCTATTGACACACAGAAACATCCAGGTACATCTCAAGGGCATCAGGCCAAATAACAGGCTAGAATTTAAGAATCCCACACATTGTCATTCTATGTATATGAAATCTTAGATAAAACAAAAGCACACTGCCCAAAAGCCAGTTGGTGATTTCCAGGCACCAGGGAAGGGGTTACCTGCCAAGAAATACAAAATAACTGGGAGGATGGATGATAGACATTCTCTAGTGATGTGGTGTCCTGGTTTGTTTCTCTGCTGCTGGGGTAAATATCATGGCCAGAAGCAATGGGCAGGGGAGAGCTTATTTCCTTTCCAAAATATAATCCACGATCTGGGGAAGCCAGGGCAGGAGCCCAGTGCTAGAACTCAAAGCCGGAACCTGGAGATGAGAGCGGAAGCAGAGACCCCAGAGGAACACCGGCTGTGGCTCACTCAGCTCCCCCTCTGAAACAGCCTGGACTGACCTGCCTAATATAGTACCACTCACAGCAAACTGCTCCTACATCAATTATCAATAAAGAAAATGCCTCACAGACATGGCCACAGGCTGGCCTGATGGAGACAGTACCCCACTGGCGTTATCTGGTCCCAGGAATGTCTAGCGTTGAGCCAAGTCGGCAAAACTAAACTGTATGATGGTATTTGTCATCCAATTACAAACATTTTCCAAACAACATTAAATTGTGATTTACTGAATTGTTTTACAAAGATGAAGTTTAAAATTTAAAGACAGTAGGGCTGGAGAGATGGCTCAGCATTAAGGGCATTTGCTGCTTTTGTAGACAACCCAGGTTCATTTCCCAGAATCCATACTGGGTCTCTCACAACAACCTGCAGCTAGTGGCCAGGGATTCAACACATGCTGCATGCACGTAGTGCATAATCATTAATCCAGGCACACAACCCATTCATAAATAAAAATTAAATCTACCTTAAAAACTAAAGTTAGCAATAATTTTAGTATTTATATATTGCTAATACATCTCCATGTTTCACTGTGTGTACCAGATTCTTGACTCTAAGTTTGCGTAAGAAAAGATGAAATAAGAGATGATTACTTGGCCTACATCAGTAGTCCAGATTACATATGCACCTATCAGAATCTCTTGAGAGTGTGTTTGGAAAGCATTTCTCTGAGCCTGAGTCTGCCCCTCTCCCGGGAATCCTGATGTGCAGGTCAGATGTGGGGGCTGGGCACCTGTGTGTGAATAGGCTCTCTGGGTGATAATGGTATATGGAGAGGTCTCTGCCTAGTTTATATATTTCCCTCAGATAAGCTTAATTGATGTAATTTTCTAGTCCACAGCAGAGATAGAAAAGACCTTGAAGCAATAAATTGTCAGTGGTATCAACTAAATAGATCCCAAGGAACACTCGGGGTTAGCAAAACTGCTTCCCAAAGGCGCCTGTCTTCTGATAGTCCCCTGATCCCTTCTCCAGACTCATCCCGGCTGAGCAGCTGGGTCTTTGAGCTCTATTTTTCTTACTAGTAAGTTGGTGAGATCAGTAGTACTGTGCCCCTCAAGGATGTCAAAATTAAACAAAATAATCTGAGTAGACTGTTTAGCATGGGGCCTAGTACAGAATACATACAATGAAACTCAAATTAACTTCTCTACGAATCTGCTTGCAGCCTCCACAGCAAGCTTACCCTAGTCAGCTCCTTAACCTTATAACAATTTAGCCCTGTATTCCATTTTTTTCCACTGGACCCCACTTATTCCATTATAGCCACATGAAATGAAGGTCACCTTATAACATTATGTCTATATTTAGTATTGTATTCACTGTCATTATCATCTTTTTAAAGATGATTTTTAAATTGACAAACCACTGTCTTCTTCCTGCCATGGTTTTCCACGGATATATTATTTTGTAAGATTGACAGCACTTCTCACTTATGTATCCAGGCAGATATTTATTTGCCTATTAAAAATGGAACACCTTAATAATCATTGTATACTTTTAACATGTCATTTCAGATAATCCTATAAATGCAGGGAAAAGATAATTTTTTAAACCTGAAAACTATAAAGCCATGGGAGGATTTGGAAAGCAAAAGAATGGCATTCAGTCTCTCTGCAGAGCAGTGTTTAATGACTTCAAATCATCCCGGTGGCGGTTCTAGCCCCGCTTTCACGTTATTCCTAGGCTCTGCCATCCGTGAACTTGGTGGTTGAAGGTTCTCAGAGCTGTGGTGCTGAGCCAGACAACTGCAGGCGATGGGTGGGGAGGGATGGCAGGGTGTTTGCAGTCCAGCGTTCCTGAGGGTTCCCTTGCTGTCACAGTCTTCCTGAGCTGGGACAGTGAAATTAGTGAGCAGCACCTCACAGCCACAGATGTCAAGTTCATGATCAGCCCTGAAGACCTCATGTGCTCCCTGTAACTCAGGATTTTACCACAACTGATGCTTGAGAAAGTTCTTGGTGCCACAAGATGGAAGATATTAGTAGCATTTTGCATATGAAGTAGCTGGGGCTCAGGAAAGTCACACCTAAAGACATGGTTCAGTAACGTCTTCAGCTGCTTCTTTCCTTTGCCCAGTGAGAACTTACCAGTTAGGAGGAAGACTATGCGAACATTTCTCAATATGTTGGTAGTCCTCAGTCCTCAAGGCAGCTGGCTGGCACTGCAAGATAAGATGGCCTACTTAGGCCATTCTCAGCAGTGGGCACGCTCTAATTGTATCTCCGTGTGCACTGTTGTGAAAACTGGCTTAGTGGCACCAGTACCATCTGTGGTGGTGAATTCCTTTTCTCACGTTAGTCCTCCATTTCAAATGAGTGGATTCAAACCTTAAACCAGTGGGATTTAGAAAACTCAAAACCTCTGACACCCTCTCAGAGTGCTGATGGAATCAGCCCTCTTCTGGATAATCCTCGCCGGAGCCGTAAGTCTTAGTTAGACCAAGGAGGTCACAGGAGGGCAGACTCTGTATGCTTTTAATTCCCTGTGTGTTCATCCCTGATGTCCACACAGCCTCCACATATCAACACATCACCCAGACCACTACATTGAGTGCAATCTTCTGACTGCTTCTCATCAGCTATAACCACGTGACAACAAAGGTACAGTCACTATTATCCCTGATTGACCAGTATAGAGTACAGTACCCAAACAACTCCGAACTTGACTTTCCCTTCCAAATTTGAGTAAGGTTTTATTTTGTTGTTCTCTCTCTGCCCCCCGCTCTGTGTGTGTGTGTGTGTGTGTGTGTGTGTGTGTGTGTGTGTGTGTGTGTGAAGAGGCCAGGTACTCCCTGTTCCCCATTTAAAACCCTCCAATGGTCAAAAATGTTCTAAAGCTTGATTATGAGTGATCATTTAACCATATGCTTTTTCAAAAGTCATAAAAATCCATAGACAATAGAGCTAGATTTTGCTATATGTAACCTAGCTTCAATAAACCTGACTTAAAAGATAAGTGGTGTTTTTGTTTTGTTTTGTTTTTTACTTTTAAAATCCATGTCCTCGTCCATGACTGAAGTAGCTGTGAGGCAAGATACCACAAGAAACAGATGTTATATTAAAATTAGGAAGAGCGATCAGTAGTTCATTGAGGTCCCCTCAAAAGCCTGGGAAGGCAGTCCTGATGGTACAGGTTCAGCAGAGTCCTGGAGCTCAGAGTAGCAGGGCAGGGGGAATGTAGACCACAGTTCTGGAAGGAAGGTATGGCTACTATGAACAAACAACAAAATGGTTTTGTCGGGTCCTTTCTCAATGTGTTGCTAATAACGATACTAGAGACTGAGTCAGCCATAAAGAAGGCTTATTGTCACTCATGATCCTGACCTAAGCGTCAGATGCATGAAACAGACAAACTGGCTTTTGTAGATCCACCTGAAAGATGACCCACCAATTCATTAATTGCATAAATTAACTACTTCACTCTTGAGAGGGAAACCTTAATTGCTTCTCAAAAGTCCCAGTAACCCTTCCCTCTTAATGTCACACAATGAGAATTAAATTTCAAAGTAAGTTTTGGAGAGGACAAGTCATACTCATCATAGCAATCTCAACTAAGTAAAGAATAGCAACAGATCCAGAAAGTCAAGAGCAGATCCCCTGCATGTATGCTGGATTACAATAGCCATCCCGTAAGCCCTTGCCAGATAAACATCTGTCACAAGGAACACAAAAAAAACCTTTCACAAGGAATACTCTTGCTCATTATGCTGAAGCCAAAATTATTATCCCAAAATAACTACACACTTGCCCTTGTTTAACCATCTTGAATATGCACAGTTCAAGATGGTGTGTGCATTCTCCTTGCAATGCTATTGCAAGATGAACATCAGTCTTTGGAGGATCTGTGATTATGTTTAGCTAGGTTGACACTGTCATTGCCTGACAACAGGTGAAAGACTGTGTGGAGCTAAGACTTTCAGTTAAACACCCAGGCCCTTTCTCCCACCAGGGAATCTGACTGACTGTCCCAAAGAGAAGGCAGAGCGCAGCTGGCTCACTCCAGGCCCAGAGCATGGTGGAGAGCTTAGCAAGCATGCTACCTCTGAACCACATTCCTCAGCTCTTTTCATCAGAGTCTCGCTGAGTTGTCAGGCTGATCCTGAACTTTCATTCTCCCTCATCTCCCACCTTTCCTAAGGAGTGGGGGCAACCATGAAGGAAGAAAAAATCACCATCTCTGTTCTCTTACTGTGATAACAGCTAGTCAGCGATCTGTAGAGAGAGTTAAGGTTTTTAACCAAGTTGATCTAAAGTAAATACCTACACTTCCCAGAGAGCTTTGTTTTTGAAATAGCATTACGCCATTTTGTCCTAAAAGCAGTTAATTGAGGCAATTTCTTCTTAATTTAAAAAAAGAAAGAACATTTGCACAGCTAATTCCTTCAAAGCAGAGACTAGTCATTTCTTGCAGCCTTTCAGCTATTATTTCCCCTTATTGTTCTGCAGACAAAACAGCACTGCAGATTTTTTCCCTGCGTGTCCTCAGTCTTGCTCAAAGCTGCTAAATTTTATGGACAATGGTTTTCTTCTTTTGCTGCAGAGAAAAATCTCATGAATTACAAAGCTAAGAACATTTTGAATTAGAATACAGGTTTGCTCAGATCACTTTCTGTGTAGAGAACAGTCTCTCATTCCCTACGTTCCCTGGTTTTAAAAACACTACTATGCTGAATATTGCCTGAGATTTTTCTCTATGTAGCTCAGAAGACAGTGGCCTTGATTACATGTATTTTTCAAATTTATAGTCCTTTCTCTTGTGAGAGCCATCTGGCTATTCCATGTTTGGTTATGTGTGTCTAAATTCTTTGAGGAAGGCAGTTTACTTCTATGCTGAACAACACTTTGGGAGCTATTGATGATTTCCTTCAACAAGCAATGATCAGACATCTTCAGCCCTAGAATGCAGCCAGCTTGTATCTTTGTGGGTGGCACATTCGAGCTGGCCAAAATGACAAGGCAAAATCTGGACTTGGCTTGGATGTAAAATTCAGCCCCAGTCCACAAACCAAGAAGGTGATTTCTGAGGCAAGAGATCTTCAGACACAATCTGCTAATTCCTTTTTTTCCTCCACTATGTCTCCTCAAGAGGCTATGAGCAGAAGAAGGCAGGGTCACAAGCCCAGAATTAACCTTGATATGGCCTTCTCGACCAGGTCGTATACTCTGGAACTAACCAGCGGCCATTGGTTGAGGACTGAGAATGTAACATAAATCGGGTGCATGACTTCCTGAGCAAATATAGTCTTTGTTTTTCAGAAAATGAAATTAAGGTTGATGGAGTAAGGATACCTTGCTCGTAAATGAGCAAGTGGTCCTGCTCTAGAGCTCACCTCTTCCTGCTCGGTGCTGGCGGCTGTGCCAGCCTCCCCATTAGCAGTAACGAACTCTGGCCACCCAAAGGGAGCTGGGCTGTAAATCCTGGAATCCCAACTTCTAGTCCAGTCTCACAGCACTGGAAACTCCACAGGGACAAATTTCTATGCTGCTCATCTACCCTGTTGGTAAGAAAAAGAAAATCATTTTAGGAAGTTAGAAATTAAGCTTCTGAAGTTGATCTGTCTCTTTATGCTCCATGAAACATTTTGCTTAGGCAAAGTGGAAAAGAGCACTCTCCAAAACCTATCTCCCTCTTCCACACCCTCATCAACATCAGAACACTCTTATCTTGGGACTCAAGGACTTTTAATGAGGATTTGTGGCAGATGCTACAGCGCTACAGATATAGACAGGACCACCACATGTAGAACCCTGCAGGGCTACCTTCCCCAGTTCCCTTGAAGAAGGATGAGAGGAACCAGCATGGGAGGTGATGCCTAACTGGAGACCAGAAAGTACAGGCTGGAAAGTGGTGAGGGACTGGCTAAGCCTGGAGTGGTATGCTGATGCCAAGCTAAATCGAGCCTCTACAGCCAGAGAAGGAAGTTGGGCTTTGTGCCATGCTGGTATGGGGGCTGGATCGGGCATTCCGAGTGCGCATCTGAATCTGAGCTGTAAAATGGGAGCAATGATCTACCTGTCCCTTGAGAACACAGTGGGGTTCCACTGAGTAACCCACAGGGAATGTGGTGAGTAAAGGGTAGCTGTAATTGTCATTGTTATTTTAACATATGGGCCAAAAGTGTCAACACGGTCAGTTTGTATTTTAGCGAAGCTATTCAGGGGACAGTATAGCAAAAAGTTAATAAAAAAAAATAAAGCTGAAGACAGAAAAAAAAGGCATGTATGGTGCAAGAATCCAATCATATTGCATGATGCATGATCCAAAATGAGTATTTATAGATACTAATTCCAACAATTAAAGGGTAAGCAAATTTTGGAGAGGGAACATTAAAACTGTCTGTCATTAACATTATTTGTATAACATAAGATGTGTTTACTCCTTCAGTAGATAGGAACAAATACAGAAAGCCACAACCAAGATTACATAGAGGGTGAGACCGACATTATACAGAAAGTTAGAAACCATAAAACACTAAGCCATAAACAGAATGTCTCCATCAAATCACTCCCCTCAAGGCTCAAGGAATACTGCAGAAGAGAAAGAGGAAAGAGTGTAAGCCAAAGGGGATGGAGGACACCAAGAAAAAAGTCCCTCTAAATCAACATGATCAAAGCTCCTAAGAGCTTAAGGAGACTGAGGCAGCATGCATGCACAGGGCCTGTACAAAACACAGCACATAGTAATCATTAAAGAAGCCGGGATTGTCAATCACACAGGTCTATTTTCTTCAGCTGGAAGAAATGAATGATGCCTGATCACCTGGAATGCTGAAGGGACATGGTCATAAAATCTGTTGATCCTTTGTGATTCTATTAGGAGACAGCCTCCACCTGGGTCTGTCCAGTATCCTAGGCATTTTTTAGGCCCTAACCCTTAGCGTGGACTCTCAGTGACAGAACACATCCCCATGAAAAAGGCCCCATGGACTTTGCATCCTTCACCGATAGAATTTGTCCTTATACCTATTACATATTCTTCCTTTCTAGATCCCAGCCCTTAGCTTTGATTATCAGTCAGTAGAACCGATTCTTATTGTAAAGGTCACAGGTTACCACCTTACTAGGTTACTACCTTACTAGGGAGTGTCTATGTAGCTATGCCTAAAATGTTGCTGTGATAATTCTAACAAGAAAACCTCTTCCTAAAGTTTTAAATGCTTAAAATGTAAGAAGAAAGCAAGAGGTCAGTTTCTGGAAGATTTTGACCCAATGCCTACAAAGATGGTACTGATTCAAGTTTCATCCACTTTCTAGTGTTGCAGTATGAAAGATTTCCACACTAGCCCAGAATGGAGTATAATAAAGTTTTATTTATTAGGGGGTAAGCTCACAAAATTTATTAGGGGATAAGCTCACAGAAAGAGTAGCAATCCACAGTCCTCTGTGTGCAAGCCATGTATGTCTCACTTAGGGTCCTCTTTGTTGTCTAGGTTCTCGGGGATTGTGAATTGTAGTCTGATTTCCTTTTTTTTTTTTTTTGCTTTATGTCTAAAAGCCACTTATAAGTGAGTACATATTATATTTGTCTTTCTGGGTCTGTAAAGATTTTTTTGTAGATCTATCCATTTACTGGCAAATTTCAAGATGTCATTTTTTTCTACAGTGTAGTACTCCTTTGTGTAAATGTACCACATCCTCTTTATCCATTCTTAAATCAAGTGACATTTAGGTTGCTCTCTCATTAAAAAAAATTATTTTAAATAAGAGGAGAAAAAAGAAAAAAGAAACATTTTTCTTCTCAATTCACAACTCCTTAACCTCTACTTCCACTCAAAGGAGAAAAAAAGGCAGCTTTGACAAATGGATGATCTTCTCAAGAGAAGAACTAGTATTTGCTAGAGCAAACATTCAGAACTTAGTTTTTATGCATACTGAGTTTTAAATGCCATATACACCACAAGGGAAAGAATTATTAGAGCATGACCCTTATCTAATCTCCACTTAGTTGTTCCAAAAATACGAGAGAAGGGGTTTCTATGCTGTTCAACTGCTGGTGGTCCTTAATATTTTCTTATTTTACTCATATATAAAAATAATCTGCCTTAAGACTCAAAACAAAAAGACAGTGGTGGCTCATGTCTTTAATCCCAGCAGTCAGGAGACAGAGGCAGGTGGATTTCTGTGAGTTCAAGTTCAGCCTGGTCTATACAGTGAATTTCAGGACGGCCAGGAGAAATCCTGTCTCAAAAAAACAACAACAACAAAAAGACTCAAAAGAAAAGGGAATACATGCTGTATCCCATCCTATGGCTCCACAACCACTCAAAACAACCCAGACTGAAGACACCAAGAGCTGAACAGAGGTCAAAATGAGCAGAAATGGAGTGAGGAAAGTACCCTCCTTCACAACAGCTACGACATGGAACCAGCCTTGACGGCCATCAACTGAAGCATGGATAATGAAATGTGATGCATCTACACAATGGAATCAAATTCAGCACTGAAGAAGTATCAAATTATGATAGAACTGGAAAAGAAAATAGTGAGGGAGGTATCAAAAAAGACAAACAGGGACCATCTGTCAGTTGGTGTTCCTGGTGGTTGAAAGTACTTTGCAAGATGTTGAAAGAGAAAAGTCATCAACCATCACACTGAGGTATATACCCTGCATGCTACAATACTAAATGACTGACAAGATATGTTCATTGGTGCAACGTAGTGGGTATTCTCTCCATCCGTGACCTTGGACTATCTGACCCGATAGAGGCGGTACTTTTTGTCTATGTTGGTAACCTGTTCAAAGGAAAGAGGGGGTAGTCGCACTCTCTCATGTGGTAGTCAGAGATCAAGATCCTCTGGTTGCCTCTTCACTCCCAAGCAGAATGGAGGACCACAGCGGCTGTTTACTTTGGTGTGTATCTATGAGGATATCTTAATAAACTTTTGATACCCTTTAAACAGGCTCTTACAGTTTAGCCTACAGTATAATAGTGACATGAATGCCCTAGTGGTAACCAACCACTTCCTGCTTAGATTTGAGGACTCTTTCACAAGACAGCATACATGCTAGGTATTTTAAGTATTGTTAAACTTGTCAAAAACCTGTGCATTGAAAGGTCACAGGCAACTATAAGAGAATCTATTATTATGTTTTATCATATACATATGCTTATATTAAACATCAAAATGTGTACCCACAGACTAGTGCATCTCTCAGTCTTAATCAGAGAAGCCTCTTTTCTGATGGTTAGAGCAGATAATTAACTTGTCAAAGTGCTAAGAATAAGTGACCATTCAGAACTTAACCTAAATAAAGCATCTATAATGGTGTAGGAGGTCCTTCTGTTTATGTGTTCCTTTCGTTGGTTAATAAATAAAGAAACTGGGGCTGGAGAGATGGCTCACAGGTTAAGAGCACTGCATGCTCTTCCAAAGGTCCTGAGTTCAATTCCCAGCAACCACATGGTGGCTCACAACCATCTGTAATGGGGTCTGGTGCCCTCTTCTGGCCTGCAGGTATACACATAGACAGAATATTGTATACATAATAAATAAATAAATATTTAAAAAAAGAAAAAAAGAAACTGCTTGGCCTGATAGGGCAGAACTTAGGTAGGTGGAGAAGACAGAACTGAATTCTTGGAGGAAGAAAGCAGAGTCAGAGAACCACCATGGAGCTGCCAGAGTTAGACATGCTGAATGTTTCCCGGTAAGCTTCGACCTCATAGTAATGTACAGATTATTAGAAATGGGGCCGGGCGATGGTGGCGCACGCATTTAATCCCAGCACTCGGGAGGCAGAGGCAGGCGGATCTCTGTGAGTTCGAGACCAGCCTGGTCTACAAGAGCTAGTTCCAGGACAGGCTCCAAAGCCACAGAGAAACCCTGTCTCGAAAAACCAAAAAAAAAAAAAAAAAAAAAAGAAATGGGTTAACTCAAGATGTGAGAGTTAGCCAATAAAAAGGTAGAGCTAATTGCCAAGCAGTGTTTTAATGAATACAGTTTCTGTGTGGTTATTTCAGGTGTAAGCTAGCCAGGCAGCTGGAACGACAAGCAGCAGGTGCCCGCTCCTCCTGTTATACTAAAAGGCAAAATGGGTGGAAGAAATATGGGAACCAAATGAAAGGAAAGAGTTCAGTGTAGTGGATGCCGTCTTCTGTATATAACAAGGCTGTTGTACCTGTGAACACACAGCATATATGTTATGGCTGTGTAGCTTGCTGTTCTCATAGGACTCATAACAGTGGGAGTGGGGGCTTTCTCTGACTCGTTTTGTCTCCATTTGGAACCCTTTTCCTTCTACTGGGTTTGCTAGTCCAGCCTTAATATGAGGGGATGTGCCTAGTCCTATTATAATTATAAGCCATGTTTGGTTGATATCCTGGGAAGTTTGCCCTTTCTGAAGGGAAACAGAGGAGGAGTGGTTCTGGGGCAAAGGGGAAGTTGGGGAAGAACTGGGAGAAGAAGAGTGAAGGGAAACTATAGTAATATATAAGATATAATTATATTTGCAATATATGCAATATTATAATTTTAATAAAACATAAGAAAAGAATAATTTTTTAAAAAAAAGAAAAATCAAGGTATAGAATGGCTGGGTCAATAGGGTAGGTCTGGGAAGAGTCAGGGGAGTGAAAACCATGTTTCAGAACATATATAAAAATATTTATTTCAATAAAATAAGCATACATAACACAAGAATAGTGGTAATACGATGAATAGATACCCACTTAACAACCCCTTCTTAGGAATTTTTAGTGCCAGGAAAACAAGCAATCACTGTCAGGCAATGTGTTTCCTTTCATGAAGCAATCAAGACTTAATCAGCCATGCTGATTTTCCTGTCAAACTTTAGATCCCAGAGACATAGAGTTAATTTCATTGTCTATCTACAGCAATCCTGACACCAAACCTGCTAGAATCCCCATCTCTCCTTTCAAAGTCCCCTGCACCCTCCCTCCGTATACCCTTCCTCCACTTAAAATTCCATTTTTTATTTTAACTATCTCAAATGCTCTAGTAAGTGAGCAGCCATGAAGTGTAGCATGTCTGATAACTCAAGGCCTGTTCTCAGGTTCCGCTCACAGCTCTGGTCCAGAAATAAAATGTGCCTTTATCTGGGGAAGGCCAGCACCAGCAAGAGCTTGGCTTCATAGGTAAGGAGGGAGCTAAGCATATGTTCGCTACTTTCTGAAACTCGTAGGCATGATTTTTAAAGCATATGACCCAGCTATATCACTCCTGAGAATATCCCAAAAAACTCTGTTGCCTACAAGGCAATATCTGCACATCCATGTTCATTTTCTCTTACTCATGACAGCAAGGATGTACAACCAGCCTAAATGAATGACAGTTGATAAAAGTGTGATATACAATCTCAATGAAATTTTATAAAGCAGTAAAGAAGGAAATCGTTAAAATCACCAGGAAATGAATAGCTCTGGAAAGTACTATGCTCAGTGAGATCACCTAGATCCAGACAGACGAAACACACGTGTTCTTCCTTGTGTGTGGAAGTCGGCAGGGCTGGGGAGATGGCTCAGTGGACAAAGATCTTGCTGTGTAAGCAAGAGGACCTAGTTTAGAACTCCAGAACCCGCGTTAAAGCTGTATGCCATAGCGTGAATATGTGACCCCAGTGTTCCTCCAGGGACTGGAGAATCCGCTGAAGTTCTTGGGCCTCTAGCCTCATATCAAAAGTGAAGAAAAACAAAGACAGTTTGTCCTCAAACAAAGGGGAAGTCCAGGACTCTCCCATCCAAGAGTCTCCTCTAAGACCCACACATGTATCATGGCATCATGCCATGTCAAACACTTTTCCTAGGGAAATGAGACACACACACCTACTCACTCCAAAACAAAACCCACGGCAGATCAAGGAAATGGTTGCACCCAAGCCCAACTTGGTGAATCAGTGAGTACTCACAATAATGAGATTGCCGGATGATGAGCCTACTGGCAGGAGTGGAATGACTCAAATTCAGCTACATCACTGAAAAAAACCACGCCAATGGGAGGGACAACTCACAGAAATAGCAACACTAGAGCTCTCTGTTCCCAGGCAGAGGGAGAGAGAGAGAGAGAGAGAGAGAGAGAGAGAGAGAGAGAGAGAGAGAGAGAGAGAGAGAGAGAGAGAGTAGGTGGAGTCAATGAGATGCCAGGAGAGGGGAAAGACGCAAGCTGCCAGCTGGAAACTTACCAGTAGGCCATGAGCCTTGTGGCAAAATATAAAATACTGAAAATGGATTAATTCTAGATATAATAGCTAGCTAGCAATACGCTAAAACTATTGGCCAAACCGTATTGCAAATAATATAGTTTTTGAGTCTATGTGGCTGCGAACAAAAGGGGCATCCTTTGTGTACAAATTTATTTTATTATTTTGTTGCTACTGCTGTTTTTGAGGCAGGGATTTTCTGGGTAACAGCCCTGGCTGTCCTGGAACTCATATTTTAGATGAGGCTGGCCTTGAACTCACAGAGATCTGCCTGCTTCTGCCTCCTGAATCCTGGGATTAAAGGTGTGTACCACCACACTGGGCTATGTTTAAAATAATTAAAGAAAAGTTGGCACAGAAAATAAAGGGGGTGGAATTTAATTGTGTGTAGCAGTGAATTAGTATTCAAGAAGCCAAATACTGAGTCAGGAGGCTCTCAAGTTAGAGGCTATCCCGGGCAACATACCCGGTTTGAGACTAGCCTAACATAGTAACCCTGGGTCCAAACAAGAAAATTAAACACAAACCATGTGAAATAAAAGTCATTTATAGAAAGATAAGAAAAGAACGTATAAGAGAATAAGGAAATCAAGTGTGTAAATTTATTCTCAACAGGGATGATATCACCATCAAGCAGCCAAAATTGGTTACAGGGGTGGTGATATAGGCAAAAACAAACACATTATGTTTGTAATTGAATGCTCCTGGGACTAAACAAGGCATCTATAATGAAAATAGAAATCCTGGATTAGCATAACACATCTATAAAATAGCCACGGTTAAAACTAAGCCATGGGGTTGGGAGGGAGTGATGAACCATGCACTAGTAATTTCAAGATAACATATTATCAGTACTGGATGAGATATTTAACATGTATGTGCATGTGCAAACATGGGAAGAGTCAGACAACAGTAACCACCAGGCCCAGTGGGGAAGATATTGGAGCACGCACTTCAGTCTGTAAAACATGAGCCAGTGCAAAGAAACAAATGGCAAAGCTGTGTGATTGAAGGATTAGCAGAGAACAAGAAAGGCATCAGAATTTTACAACACATGATCCGTGTTATAAACTTGGATGGTGTCAAAGGACCAAAAGTCAAGGTTAAAAGATAAAAGTCATAGAGAATGGATAAGAACACTAATTTACCCGTATTTCACTGTGAGGAGTCAAGACAGCCATACACATATTTCAAGTCATAAATTGACTACTTGAAGAGCTGAAACAAGATCATAACTCTCTCACACTATCAATAGGAGAGGAACAACAGAACCAAAATGCTGAAGACAGGAATTATGCTGACAAACAGGGAAAACAGCAGGGCTTTAGACCAAAACAAACATGGGATGGCAGGGCCATGCTGGGAATGTAGCTCAGTGGCACAGTCCCTGAATTGCTTGTGTGGCTCTCCACAGCCGTGGAAAAGAAGGCAGGGTTTAGGCATGCTATATATGTAATACATACAGAACACATATATGAATGAAATAAATATTACAGAGAGCCTCAAGTTATATTTAAAAGCAAAAACCAAGCTATATAGTTATTATTACTAGTCAGAAAGACTAAAAATAAGATGACTGATAGTGTTTCTGGGACTTTTTGTTTTATTTTGGTTTTGTGTTTACTTATATGCCTCTGCCAGACAATAATCAAAATTTACAAAACACTAAACAATCTGGGCAACAGTGGCACATGCTTTTAATCTCAGCACTTGGGAGTCAGAGGTAGACAGATCTCCATGAGTTCAAGGCCAACCTGGTCTACAGACCAAGTTCCAAGACAGTCAGAGCTACACAGAGAGACACTGTCACAAAAAAAACCAAAATAAATAAATAAACAAATAAATAAATAAAAACTATTAAAGAAAGCAACAGTATATATTATAAAAATATTCCATTTTACAATAATGACTCCTTTTCTATTTTCTTTTCCAGTAGTTGTAACATTAGAAGACACACAGTTTCAAATGCAGCAAATTTTAAGAGAATTATCTAAGTAAAGGAGGTTTTTTATTATTTCTTTAAATCCAAACCAGTCCAATGATCAGAACATAAGCAAGGATATAAAGACTCTTGAATCTAATTCACTAGATTAACATTTGCATAACTCGCTTACCCTGAACAGAGGGTAGGCCATTTCAAATACTTATAAAAATGCATTTCCCAAACCCACCATATATTAGGCACAAGAAAAGCCAACAAAACACATAGTAATAATATCAACGACCACACTTTCTGGTTATACTACAATAAATATAGAAATGGGTAATAAAACCAGTCATCTGAAAACGCTATAGCCCATTCTTCAACAGTCCAGGTCATGAGTTTGCTACTGGACTCAGAATAATGAATATCTGGGAAATGATAACATCGATGGTGCTGCATTAATAAAAGCCCACAGGAGACATGTGAAGCTGAGAACTGGGGAAAGTGTTAGGTCCTATACACTTCTGTTGCTAAATAAGTGTCTAGATCAATAATTTAAAAAATAACCCAAGGAAACAGAAGGAATGCATCATTTAATGTTAAAGCAGAAACTGGTATGCTTAGAGGTTATTCTTAAAGTAATACACCACAGTACAGATGGATAAATAAATAGATAGGTAGGTAGGTACATAGGTAGATAGATAGATAGATAGATAGATAGATAGATAGATAGATAGATAGATGATAGATAGATAGATAGATAGATGATAGACCAATAGATAGATAATAGATAGACCAACAGATAGATAGTAGATAGACAGATCAACAACTAGCCTAAACAAAACAATAAAAATGCAAAAGCGAAAATACATGTAATCAGCAATGTAAGAAAGCTCACATGGAGAAAGTGTTTAAAATTTATGAGTACGTTGGTTTTTGTTTGTATGCTTGTTTTTATTTATTCATTTTTATGTTTTTTAAAAGAAAACAAACCATCTTTTTTCATCATACATACCAATCCAAATTCCCACTTCCTCCCCTCCTCCCACTTTCTCCACCTACCCCCTACCACATCCCCCCCCCATCCACTCCTTAGAGAGATTAAGAAACATTGCCTTGGGGAAGGTCCAAGACCCTCTCCACTATATCCAGGCTGAGCAAGAATTTCTACCAAAGAGAGTAGACTCCCAAAAGGCCAGCACAAGCAGTAGGGATAAATCCTGGTGCCACTGCTGGTGGCCCCCCAGTCTGACCCAGCCAAGCAACTGTCAACCACATTCAGAGGGACTAATTTGGTCCTATGCTTGGTCCTTCCCAGGCCAGATGGAGTTGGTGAGCTCCCATTAGCTCAGGTAGATTGTTTCAGAGGGTGTCCTCTTTGCTTGACATCTTTGCTCACATTCTCACTCCTTACACTGTTCAACTGTTCTTTGGGAGCTCAGTCTGGTGCTCCGATGTGGGTCTCTGGTTCTGTTTCCATCTGTTGCTGGATCAAGGTTCTATGGTGATATTTAAGATATTCATCATTCCGACTACAGGGTAAGGCCAGCTCTGGCACCCTTTCTGCTATTGCCCAGGGTTCCAGCTGGAGTCATCCCTGTGGTCTCCTGGGAATTTCTCTAGAGCCAAGCTTCTTGCTAGACCCATAATGGTTCTCGCAATCAAGATATCTTCTTCCTTGCTCTCATCACCGTCCTTCCTCCATCTTGACCATCCTGCTCCCTCAAGTTCTCCTCGTCCTTTCTCCTCTTCCCTCCTTTCCCACCCTCCCTTCTCCCTCCACCCCTATGTTCCCAATTTTATCAGGCAATCTTGTCAATTTCAACTTTCCCGGTGGATTTATGTATGTTTTCCTTAGTGTTCACCTTGTTACTTAGCTTCTCTAGGATCATGAACTATAGGCTCAATATCCTTTGTTTATAGTTAGTATTCACTTATGAGAGAATATATACCATATTCATCTTTTTGGGTCTGGGTTACCTCACTCAGGGTGGTGTTTTCTAGTTTCATCCATTTGCATGCAAATTTTAAAATGTCATTGTTTTTTACTGCTGAGTAGTACTCTAATGTGTAAATGTGCCACAATTTCTTTATCCATTCTTCAGTTGAGGGGCATCTAGGTTGCTTTCAGGTTCTGTCTATTACAAATAATGCTGATATGAGCATAGTTGAACAAATGTCTTTGTGGTATGATTGAGCATCTTTTGGATATATGCCCAAAAGTGGTATTGCTGGAACCTGAGGTAGGTTTATTCCCAATTGTCTAAGAAACTGTCATACTGATTTTCAAAGTGCTTGTACAAGTTTGCATTTTCACCAGCGATGGATGAGTGTTCCCCTTACTCCACATCCTCTCCAGCATAAGCTATCACTGGTGTTTTTAATTTTAGCCATTCTGACAGGAGTAATATGCAATCTCAGAGTTGTTTTGATTTGCATTTATCTGATGGCTAAGGATGTCGAACATTTCCTTAAGTGTCTTTCAACCATTTGATATTCTTCTATTGCGAATTCTCTGTTTAGTACTGTACCCCATTTTTTAATTGGGTAATTTTGATGGGCACTGGAGAACAATTCTTAAATATAACTCCAGTAGCACAGACACTGAGAGAAACAATAAGTAAATGGGACCTCCTGAAACTGAGAAGCTTCTGTAAAGTCAGTAAGACAAAAAAGCATCCTACCGAATGGGAAAAGATCTTCATCAACCCCACATCAGACAAAGGACTGATCTTCAAAATATATAAGGAACTCAAGGAATTATGAGTACTTTTTAAAAAATAAACTATAAACAAATTTGAACTTCTAGATGAAATGGTCTTTTCTATGAAATAATAAATTATCAAAATTGAGTACATACTTAATTTCTTTCATGACTGTAGATTTACCAACACTTCTAGAGCCAAAGAACTACTCTCCATACCCTCCCCACACGAAAATAGGTCTCAAAAGATAAATAAATTATTTTCCTAATTAAAGAAACAAATGATGTAATCTTATTTTAACAATCTTCCCATGTAAAGAAAGGGAGTGGTCCAAATTCAGATCCATCTTGCCAATTAATACCAATGCAAAAATCTCTAATGTAACCTATGTAAATACTGAAAACATGTATTGTGACAAACAGTACTTACTCAGAAAAAAGCAAAAGTCCTTGAACTTCCACCTGATCTTAACCACTTCTTCCTGGGCCAGCCTTGCAGGAAACCCCCCCTAGCCTCTGGGTTCACCCCTCCATAATCCCCTAACAGCTCCAGTGTATCTGTCATGTTGTCAACAGAGTGAGCTTCCTCATAATCCAGCTACATTTTGTGTACTAAAACCCACAGCCTTTGGAATAAAGTTGAAAGTCCTGATGGTGCCATGTGTGGAGAGCTCTGTATGCCTACACCCGATTTTCCAGCCACGTGTCATGGTTGACTCTCTAGCCATTGTGTCCTGCTTTGGGATCCTCACCCCATTTTTACTGCCCCTTGCCCACGAGCCTCCATTTCACAGGCTTTGCTCACCTGGAATGCATTTCTTGCCGCTTCTGTCTTCTGACTTATTCGGACATCACCTTCTCAACGAAGTCTGCCATGCTGCCCTTGGCTGTGGTGGTTTACCTTGTCCTATTTCCAGTAGCACCATGAGCAGACCTTAGAAGGACTCATCACAGAGTGTGGGGCTAGTTAGAATACATGGCACCTGCCACTGCACATGGAAATATAGGAGGGTTTGTTTTTTCTTGCTTTGAACATATATGAAAGAATGAGTCTGGAAAGGAAACTATGTTCAAATTAAAAAAAAACTCACAAGCAAGGGGAATGAAATGACCCAAGATCCAGTTATTTTGAAGGCTTTATTTAAGACTTCTTCTGACCATAAGAGAGTCCCACCCTAGTATTGCCCTCACTTAAGAAAGGAGTGATTATCTCAGAGAATGGAGTGTCCTCATGTGTTTTTCTAACTTCAGGATGATTACAGATGAAATTTTATAGTGTGAGGAGAACAGAATGTTGGATATAAAATGAAGCATTTTAGAAATTTAGTGAGAAGTACGGTTTTTCCCAACATTACACAGCCCTGGCTGAACATTCTAAGCAAGGGTCATTATACTCCATACCATGTTATTTTCTATTGAGGGTTTTAGCAGAATTTCAAGGAAGAAACCACTTCTCTCAGGAAGCTACTACTCTAAGAGATTCATTCATGGGTTTTAATTTTCATCTTTGGGTCCTAGACCTTTGGACAGTCCAGTATAAATATATATTCAATTATATATCTTTTATACTATTTACTCCCCTAAAATATTATTTTAAAACTGCTCTAAAACTTATTAACAGAACAGTGTTCTGACTTGCAGTTTTAACTTTATAAATGAGAGACAGAATGTGACGGGTTAAATGAGTTTGCTACATCAGTAGTTATTAAGACCTAAAAGCACTATGTAAACATTTAAATCCTAAAGTCAATGTTCCTTATTGCTAAAGAATGGCACTGGTAATCTGTGTTTTGCTGTGCAGTGTGGAAGGCTGGGTATTTAGTTTTAAATATCTTAAATGAATATTAATTACTACTTTATTCAATTATCTGGCATAGAAAGGTTTCAGAATATCCTAGAACAGTACTCAAAACTAAGACCTTAAAACCCAATATTAAGAAGACAACCAACATTCACAGAAGATTAGCGGGCACATATCCAGGCAGACTAAAAACTGCCTAGCAGATCTCCACTCTAATCAAATTCTTTGTAAATAAATCACAAAGCAAATGGAGTTTGATAGTTATAATGCAATGAGGAACAATGGAAGTTAACTTCACAGCCCACCAATGTACTAACTCAAGCACCATCTGTTTATCTATTGCACAATTAGACTCCAAGTTGGACAATATTCAGCCCACTGGGAAACCCTTCCACCAAGATTATATGCTTAAAAGTTGGTAAGGATTGCCAAACAAGAGGCATCAGCTATGCATAGTAGAATGTACTTTTAGAATGATTTTTTTAAAAAAAATTGTTGGGCTAGAGAGATATTTCAGTGGGTAAAGGCACTTGCCACCAAGCCTGATGATGTGACCCATGTTTGATTCCCAGAACCCACATAGTGGAAAGAGAAACGTTACTCCTTTAAATTGTGTCTAACCTCCATATGTGTACCATGGTATATCATACATACATACATACATACAGTAAAAAGAATTGTTAACTAATGACAGAAGGTTGCTTGTTGTTTGGAGAGATATTTGTAAGGTAGGAAAGCACTAGAAAAAAGTATATTGGTTTGTGTCTTTGTTTTCAGAAAACCTCATAAATAAGAAATATATTAAGGCTAAAATGAAATTATCACATGAAACCACAGATCAAGTACCCAGGCATAGACTGCAGTTTTACTTGGAGATGCCTCAGGCTGTTCTGCAAGGTTTTCTATACCTGTGGGAAAAGACTAGAAGTACATTATTAAGAATTTCATATGTACTATTTCAGTTTTTATAAAACTCAGCTTTTAAAAACACATTCAATATTATCTTTGGTTAAGTATTTTCTAATCCAAATTAGACATTTTCAAAGGCAGTTATTTTTGTTCTTATTTCATATGGAAATTATTACATTCTCTTTAATAACGTGTTTTCTTCTTCTGTATGGGGATCAAGTTCATATATGTACTACTTAATGCACGTAATGACTGTTTTTGGTTGTCAACTGACTATATCTAGAATGAACTACAATCCAGAAATGGAGGGCACACCTGTGACACCAGTCTTGAGCCAGGAAGACACACCTTTAATCTGGGCTACACCTTCTGCTGGAATCTGATATAATGACTTGGAAGAAGGAAGGTTTTGCTTATCTTTGCCTGCTTTCCCTCACCTTGCCAGCACATCCAGAAGCCTAAGTGGGCATTAGGGCCCACTTCTCTGGGATTCCAGAAAAACAGAAGACCAGCTGAGACACCCAACCTTGTGGGACTGAGCAGCATCTATATTCTTGGACTTTCCATTCACAGTCTGTTGTTGTTGAATTAGTTACACTGCAGCCTTTAAGTCATTCCAATAAATTCCCTTTATATATAAATACATAGATAGATGCATAGATACATGATAGGTAAATAGTATCAATAGATAGAGCTATAGATGAGAGAGAGAGAGAGAGAGAGAGAGAGAGAGAGAGAGAGAGAGAGAGAGAGAGAGAGTCACTCCATAAGGTCTGTGACTCTAAAGAACCCTGACTAATACAATACAGTTGATGGGAGACAATAGATTCATCCATGAAGAAAGAAAAGGAAAAAGAGCAATAGACATGAGCTCAATGTGGAAGACATGGAATAAGGATAAACCAGGTAAGTTCAGAAGTCATCACTATCACCACATAGGCTATGGAACCTTGGCCATAATGGGAGACAATTCAAGAATGATATCAAGGCAAAGATCTATCAAATCTGTTCTGTATATGCCTATAGTAAATTACACTCCACTTTTATTTCAGCACAGAAGTCCCAAAGGATGCTTTTGTTGCTTTTGCTGAAAGAGACAAAAGTACATCAAGACCCTAGTTGGCACACTTCAGTGAGTATTATCACATACCCAGATAAACTGTGTATAACTGTTGAATTCAAGATTGAGGGCAAGAACCAAGCATCACTCAGAGTGTTTCACCAGAATTTCCTTCGTTTGCCCTGAGATATTCTTTCCAAGTATGTTGTTCATGTCCTAATCTTGCACCAGAGGCAGATGTAACTATGTGTGATCTAGTCTACCCACAGAAGACCACTGTGGAGGAAAGAAAGTCTAAGAAATACAAGACAGACAGAAACAGAGAACAGTAACCAAATGGATTAGTCAGGAGTCAGGATTCTCTAGATAGCAGAATTTATAGAATGAACATTTTTATACATACATACATATATATATATATATATATATATAGAGAGAGAGAGAGAGAGAGAGAGAGAGAGAGAGAGAGAGAAATGTGAGTTATTATCATTGATTACAAGCTATGGGCCAACTAATCCAACAATGGTGGGCTATAAACAGAAAGTCAAAGAATCCAGAAGTTGCTCAGTTCCCAGGGCCAAATGTCTCATCTGGTCTTCAGTAGGCACTGGAGTCAGGTCAAGCAGGCAAAGAGCAAAATCTTGCTTATTCCATACCCTTATAATGGCTTCCAGCTGGTGTGACCCAGATTAAAGGTATATCTTCCTGCCTCAAAGGTCCAGACTAAAAGTGAATTCACCCACTTTGAACCAACAAAAAATCGTCTCTCACACGTGTATCCTCCAGTTATGGATTATATTTCATTCTAGATGTAGTCAGGTTGACAACCAAGAATAACCATCATAAGCCCACCCTTTTTCATCTTAATACATAGTTATATCTCCTTATGCCATGATTAATTTCCAAATGAAAACAATAACCAGGTCATAATAACACTTAAACATAATTATCCCATGTACAATTGCAAACACATCATATATTTAACAAGGTTATAAAGACACCTAACATGATATAACTGCCTTTTGCCTGACTGCAAATACATAAATTTAGAACAGGTGACACTGTCTTTTGGGGGACATGATAAAGAAATTGAAAGAAAACACAAATATCTGCACTAAAATGTTCTTAACAAAATACAACAAAAGCACTCACGTCAGCTATATTCCTCTTTTCTGTAACTGGTCTTGTGGCCTTAGCTGGGATTTATGACTTTCTTCCTCTACTATCCATTCTGTATTTCCTCCAGCCTCAACAAGTACCTCAGCAAGTCTTGGTTCTTTTCCTGGAGGAGTAACCATTCATTCCTGATGATGGCCCTGTGTCCTTTATCATCCTGCCTGGATGAGGTTGTTGTAGTTTACCATTGACTAATCACACTACATGATTGAACCAAGATCCTAAAAGATCTCCTGTACTCCAGACAGAAAATCTTTCTTATCTCCATTATGGAGAAGCAATCCAACTTCCCCATAGTCATCTGGATCAATCACCCCTCCTGGCAGAAGTGCTCGCTATCCTGGAACCAAAATTTCCAAGCTGTAAGAACTTAAGGTCACAGGAACAGGAAGTAAAACTTTTCCTAGTGGGTCACTAGGGTTGACAGTGAGTGGAACTATTCCATTATCTACCTCTTGATCCCTGGACCTGTGGATCCTGACTGTGGAAGGAATCATATATCGAATGCTGATTGGAAACGTATATTTCCTTCTGGGGAACCCTTGCTAGCCATTTTGGCTACTGTGACCTAACTGGCACTGTGACTGCATCTTCAAAAAGCTATTTTATCTTTCTTTCAAGCCAGCTGCTTCAGGATGGTAGGGAACATTGTCAGACTAGTGGATTCCATGACTATGGGCCAATTGCCAAACTGTGAAGTGAGTTCCTCGGTCAGAAGCAATACTGAGTGGAATACCACGACGGTGGATAAGGCACTCTGTAAGTCCACAGATGCAAGTTTTGGCTGAAGCATTAGGTGCAGCAAAGTCAAATCTATAACCAGAATAACTACCAACTCCAATAAAGATAATGTGTTGTCCTTTCCCAAGGAGAAGTGGTCCAATGTAATCAATCTGCCACAAGATCACTGGCTGGTCACACCAGGGAATGGTGTGTGTTATTAGTTGGGATGTGTTATTAGTTGTGTATTATTTTACTCTTTTGGGTTTTTGAGGGACCCACCACCCAGCTCCCAAATAAATCACACACAGAGGCTTATTCATAGTTATGAATGTCTACCCTTAGCTTGGCTTGTTTCTTGCCAGCTTTTTTTTTTTAAATTATCCTGACTACTTTTTGCCTCTGGGGCTTTTATCTTTCTCTATTTCTGTATACCTTTCTTTATTCTTTCTCCATGGCTTGTTGTGTAGCTGGATGGCTGGTCCCGGACATCCTCCTCTCCTTGTCTCTTGTTGCTCCTTCTCCTTGGTTCGCCTTCTAGTTATACTCTCTGCCTGCCAGTCCTGCCTATCCTTGCTCCTGCCTCACTATTGGCCATTAAAATCTTTATTAGACCATCAGATATTTTAGACAGTCACAGTAACACAGTTTTACAGAGTTAAACAAATGCAGCATAAACAAAAACAACACACCTTAAACTAATATCACCCAACAGGGACCCAATGTTGTTCTCTGTTGTTGGCAGATCTGGCACTCAGCAGCAGTTCTAGCCAGGTCAGCCTTGGTGAGTGGAAGTCTGTGTTGTTAAGTCCATGCATAACCCTTATCTCTGCCACTATGGCCAATTTGTTCATGAGCCCATTGGGCAATGACAGAAATGTTGTGTCCTTCATGATAGAGACTGTCTATCCACAGAATGGGTTGTCCTATCTGCTTAACTATTGAATTCATCCTCAACTAAAGTCACCTTTCAATGATGATTTATGTGGAACACAAGTATCTTCATATCCCTTGCCCATTTGGAGAGATCTATCCACATACATCTTCCCCAGATGTCTTCTGACCAATTTTCCAATTATTCTTTTTCCAAATCCCTGACCATGCAGCCAGTTGATTGGTGACAGTGAATAATCTGGTCATTTCTCCTTCCAAACAAACTGTGTGACCATGTGTACTGCACGAAGTTCTGCCCACTGTGAAGATTTCCCTTTGCCAATGTCATTCATGTTGTCCCAGATAGGGGTTATAGTATTGCAGCTTCTGGATGGTGCCTGTGTAACACACAGAGTTATCAGGAAAGCAGATTCTAGTTTTCTTTTCCTCAGTCAACTGATCATAGGGAACATCCCAAGAATCATTAGATGCATGCTTGTTGGCATACAGCATTGTAACAGGAGTAGAAACAAAAGGCATTTGGGCAACTTCTTCATGTAACTTGCTTATGCCTTCAATATCTGCTCAGGCCTAATCACAGATATACCACTTCCATTTGATAATAGATTGCTGCTGTGCACATTCTACTTTACAACTTGGTGAGTCAGATAACTCCAAGCTCAGGTCACATGATAACTTGGTGTTCCATTGTCAAACACTCAGTTTCCACTCGGGCCCAATAGCAGACTAAGAACTGTCTTTCAAAGGATAAATAGAAGTCAACAGATGATGATAGAGCCTTGCTCCAAAATCCCAAAGCTATCTTCTGTGATTCATCTATAGCAGCCTACCAAAGGCTCCAAACAGCATCCCTAGCTGCCACTGACACCTCAGGTACCATTGGATCTGCTGGGTAATAGGATCCAAGTGGTAGAGCAGCCCGCACAGTAGCCTGGACTTGTTGAAGAGCCTTCTCCAGTCTCAGGCCCCACACAAAACTGGAAGCTTTCTGAGTCACTTGGTATATGGGCCAGAGTCACACACCCAAGTAAGGAATCCCAATAGCCCTATTAAATGCTGTTCATCTTTCTTGGTGGTGGTGGTGGGAGGAGTCAGGTGCAATAACTTATCATTCACCTTTGAGGAAATATCTCTGCATTCCCCAAACTAATGGACTAGAAAATTCACGGAGGTGGCAGGCTCTTGAATTTTGGTTGAAGTTATTTAGTTATTTCCCATATATGTGTGACCAGCAAGTCCAAAGTGATTGTTGCCTCTTGCTCACTTGGTTCAATTAGTATAATGTCAACAATATAGTGTACCAATGTGGTATTTTGTGGAAGTGACAGACAATTGAGATCGCCTCTAACTAAGTTGTGACACAAGACTGAAGAGCCATTACATCCTCAAGGTAAAACTCTGAAAGTAAATTTCCAGCCTTGCCAACTGAAAGCAAATTGCTTCTGGTGGTCCTTACAGACAGGTACTGAGAAAAAGGCAGTTTCGAGATTAATAACTACTAACCATGTACCAGGAGATGTGTTAAATTTGCTCAAGTAAGGAGACCATATCTGTAATGGGAGTCACTACCTGACTGAGTCTTTGATAATCAACTGTCATTCTCCATGTGTCTTCTTCACTGGCCAGATAGGAGAGTTAAAGGGAGATGTGGTGGGAACCACACCCCACATCTTTCAAGTCATTGATGATGGCACTAATTTCTGCAGTTTCTCCAGGAATGCAATGCTGCTATTAATTCATTATTTTCCTTGGCAGAGGCAACCCTAAAGGTTTCCATTTAACCATTCCAGTCATAAATCCATAAATCAGGGAACCAATGTGAGAATTCTGCTATACATAAATATGTGTGTTATATATATGCAGAATCTAATAAATACATATATTTTATTAGATTTTAATGATATATACATACTCCAATATTTATATAAATGTACACATACATGCACACACATATATATATACATATACATATATGTATGTGTGTGTGTATATATATGTATATATATATATATATATATATCCCAATTATACATTTTGACATTCTGAAACCAGGAAAAATAACCACAGGATGAGTTTGGGGACCCACTGGACCTACTGTGAGTCAGACTTCAGCCAACTCCATTAATCACCTGACCTCTGTAAGCCCCTACTTTAACTGGAGGGCCACAGTGTTTGTTGAAATCTCCCAAAATCACCATCAATTCAGAAAGTATCCAACACACTCTGGAAAGTCTGATTGTTTCCCTTCCCCAGTGTGCAGTTACCCTTGTAAAAGGCTATAGGCCCCTCTGGGGCAAGATTGGAGAAAGGCTAACAGTAAAACCTTCAGGTAATTTATCAAGGTCATTCCTCAGTGGAATTTAAGCACTCCTTCATTCAAGGGGTTCTGGGTCTGCAATCTGGGAATTGACTTATGGGCTGAGATTCTCTTTTGCCATGATTCAATGTAGCCTTTCTTTTATTTGTTTGAGAATTTTTCCTCTTATACAGATCAAACAAAAGTTCAGTAGAATTTTATCTATTTCATGCCTGGAAACACCATTATTGATTAGTCAGTACCAAAAGTCCATATAAGTCATGCCACCATTGTTATGATCTACTGCTGGCTTGTCCTGTCACCTGGGTATTCTGTCCCTTTAACAAGCCCCTTCTACTCCCCCTCCCTTCTGCCAAGGCAAGCAGATCTGCCTCCTCCAGCCTGCCTCTCTCTCTTCCTATCCTGTCTCTCTTCTGAAGAAGTAGCTGCTACCTCTCCCTCTCCTCCATTCCCCCCTCCTGTCTCTCTCTCTCTCCCTCTCCTCCCTCCCCTTTCCTTCCACAACCCACTAAACAAACTATATCCAAACTCTCTTTCTGCATGGCTTATCTGTCTTTTACCTGCTGGTGGGACCTAATGACCCTCGTGGCCCGCCGCTGCCGGGCTAAGGTCACCCACTTGGTTCCCCAACTGCCAAAGGGACCCACCAAGGAGGCCTTGGATCACCCACAGGCCCCAAGTGACCCACCGAGGCTCCTCATAGGACCAGCTGCCCTTTTTGCTTTTTAGAAAATAACAACCACAAAACTCACTTTGCCTTTACTGACCATTATGGGTTAGGCCATTATGAACATCGTTTTGTCTGTGCTGCCCTTACGATAACTACAATCACCTTGTCTTTGGTTGTTCAGTTCTGCCACCTGCCCTCGCTTGTGTCTTTGATTAGTGAAGAGTGTGTCTTCAGGGCCTTCCCAGTGTGGAGGATTAAGATTTCCACAGTGTAACTACTCTAGCATTCCCATTGCCCTGAGCCTGAAAAATCCCTTCATCAACACAAAGCCAAGGGATATCAGGCTTCTCCAACTCCTTTACAGTAGGCCATCTTTTACCAAATGCTTCACCAACCACACAGATAGACTTTTGGCACCTTTTTCAAAAATGCATGCTTCCATGTTAAACTTAGAATCTCTACTCAGAGGGCCCATATTGATAAACTCAGGAGGATCCAGTTTTATGTTCCACCATTATTCCACACTCTTAAAATCCACTCCCACAATATTCCCCAGACTTCTGTATGAATTTATTAGCAAATTCATTAATCTCTTTAGTAGTTTAGCACACCTTCTCATGGACTACACTTTTTAACTCCCCTTTTGGAGCTTGCTTTGTCTTGAGTTCGGTTATAGGTCTAGTGGCAACTATTTGGTGGGTTCTGGGGGACATCAGTATTATCTTACCAGCCATTTCCTTCAGAGGAGGTCACTACTGGTTTAGCAGACAATGAAGGTAAAAGAGACAGTAGTTCAAGGGGTGGGGTGAGTTCATCTTCTTCTGAGGGTGGAGAGACTCCTTCCTCAGGTGAGATAACCCCTTGAGAACCTGAGGATTCACAGTTCTTAGCTGCAATAGGGTCTTCCCACACATCCCCATCCCAAGTTTCAGGATCCCATTCTTTTACCAATGAATGACCCTAATGGCCAACACCCTCTAAGGTTGGGACTTGAATTTTCTCTGTAATTCGGCCAACTTTACAATGAGGGCCTGAGTTTCATTTTCTGCAACTTGAGCTCTGTGGTTGCTAGAGAGAAGACTCTCTTAGACGTCTTTAGACTGTTCCTGTGCATCTGGAGCCTGTCAGTTTATCACTAGCTTCATTGTTTCTGCAACTTGAGCTCTGTGGTTGCTGGAGAGAAGACTCTCTTAGATGTCTTTAGACTGTTCCTGTGCATCTGGAGCCTGTCAGTTTATCACTAGCTTCATTGTTTTCCTGTACTGTATTCTGAGATGCTAGGAGTGAGTTAATTTTATCATGGAGCTCATTCCTAACCTGTATCAATTGGTCTAGGGATGCCAAGAGCAACCAACCAGTGTCGCCATTTTCCTTATTTTTCCATAAACTGTTAAAAGTTCTACATACAGAGTCACGAAATGTTGCTCCCACAATCAGTGAATCAGACTAATCAAATGCATTTTTTCTCCTTAAGTTTGTAAAAATAGCTCACTTTGTAGACTTTTAGTACAATCCTAACTTCCAGGAGAGGCTTCAGTAACCAGAGAAGCTTTGGTACTTGTAGGTGTTGGCAAATTGAAAAGCCTATTCCAGATACTTATAAGATCCATCCTTATACATCTATTACTATAGAACCACTTCTGGAACCAGAATCTATATTAGCCAGGGTTCTCTAGAGTAGCAGGATTTACAGAATGAATAGATATATAGATGATAGATAGATAGATAGATAGATAGATAGATAGATAGATAGATAGATAGATAGATTCAGAGGCTATGATCCAACTCATCCAACAGTGGTGAGCTATAAACAGTAAATCCAAGAATCCAGAAGTTTCTCAGTTCACAGGCTAAATGTCTCAGTTGGTATTCAATAGACACTGGAATTCCGAAGAAATAGTCTCTCATGCCAGTGAAGGAATGGACTTGCTAACAAGGCAAGAGCAGGCAAGCAAAGGAAAGAACTTCCTTCTTCTCTGTCCTTATCCAGGCTTCCAGAAGAAGATGTGTCTTCCAGTCTCAAGATCCAGATCAGAGATATGTGTATTCCTGCCTCAAAGATCCAGATTATAAGATCCACTCACTTCAAATCAAGCAAAAAATTACTCAAAGGTGTACCCTCCATTTCTGGATTGTAGTTAAATCCAGATGTAGTCAAGGTAACAACCAAGAATAGCCATCACACAAAATTAGCAATAGAAATCTCACTTGGGATTATGTAAAAATTTCAAGATCTCTAAGTTATAATTAGAAGATCTATAAACCATATAAGAGAAACTTAAACAAAAAGCATTGTATGAGGGAGTTAGGAGGCCTAACTGAGAAGCAGATAAGAGGATGGGGAGGGGTGAGACAGGGTTTTTTCAAAATCAAAAGTTCATTAGGAAGTCCTATGTACGCCTACTGCTTTGGATTCCAACTAAAACATATGAGATCATATGAGAGAAGAGTGATACCCTTCATGGCTGAGTAATGCTATGCCTAATAGCCATGGGTTACCAGACAAAATTCTACTGCCAGGTGAGGGATACCTGTTATGATCCAGGTATTATGCTGGCCTGCCCCCTGTCGGCCAACTTTCAGGCAAATATTTAGTCAATCCAGGGGCCCTATGCCGTATGTCACTATGTCATGAACTACATGGTCACATCTTGCATTGCGTGTCTATATCAAGCATTGTGTGGCTGTGTACAGCTCTGTGTGCATGCACAAAGGGTCCCTTATAAGCAAGTTCTGCCTACCCCTCCCTTTCTTACCCACCACTTTTCTATCCCAGTCGACTGTCTCTAACCCCCCTTTCACCTCCCTATCAATAAACTCCCACATGTGTTAGTTATATATTGTGGTTTATTCTCTCTCTCTGTCTGCTAGACAACTACAATACCTCCCTGTGAACTGTTGGCCAGAAAGGCTCCAGAGGCTCCCAAAATACAGTGGGATCTTATCATCCATCTTGGTTGCCAACCAGAACTAGTTGATAAGACTCTATTATTGAAGAGACCACATATCTTGGGTACAAAATATAGAAGAATCGAACTGTGACTGAACTGGAAGCAATGGTCTTACATGACTGAGAATTCTATGAATTACAACACCAACCTGAAAGACGAGATGGGTCTATTCCTGTAATAGTGGTAGTTTTTCTACAGGCAACCAGGAACTCTCTGGTTAGTTCTGAGACCCATTCCTAAAGATAGTCTCAATACCTAGTACTGTAAACCCAGTTAAAAAGCCCATGGGTTCTATATGTACTCAAAAATAAATATATAAATCTAAATATTTGATGATAAATTACACATAAATAAAAACATGCGGCAAAGATCTCACAGACTGTGCTAAAATAAAATGAGAAATAATGTTCAAATTCTTAACTTTACAAAAAGGAGAGAACTGGGGTTCTGAGATTTCCCTTAGTTGAAGATCTTTGAATTTACATAAGAATGGGACTCTAAACTCCATCATGAATGCTCTCTTCTTTCCAAACACTTAAAATTATTCACCAAGGACTACTGCAAAATAATCCTAAAACATTTAGGATTTGAGGAGAAGCATAAGTCTTGTAAAACCTACTTTATGAAAGTTGTCTTTTCGTTTCTCATTTTTAATAATCAATTTAAAAAAAATCCAATAGTTGAGTGTGGTGGTACATGTATACCCACTATTCTAGCACTTGAGTAGAGGCAGGAAAATGAGGTCAAGGCCCACCTCAGCTAAGTAGATAGCTCAAAGCCAGTCAGGGCTACATACACTCTTGTCTAAAATTAAATAAATTAAAATATGTAATATCCATAATTATTTTAACATTAGAAATAATTTACATGTGTATTTGAATTATAAATTTAAATTATAAACTACATTTCTCCCTTCTCTAACAATTTACAATCAAGTTAATTCATATAAGAATATATATATATCTGCCTGCCATGGCCACAGAGGGAAGAGGTTCCAGGTTCTCATAGTTAGTGTCTCATGAGGTCATTAAGGGCCCTTGAAGGCTTCAGCTGGCACTGATTATTGATGACAGTGTGTATTTGCTTATTAACATTGCTTATGGAGAGGCAGGTAAGTGATACAAGACCCTCCCAGTCTGGCAAACTTAGATCTCATGGCTGCAACTAGACCAGATGTACCAAGAGGAGTCTCACAACTCATTTAGCTTAAACTCTAATCAATGAAGGTCTCAGTTCAAACTT
This sequence comes from Arvicola amphibius, assembly GCF_903992535.2. Classification (NCBI taxonomy): domain Eukaryota; kingdom Metazoa; phylum Chordata; class Mammalia; order Rodentia; family Cricetidae; genus Arvicola; species Arvicola amphibius. The sequence goes on from NC_052051.1 coordinate 52,655,251, forward strand.
GAACCAGGAGGGAGAACATACCAGATACAGAAAGCTGTTATCCTCTCAGAGGCAGGCAACAGATTTAGCTGGGTATTAGGATCTCAGTAGGAGTTAAAATTGCAGTACGAGCAACAATAAATGCAACTGCCTTAAGTAGCCTCAGATGCTCCCATTTCTACCCCTCACCCATTACTCAAAATTTCCTATATTAAGCTTCCAAACTGATATAGCAGCCGGGGTGAGGGAGGAGTTGGCATAAGGGACTGTATCCATTTGCATGCAGTTTCTGCTCAAGGTTGGCAGAGCTCCTTCTATATTTTTTTGGGTGGCACATACAGCAAACCCTGCTGAATCTGGCTTTGGGGGTTTATGTAAATCAGAATTGCACATTAGACTACTGATACCATGGAACCACATGCACAAAGAATAAATTAGACTCTCGGTGGTGTATAACTTGGGCATGAGTATCCTTTAAAATCCCCTCTGTGAGTCTAGCACGCTGCCAGGACTGGCAATCATTTGTACACTAAACATCTGATTGCCCAACTCTCAATTAGCTAGCTAGGGTCCAACACTTTGAATTTGATTGCTTTAAAATTTACCCAGGTGACTTCCCGCATACTCCTTTTAAATAAAATATTATTGGCAGTAAGATAACCACCGTTTGAGGTAGGGATGCTGTGTCAGCTCCCTCTTGGAGAACATTGCTCAAGAAATGAATACATGCTAAACAAGAATATTCCATAGACATGTGGGGGTTTGTATTGCTTTCTATCTATTTCTGGAGGGAGGGGAGAACACGGAGCGGCAACATTTCACATTCACGTTGTAATGGGATCTCCATAGGCTTATATTGAAATTGGTTTTCGGCTGTAATCTCACATTTTAACAGCCTCTACAGACCTGCTCAGGAACCGACTCAAAACTGTTATGAAGAATATTTGGCATCATAATTTTGGTTTTTGCATTATATAAATGCTTCTCCATCCCCCGCCCGTCCCTCCATGAGAGATATTGAAGCATCATCATAACTGCAATGGAAAGTAAACACTTGACACGTTCAATCATTATTTCACAAAAGCTAGAAGCTGTTTTTCCTCTTGAGTGTGGAGTCTTCAGTCATCCTCGGGTTTTTAATAGGATTTTGACACCCATTTCAAATGATGGCAGAAAGCGATTTTACCACTTGTTTTCTTTGAAATTAATACTTCAGGCACCAGAGCTATTCAAAGCCCCTAAAGCATCCAGTTGGCGACCCTCTCCTGTCACAGTCTGGCTGCCTTCCTGATTAACCAGGCCCACTCCTTTTCTCACAACTCTCCCACGAACCACCCCCAACCTTGGGATTCAGAAGGGAAGCATCTGTCTGCCGCCTTTCCTCATGATCTATTCCACCAAGGCCCCCAGAACACACACCCACCATGGTTCCTGTCTACTACCGTGTGGTAGCCCAGAGTTCTGGGAGGAAGGCTTTGCTCTATGGTGACAAGAAAGCATGCTTGTTGTCTTAGTTAGGGTTTCAATTGCTGTGAAGAGACACCATGACCTTAACAACCCTTATAAAGGAAAACTTTTCATTAGGATGGCTCACTTACACTTTGGAGGTTTAGTTCATTGTCATCACGGTGGGAAGAAGGCAGCAAGCAGGCAGACATGGTGATGAAGAAGGAGCTGAGAGCTCTTACACCTAGACCCACAGGCAACAGGAAGTGGTCTGAGATGCTGCGTGTGACTTGTGTTTGCATGAGACCTCAAAGTCCGCCTCCACAGTGACACACTTCTTCCAGCAAAGCCACACCTACTCTAACAAAACCACACCTTCCAATAGTGCCACTCCTTATATATGAGGTTGTGGGGGCCAATTACATTCAAACTGCCACACTTGTCTACTATTCTGTCTTCATTAACGAGCACAGCTTTGAAGGAAGGATGGGGAGACAGGAGGTTTATGCTCACAAAGCTGATCCTTCATACTAAATAAGCAGTCTGTACCTTTGACACTGTAGGCTCCACGGAATGTTAAGTGCACGTGTCCTCACCCCTCAATGCCCAGTCTGGTAGCTGCCATCACTGCATCCTGCTGCAGTATGAACAGGGCTGTGTGGTTTGTCGTCTAGAGGGTACCACTTTTAAAAGTGGAAGTTGGTAATGATGACAGTAGGTGAGAACAGTAGGAGCCGATCAGAATTATCCTAAGCAAATAGACATTACCTTCCTCTGCTATGCTGTGGCTCTTGGGTAATACTTTGGAGAACCTACTTCCAGTCCTGTCCAGAGCACCACAACAGAAAGGAAGGAGCCCCTGGTGTGTTCCCCTGAGGTCACGAGAGCATTTTCTGACAGTTCTGTAGCTGAGATAAAAGTCTCCAACCACTACAGTCTATGATAAAAGTCTCCTGCTATCACCACGGTCTCCCTCTCAAGCCCTTAAGAAAGGCAGCTGGGTGTTCTCGTTTGTTTGTATCTTTGCCTATCCTGATTCCTCAAAAGAAGGGTGTAGTTTTCTTTGAAATTAAATCATAAAATCAATTTATAAATCTAAACATGCAAATTTGATTTGCAATAAATATATCAAAAGAAAACTCTGGCTTGGCAACACAGAGATGAGAGGAAAATTCTAGCAACTAAAACACTTGAAAATCATCAGAGGAAAAAAATTAAGAGTACAAGGCATGAAAATATGCTAAAACATGTAATGACTCAAATGATAAAATTTGACATAATTATGAAGAAAATAATTTACTATGAAGATTACAGTTCTTGCTTATTTAGTTTACAGTGGGTTTTTGTTGTTGTGTATTGTTTTCTTTTGGCTTTTTCTTTTGTTCGTGTCTTGGAGGCAACTAATATTAGCTGACTGAAATGGCCTTTGGTCCTTTCCACGTGCCTCCAGCAAGCCTTGTCCATCACAGGACAGTGGAACTGCACAGGGTGGGTATAGCCTTAGGCCCCATAGCGGTGCAAGATCAGTTCTGTCTCCACTGCTGATCAAAGCCCATCATGTGGTATGAAAGTTCTGATGTGGTTTGTTCTCAGTGCATGAGTTAGGAACGCTGAACTAGGCCTCCAGTCCAGTGACACTGAGGTCGGAGGAATGTTAAGAACTTGCTCCAAGCATAAGGTCATTAGGTCATTGGGGTGTCACCTTGAAGGGACTGGCACTGGGCCTGTGGAGAGAGTTAAGTTCTCACAAGCAGACTGTGAAAACGAGGTCAGCCCCTTCTGATCTCACTCAGTTTCCTTTCTGCTTCTCCATTATGTTGAGACAGAGCCAGAAGACCCCCACCAAGACACTGGCATCATGTTCTCGAATTTCCTGAATGCTAAACCACATAAACCTAGTTTTTTTTCTGTGTCTTGTAGCAACAAAAACCATATGAATCCCCATGAAATGAATAAGCTGCTGTTGAAGGAAACTCCAAAGTCACAGGACAAGAGGTGTAATAAATATAGGAAGAGGGAAAATTTTAAGGCCTTTAATGGAATTAACCAATCTAAAAAAAAAGTCTTATCATAACTGATAAATAGGCAAAACACTCAGGTTTTCAGAAAGAAGTAAGACATACAAAAGGACAATAGGGGTGGGGAGAAGGCTCAGTCCCTAAAGAGCCTGCTGCACCAGCATGAGAATGCAAATACGCTCTCTAACATCCACATAAATGCTGCATGTGCTGGCACACATCTCTGATCTCAGAGCTAGCCAGGCAGAGACAAGCAGAGTCCTGGATCTCACTGACCAAATAGCCTAGCCAATAGATGTGCTCCAGGTTCAATAAGAGAAACTGGCTCAAAAAGTAAATGATAATAAGAGGAAGAATGATTGAAGAATACCAACATTGACTTCAGGCCTTCACACACACACACACACACACACACACACACACACCTGGGCTCTCTAACCCACATGCTTATATGTTCCTCCACACAAACACATTCACACAGCTATACCACACTCACACACACACACACAAGCACAGATAAAAGACTTACAAAAATATAAAATTTTGATCCACCTAAACAGCAGGCATAATATATAGATATAAGTCATTTTTAAATGTATTCTATTTTAATTAAACTCCCCAAACACAACTTTAATTACAGGAGAATAAACTATTTCTTAGTTTGTTTCTAATTTGATAATGATCAAAGAATTGAGCCTCACGTGGAGCTAATGCAAGAAAACGTTAAGACACTTTCCTGGAGGGTCACCAGGCACTATGTGTCAAAAGTGCTTTCTCTACAGTCTGCAGCTCATGACACACAGATCATTTTTGAGTCTTCGAAGCAGTAACAGTTTTTATAAGAGGGGAAGGGAAGGGCTGGGGTGGGGAGGAAGGCACATATGGAAGACTGAATTAGTGATTTTAGATCCATACTTCCTCGGAGTAAAGAATGTTCCTCTTTTGGTAGATCATTTGGCTCTTACCCAGCAACATCTTTCCTCACCAGTGGTTCTCAGCCTTCCTAGTGCTGTGACCAACCCATTAGCACAGTTCCTAATGTTGTGATGACCCCCACCATAAAATTAATTTGTTGCTCCTCCATAGTTGTAATTTTGCTACTATAATAAGTCATAATGTAAATAAATATCTGATATGTGATCCCCAGAGGGGTCATGACCCACTGCCTTATCCTACGAGGTTTCCAGTTTTTCTCAGGTATTCACTGTTTTCTGTAATCCTTAAAAATATAAAATTCCTACAGTAACATTTATCTGACAATGATGACTGACTTTGGACTTGGTCTGGTGACTTAGGTTTGGCCTATCACACCAAAGAAAAGAGCATACATTGCAAACTTAGGAGAGAAATTCTTCTCTCTTCCTACTGCTTTGAATAAGGGAGCATGTAGCACGGATTCTATTGCTGCAGCCTTATGAAACAACTCTTAGAGGGGAGTAGACAGAGGAGAACCCATGTCTGGAGCCTGTTTTACCTTTGAGCTCTCAATAGCATGAGACAATATGTATCCTTACATGCCATCAGGAGTCAAGGTTTTATGTTCCTTAGAGTCCACAGCATCCTAAGCAATATATCACCCTCATACACAAACATCTCTCCTAGAAATGTTTTCCCAAACATATATACAACCTCCGGAAATGATATTGTTACATATTTCAGAGCCCAAGATCTTCAACCTTGGTCACTAGTGAAATCATGAAAAACTGCCAGACATTGGACACACATGCCTGGTTCCCCTCCTCTCAGATTCTGAAATTGCAGTTCATACTTCCCTGAAAATGAAATAAAAGGAGGGGGTGGCCTGCCCTCTGTAGACCTACCCATCTATAGAGACCAACTCTGAATCTCAGACTAGGTCTCTTTTGTGAGACCAGCAAAGAGAGCCTGGTTTCATGATAAATCTGCATCCATGTACCTAATCAAAGCAGTTCTGTCCTGGGCTCAGTTTCATTATCAATAGGAATGGTACCTACCTCTCTACTAAAGGTGGTTATGGCCTTAATATTTTCTTATCTGAGAATCCAAATGTCAAAAAATGAGCTACAGTAAATGTCTCTTATAAAGATATGAGTTGCAATTTTGTTCCCCGACCAGAATTTTGTTAATCTCCACTGTAGTGATAATGGCCTTTCATTTGGAATGTTTGTGAGATTTCCAATAAAAATCCATATCCATATGATTAAGTATAAAAAGAATATTTCAACATACTTTAAATAAGACATGAAGGCCCAATAAAACAAATATTCTGTAGATGTAAGAAAGTTCAAATTATTGGTGCCTTTATCAAAATTTTTATTAAAGCTATATTGAGTTTTAACATTAGGTTATATGCTATTCCTATAGTATAAATGCAAAACCTCATCAATTTTGACTGAGTGAGAACACAAATTTCCTCCATCCTAGTATCTTAATGAATAATTAATATCATGTTCAATGATCTGGCTGCAAGCACCAATCAGCCGGCCAAAATAAATTGGATTTGTATTGGAGAAATAGTTTCCTATGCTCATCACAAAGATTACTATTTCTTTTAGGAAAAACCTATAATCATATGAAATAAATCCCTGTTGGAATACTTCTTTGCTGTCTGCATGAATAATCATTCCTTTTTGAAACTACTCTATCCTGGCATGATCAGATATTAAGGTTTTGTTTGTAAGAGATAATTGTTAACACCAGCAGAAATTCTACTGATTTCTTTAGAACTTGGTATGTATCTCTTCTTCCTCTTTTGAACCACATTTTCAGCGTTTTGCATCCAAGAGGAAAACCTTTTTAGTATGATAGTTCTCAAGTCGCCTTGTCAGTAAGTTTCTATTCACAGTGTAGTTAAGTCTTGACATCAGAGGCATGGATGGTTGCCAGATTTCACTCAACAGCCATTAAATCATAAAGTGTCAAGATCAGAACACACAAAGCTCTTTCCCATGACCCATTCTTGTCAGAAGCACACCGGAGACATAGCTGACCGCAGGGCCAACCATCTTTACTAGGAACACAGTGACACTCCATAGTCACATAAAAAAAAAATCATTACATAAGCAAAACCATTTTGAAGGGACAGCCAGAGTGAGGTGTCTTTCCATAAACAGGAATAGAGGCACGTCTACAGAGTTAAGGATGGCTCATAGATGAGCTAAAATATGGCCCCAAAGTTTAGTTACTGGGAAATTTGTGGGTTTCAAACTCTCTTTTAAGCAAATACATCCTACTATGTATTATAAGGTCATGTAACAATTCACACAAACAATTAAATATGTAATGATGTTACTAATCATTTCAATTTCAGCTAGCCCTGTCATAAATGCATGAGAAACATTATCAAATGGTCACTACTGGAAAAAAAGGCATGAAGCAACATGTATAGGCTTTCCTTTGAGTTCCCAATCCCTTCTTCTAAGTACACATGGTAGGAGTCTTGCCATGCTGTCAATTGCCAAATGCCATTTGCTAAATTACAGCTCTCTGGGAAACTTCTAAGTGGATGTATCTCAATTTATGAATCCAGGAATTTAATAAGCTTTAATTCAGACACCTTCTGTTCCTAGTGACGATAAAAGGCAATAGAACTGAGCTTTTCTGGGCAGCTGCCACTGAGGAAAGGACTTGGATTTTGCACGTTTTGACCCATCAGGAGGAGTTTGGTAAACTAGCAGTGTGCTGTAGAAAGTTGTTTGCTGCTGGAAAAACAACCTGTTCTTCCGTGATCTTGGGTTTAAAAGCAAGAACTCCTTAGTGATGAAAAGACCCACTGTCTTCCCTTTGCTTCAACACATAAATCTGAGCTGTCACAGCCTCAGGCTGAATAAAACCACGAAGAGCCGTATCCACCCAGCAGCCTTTTTATTGAAGAAGGCAGGCTTTGTCCCTATGAATCTTTGCTCCTCTGAACTTGGCATCTCTTTGTCTTTGAGAACAAATGAGAATCTCATCACATCTTGGTCTCTCTACCAAACGCAAGTCTTAGATTGGGCTTGAATAGCTACACAAGGGAAGTACAGGGAGGAAATAGTTAGCAGAGGGTGGGGTATAACCTAAGACACAGTGGGGAAAGCATCCAATGGGCTCCAGGAAGAGGTGAGTGAGATGATTATTCAGGCAGTGAACACATCACCCTGTCAGGTGCCTGGTCCTGGGAAGAGCAGGGCAGATGGTGCTGGCTGGACAGAGTCAAACTAAGAGCTGGCTGTCTCCGGAGTTGGGGCTTTACTTCGTGTCTGAGTAGAAGCAGGTTTTTGAGTGCAGAAGTAAAATGTTCAACATAGCATTTTAAGAACATTACCTATGATCACAATCTAAGGCTAGCCAAGAGGCAAGGCATTCAGTTTGATGGCTGCAAAACATTTGTGATTATGGAGTTGACTCAGCAGCCAAACTGCTCTGGCAGTGACTGGGTGAACATGAGCAACTTGTTCAACCACCCAATGCTTCTTTTCACAAATACAAGAAAATAATAGCAGATCCATAGATAAATTGGGGCATTAAGGAAGTTAACACACACAAAGCATTTGATACGTGACACCTTTTATGAACTTAAATGACTTTAATGTTGTCACCTTCGTTGTCGTTGGTGTCAACACTGTATAGCATACATAGCCTGACCTGTGTGACAGCTAAAAGGAAAACACAAGACTGAGTCTGTCTAACAACTGTTATCAAAAAGATTTCTCACTCTGTCCATCCCATAACCTCCCTTTGTCTGGCCTCCCACTGCTAGTCTCAGACACGGCCGTGGCCCTTCCATCTAAGATCTGAACTAATAAGTACTAGGGTACCCATCCTAATTACTTCAATAAAAAATAGTAACAATGTAAGAAGTCTTTGGCATAGCAGCCAGACAAGAGAAAGATGAAAAGCCATCCAAAGTGGAAAGAAGAGGTAGCGTGTGTCACTGTCTGCTGGTAATATGGTATTTTATAATATAAGATACTAAGGATTAAAAACTAAAGAGACAAGTATGGGGAAATAAACACATAAAACATAGCAGTATCTCTGCAAACAAAGAAAAAACTTTCTTAAAAAGAAATCATGAGAACAATACCATGTAGAAGAGCTATGAAAATATATAAAAATAAAATTATCCAAGGAAATTAAAGAACCTTAGATAATAAACAGTGAAAGAAACTAGAGATGGAACCCCACTAAGCAGAAATGGACCTCATCTTGAGGAGCACAGACCTAATAATGTTAGGACATGATGCTCGATCGTCAGTGTCAGTGTGACAAGGCTGTACTTCCCTAGAAAGCCCAACTCGGGGCATGTCTAGGCAAGTGTTTCCAGGGAGGCGTTTACTGAGGAAGGAACACCTACCTTGAATTTGGATCATGCCATTCAATAGTGCCCTATATTAAACAAAAGGAAGCAAGAAGCCTGAGCACTAGTAACGGTGTCTCCCTGCTCCTTGACTCCAGACACAATGTGACGAACTGCCTATGCACCTAGCATCATGCACTATGATCTTGATGATCGCACCACCCCTTAGTCAGTGACCCAAGATAAACCCTTCCGTGTGTGTGTGTGTGTGTGTGTGTGTGTGTGTGTGTGTGTGTGCAGATGCTCTAGAGTTCGCCTTTCCAGACCCAAGTACCAAAATAACAAACAGTGTTACTTTATGAGATTGGATAGTTAAAAAAATTTCTAAGACAACAAAAGTCATTGAACTTACAGTTTAGAAATGTCAGTTAGAAAAAAAAATGACCTCATAGTAGCTCCAGGAGGAAGGAGTTGTTTGTTGAATTAGGAAGGAACCTAATAATACCAGGTCTCTTGATATGGGGAGGATTAAAATGTTTACTTATGCACATTTGTTCTGTGGGAATATTATGTGTTATCAGCATATTGCAGATCTTTCTTTTGGTGCACTAGTAGCTGGCATTAGATTAAAAAACTGAAAATATGAAACTGCTGTTTTAGCTTGAAAATGCTTAGATTATTCTCACTGAATGAGCCCATACTTTGCTCTTATGTCTAAGTCTGTATGTTAGATCCGCGGATTAACTGAGTTTCTATACCTACATGCCTTCTCTGAAGCTGGACACTTTTCATGTACATGCTCCTTATGCAGAACCAGTCCAGATGGTACAGGTAACATCTAGTGGACACTGTACATTGGTGAAAGTAGCTGTGGATAGCAATTTTCACAGGAGGACGGAGACCTGTGAGACTCAGGGAGAGAGCAAGAATGTAGCTTTTGTAAGATGTCACTTATATTGGGGTGGTATTTGTAGCTGCTTTTGCGTAATCCCTGCTCCTGTGAGTCGCCCCTCACCCACACACCTGTTAGTAACCCCAACAAAAACTCACTGGTTGATCGAATTGGAAGTTGGTACAATTGTTAGGTTAGTCTGTCTTGGGCTCCGTTGGTGGGTAAGGAGACTTATGCATGTTGCATCTCCCCAGGAAAAATCTGCCACCTAAGACTTAAACCTGCTCCTTGCCCTTTTCTCTCTTGCTGCCTTATAAGCTCTTGTGATACCCTCCAGACCTTAAGCCTTGGAACAGGACAGTAAGATCAAAGTTCACCTTACACTTAGGATTAGATCAAATAATATCTAGAAGAAACTTCAGTTTCTAAGACTCAAACTTGCTGATCCCATCAATGAGTCCTCAAACAATTTCTGGAATTATTGATACAGTTTGGAAAGGTTTACAGAAAGGATATTTTACTGGGTTATATGACACACTTGGTCAAGTTCACCTTTTTAAGCCATGGAGCCTGGTGTTGAAGCAAAAATCGTAAGTAAAATGTGAATAACATAGGCTTTAACTCAAACGGATGCTTTGAGTACATACTCCAATCATCCACATAAAGAGCCTGGCCCAGAAGAAGGTCTCAATAGATCTTAGCCATTAATAAATCATCAAGAGATATATTAGATCTACAAGGGCATTGTGGCTAGGACCTATGATTCTAGTGTTCAGAAAGCTGGAATAAAAGTCTCACCAGCAAGTTGAGGCTATCCTGAGCTAAGGAGTGAGTTCCAGGACACCTTGGTCTATAGAATGAGATTGTCCCAAAAAGAAACAAAAGATTCTTGAGTTTCTCATCACCTTGCTGAAAACCTCCAAACAGATGAGAAGAGGGGCTGCTCTCAGATGCCAAGTCTCTCCACATTTTGAAAAAGAGAAAACATTAGGGGGAACTAAGAAGGAAGAAAAGAAAATGAACTCTAAAAGTGATAGGTCAGCCAGCTTCTCATTACTAATCCTGGCTGAGCCTAAATCAGATCATCTAATGATGGATGTATAATCCTCAGAAAATTAAGAATGAGCAAGTGCAATCAAAAGCTTCAGAGGCTACAAATCACACCGAGCTAATTGAAGAGAAGGGGTGATCATCTAAGCAAGGGGAGCAGGATGGAAGAGCCAGAGGGTTCCTGAGCCCTCTACAGCTTTTTCTGTATTTTAAAAACTGGGAAGTTTCCAGGGACAAAGACTGAGAACTTGGTGTGGACCACAGACCTCTCAGAGAGCTTGCTGGTGACTAACCTAATATGAATTGGTAGGGAAATTGTTTTCAAGGGAGGCAAAGAACCACTTTCTGTCCTTCCCAGGTGTAGATAAATGTAAGGATGAGAGTAGCCAAGCAGCCACCAGGAGCGAACTACACTGTCTGTAGCCACCCGACAAAGTAGCTATTTTTCTAACTGTCAAGTGGACATCACATTTAAAAGGGATGAAAAATCCACCTTATCCTATAATTGTTAAACAGCACTACTAATGGTCACTCCTGACTCTGTGTCTCCAGAATCTAGTACAACATGAGCTACCAAATCCACAGTTCATACCAAGTAAGCTTTAATCCCTGCCCTGGAAAAATGAATAGGATAACCTGTTCATTCTTTTTTTGAGACCGAGTTTCTCTGTAGCTTTGGAGCCTACCCTGGAACTAGCTCTGAAGACCAGGCTGACCTGGAAACTCACAGAGATCCACCTGCCTCTGCCTCCAGCGTTTTAGGATTAAAGGCGTGCACCACCACTGCCTGGTAAACTGTTCATTCTTATCATACCTCAGACTACAGAAATTTGCCTAAGGTGATAGATGATTGTAAAATAAGCAAGGATACTTAAAGAAATAATAGGCAAACTTACACAGCCAAGAAGGCTTTGATTTTAAATGATAGTAAAAGGAGAGGAGAAAGGGATGTGAGAAAACTCACTTCTCAGTTTGTGAGTAAATGCATCCCAATGCTAACATCATTTCTTGGTTCCACTGACTGTCCAACTGGTCACCTAACCCTCCTCCTTCACATGTGCGCGCGCACACATGCACACACACTGCACTCATGCATGAATTTGAGATTTCCTTTCTGCCACACATTGGGGAAGGTTCAGATATAGAAACACCCGTTAACTCACAGAGGATAAAACATAAAACGGAACGCAGAGTAGGCTCTCAGAATTCTAATGTCAAAAGATGGATTATGGTCCTCGGTCCAGATTTTCATTTTACAGGTGAAGATTCTAAAACTCAGAGAGGCTGAGTCACTACTTGTCGAGAATCACATAAGAACCTGGTCTTCTTGACAATGTAGTAATTTTGCACAGTACTAGAAGGGCAAGAAAGTGACTGGAGAGAATGCATCTCTCTGTCTCTATCTCTCTCAGGTATGCACACATACACATAGTACCAAAAAAAAAAACCAAACATGAGTTCATGACAATAACAAACTAATGGTCAAGTTACTAGGGAGATTATTAGATATTAACCAGCTATAACAAAAATATTTGAATATTTGTCAACAATACAATGCTTTGTTAGAAAAGAAAACTACGTTGAGAGAGTCCAAAGGTATAATAAAGTCAGGAGATGCCCAAAGACGCAGAGAAAATACTTTCTTTTTGTAGCAAAACCACGATAGAATAACACTGGCTGGCAGTGGTGGAACAGGCCTTTAATACCAGTGCTTGGGAGTCAAAGATAGGCAGGTATCTGTGAATTCAAGGCCAGCCTGGTCTACAAAAGCTAGTTCCAGGACACCTAGGGCTGTTACACAGAGAAACCTTGTCTCAAAAAAAAAAAAAAAACAAATAAACAAACAAACAAAAAGAATAACAAGGTGATGAGTAAGATCTAATTTCCTTCCTGTTGAACTGAGCCAAACTGAGAAAAGGGATGAGGTCAGTTCCTGATAAATTTTAGTATCAAAAGAGAACCAAATGAGTAGAGACAAGGTTTAGGATGCTTTAGTCATACAATGCCATGACCATCTGTGTACTACAGTTCTTGGGATGCCTATAAATTTGTCCTAGACCTTCTTCAACTTGCACATGCTCTTCTTGTGGAGGACCAGTCCAGCCAGCACAGGTAACGTTTAATGGATACCGTTCATCAGTAAAAAGAACTGCAGATGATGGTTTTCACAGGAGGGAGGAGGAGGCTCATGAGACTTTTGGACAGAATGGCCTTAAGGATTAGTGATTCTCCAGGTTAGATGACTATGTACTCAGAGTAGCCCCTGGACCCTGCTAAAACATGAGGGAAAGAGTAGCTACCATTAGATTGCTCCTATGAAATACCCAAACTTAGTAGGCCAGTATTTGCTCTCTCCAGCAACATCCAGTTATGTGGCCTGTGACAGTCAAAACACAAAGAAGTGACAGTGCAAAGCTTTGAACCTATGTTGGTCCTTGGGCAGTCTGTGGGGCCACTGCCAGTGGGACCAGCATTCACCCCTAGTACATGAATTGACTTTTTGAAGCCCATTCTCTTTGGAGGGATACCTTGCTCAGCCTAGATATAGTGGGGAGAGCCTTGATCCTGCCTCAAAGTGATGTGCTAGATTTTGTTGACTCCCCAAAGGGAGGGAAACCTTACCCTCCCTGAAGAGTGGATGGAGGTGGGGGAAGGTGGGGGGAGCATGAGGAGGGGAAGGAGTGGGAACTGGGATTGGTATGTAAAATGAGAAAAGACTGTTTTAAAATAAATAAGTAAATAAATACTTTGAACCTATATCCACCTGACTCCAAAGTCTATATTCACTGAAATGATGCCAGGTGTATGCTTAAGGCCATGATTCATTAGTTTCTGTTTACTACCAAAACATGTTTCCACTTGAGGCCCAAGAAAAATAGACACCAAAGAGAAAAGTGCCTTAAGGATGTCAAACAAGACTCTTTGACACAGATGGAACTTCTTAAAAGTATTTGGGTAGTTAAAGTTAGCTCTCTTGGGTGTTCTTTTTAATATGCATGTCACCGTTGATAAGGTGTCAGCAGGAAGGAATCACATGACACTTACGGCAGACATCTGAAGAAGATAATTGCCCCAGCTGACATGTGTGACTGCTCCTTCATTATCACGTCAAGAGGACAGTTCTGCTTGTTTTCAGTAAAAATAAAATAGGAAGCACTTGCTTAAAGTTTATTATAGCCTTTTAGAGTAACGTAATTATAATTATAAAACGTTCTTCCTTGGTATGAATATTTCACTTGTTCTTCAGAGGATTTCTTTTAAGATCAGAAAAGAAAATGTTATTTTGATAGATGTTATACACCAGAGTTCCATTCATGGAAGCTTCAGATGAGTGTTCGCCAGAGTGTCTGGAGGCCATGAGTACACAGGGCCTGCTGTGCACTCTGGCTCAGATTAAGAATATCCTCGTGTGTTGACTTGATGGAGTTCCCCTGGGCTATCAAGAACTGGAACTAATCATCAGGACCAATATTAATCTATAGTAAAATTTAAAGAATGTAGCATGGACAGGCTCACTGTGAGCCTTGTCAGTTTGGTTGCTCACCTTCCTGGACGTAGGGGGAGTTGGGAGGACCTTGGACTTAACATAGTGAAGGGAACCCAGATGGCTCTTTGGCTTGGAGAGGGAGGGAGTGGGGGTATGGGTGGAAGGGAGGGGAGGGAAGGGGAAGGAGGAGGGGAGGAGATGGAAATTTTAATAAAAAAATGAGAAAAAATATTAAAATAAACTGTAGTGTCATGAAAAAAAAGAATAGAATGAGGTCTGTCCCAGTCAGAACTAAGCCTAGTCTAACATCCCAGAAAAATGAGACAAGTCAGGAAGTGGCTCTCATACCTGGTAAAGTAACAGACCTCTAGCTAGTTCTCCCAAATCAGATAGTGTCACCTTGATATGAGTTCATTTCAGATTAAAGACGTTCCTCAGTATATGGGTGGGAGGATGATTTTATACCAGAACTCTAAGCAGATACCGAATTCTGAAAATACCGTATCTGTGTTTAACCTACACACGCATCCTCCTGTATAGTTTAAATATCCCCTAGCTAACTTTGAATGCCTAGCATGACATGCAAGTAGCTTTGTAAATATTGCATAGAGAATTATGATGAGGAAAATATGCATGTGTCCAATATGGATATAATCTTCCCAAATGTGTTCTAAATTTGGTTGAATCTGCCAGTGTAGAAGCCACAGATCCAGAGAACTACTGTTTGCTCACAATCATAGAGATGGTCTTATCCAATGTATCATTTTCCTGACAAAGACACTCAACTGCAAGACAATATTGGCCTTGTCTATTTGTGGTGACATACTGATAAAGTACAGCACCATGGAGTAGACCCCTTCTTATTCCAGGTCTCATAATCTTCCATCTAAAGAGTGTAGCTTGCCAAATATGACTTACAGAGAAAAAAGAAGGGGAATCAGACAGCATCTTTAGTCCCTTCACAAACCTTTTTGTTCTCTTCCCGGTGGTGGGTGAATAAGAAGATGGGAAAGCATGTGGGGGCTTATACTACAGTAGCATGCATGCCAGCACCTGCCCTATGCTTTCCAGAGCTCAGATAGCCTCACCGAATGACAAGGGAAATTTGTTGAAGAAAATGACACCAATTCCTTGGTGTCTATGACATTTTTATTTTCTTGTTTTGCCCTCTTTCTTAGACTTTGAGCCCATTTATTAAAAACAAATGGAAATTTTAAGGAAAAACTATATAACTCACCACAAGTATATTTAATAAATATCCCCAAGCCCCAAAATCTGAAAGGTAACCATAAATCATAAAAAATAATTTCTGTAATAGCCACGCTATTTGAGGATTCCAAAATACAGGACCTGATTTTCCACTAATATAGGAGACACAAAATATCATCGTGGTTGTCTTGTTAAAGTAAAGGTCTTTGGAAGCCAGGTGATGCCTGCAGTCTCTCTCAGATGTCCCCACCTTTCTGGGGTAGATATTTCTAGCTACTATATTGCTAGAAGAATCCTCACATTTTGTCCTCTAACTTCAACAATCCATTACTGTGACAGGAAAGAGCAAGTCAAGGCCTCCCACACGGCCACAGACTTACCCAGAATAAATCACGGGTGATACTGTATCCCAAGAGGAATTTCAGAGATTAACACTGCCTTGTAAAACTTCAAAGAAGAAAAGGCAATGTTTTCTGTCATAACTCCTTTCAGTGTTACAGCACCTGAGAAAACCAGCTGAAATGTGGCAGATGGCAGTAGACGACCATAAAATTAAACCCTGAGTGTAGGTGTTGTTTTCAGACATGGTATCTATCTGTACTGGAGAAAAACAACAAGCCCTCAAGCATTTTCCATCCACCTACTACCTGGTGAATGTGGAATACCTTTAAGAGAGAGAATTAGAAAAGATGTTCAATGTACTATGCCAGAGAAAGGATTATGCTTTAACTGCTCTGCCTAAGAATCATGAACACTGTCCTGTTCTCCTTCACGACATAGCCAACAGGGTCCTTGAGCATCTTAATGTGACATATTGGTGCTCCATTGTATCGATGATGTTATACTGTTGTATTAACGTGGTACTCATACTATGGACAACCAGAAAAGCACACTATATTTTAAGCTAGAAGAAAAACTCTGCAAAGGTGAGAGGGCCTCCCATAACAGTGAATTTTAAGTACTGAAGTGTCCTGAAGTTAGACACACATGATCTTTCCTGCTACCAGATTCGAATTCAAGGGGAAATGAGAAGCATTCTGTTGAAGGTACATAGGAAGGATTCTGTGGAGCCTGTAACTGTGACTCCCACCTGATTAACTGATCGTTCATGCCAATAGACAAGCAAACATGAAGAAAGTCAAGAGGATTACTGGAGGAAGAAAATTTGCCCCCCCTGAATGGGAACAAGGACGGAGTCTAAAATCTCCAGCATGCTCTGAAGCAATTCTTTGTGTCCGTACAGTCAACAACGCCCATCCACAAAATGGGTAGCTATAGCAAAACCAGGTCAATAAGGGCAAGATACTAAGGGCTGAGGCCTCTAGGGTATGTCATCCCATAGGCCAACCAACCACAGCAGCAGAAAGACTGTCAGGATGACAAGAATTGGAGGTAGACAAAGGAGATTGGCAATATCATCTAAGACTGACATTTCTAATGCAATGGAACTGTGACTCCTCTCTTCATTAAACCTTTCGCCTTACATCACTGAGACGTTGTAGCTTGTCTCCCTGAAAGGACAGTGTGACTGGTCTTGAAATTCTTTCAGAAAACATTGGCTAGAGCAGTGCACACCACACACACACACACACACACACACACACACACACGTTCCCTTTGCTGGAGACAGAACTTGCCTACTATGCATGAAATCCTGGGTTCAATGTCATTGTTGAGAGAAGAAAGTGTTGTCTTTAGTGAGATTGATGACAGATAAAGCCATTGTCCACATGATGAAAGGGGCAACTGTGTGAGTTACTGACGATTTACTGTGCCAGTTCCTGTGCCTCCGTCCGTCTCTTCATCCTCCGCATGCTTACCTAGTTTGACCATTTGTATTTTGACTATGTTTTTATCTACTCTTTCTTGATGTGGTGGTTTAAATAGGTATAAACACATAAACTTATGTGTTTGGATGTTTGCTGAGAAGGAGTAGCCCTATTAGGAGGTTTGGTCCTTTTAGAGAGGTGTGGCCTTATTGGAGAAAGTGCATCACTGTGGAAGTGGGCTGTCGGGGTGTCATACTTGCTCAAATCATGCTCAGTGTGACAGTCTTCCCCTGATACCTGTGGATCAAACTGTAGAACTCTCAGCTCCTTCTCCAGCACCATGTCTGCCTGCATACTGTTATGCTTCCCACCATGATTATAATGGACTAAGCCTCTGAAACTGTAAGCCAGCCCCAATTACATGTTTTTCTATATAAGAGTTGCCATGGCCATGGTGTCTCTTCACAGCTATAGGAACCCTAACTAAGATACTCACCTTTTCCCTTTCTTCTTCATGAATGCTGCTCTCCCAGATCTCCTACAGAACCTTAGCTGGTGCCTACATGCACAAATGGACAATTAGGGAATGTGGTGAAGTTAACACCCTATGAAGCAAGTCAGTAGATAATTTCTTTTTCTGTCTCTTAATCTAAGGACAGATCTGAGACACAATTTGAACAACCCCCAAGAGATGCAGTGCATGGTTTGAGAGCATCATGTGAGTTCTCCTTGCTTAATGGATTTGTTCAGCTTTGCCACTCCAGCTGAGATTGCACTTCCTCATAAAATAACAGTGTCTATGCTTTTTGTCTAAGGTTCTGTTTCCTTGGGAACTAAGAAGAGATAAATAGTCTTTGTTGATTTTATAAATGTTGTTTTTGTTACCACCTCATCGGTTTGTTAAAGACATTATAATTACTAATGTGGTTAATTCTAAGAGCTTACAAATGACATCTAAACACTAGCTGCTATGAACATTCTTAATCTCTTTATTGTTACCTCCCCAGCCACAGTTCCTATCTGCTTCAAATTTCACATTGCGTAAAGGCTGAATCTGTTCATAAATGGAAGAAAACGTTCCAACCCTGCAGCATCAGGGAAGAGGAGAATGCTGGAAACAACAAGGAGAGGTAACTGGGAACCAGGGTAGTACTGCCAAAATCTCCAGGTTGTCTCTAATTATGCCAATATGCCTCCATCTAGAATCCATGAAGCACGGATTACCTAAACAACTGGGGACTTCGGATTTTATGACAGGCTGTGATATTTCACATGCAGACATGGACACATTTGTGCACACATGCGTATGCATGTAAAAATGTTCTGTCTTCCTATTTAGACTGAAGGACACTCACACACACTCATTCAGGAAGCTGGCTATCTGCTGGTGTCTGATACAAGGTTGTTGCCTGATTGCTCAACAGGCTGAATTCAATGTCTTCTTGTTCTTGCTTGGTATTCTTCCTTAGCCTTCTTCATTTTATCATATCCATCTTGAAGCACACCAAAGTATGAGCTTCTTGGTCTTAAGAATTTATTTTACATATTACATGGCAGGCTCTTCTCTAATTGATTAAGATTTTTTCCTAGGCATAGGAAAATTCTGCTTTATAAATGCAGGATTGTCACCAGTGTTCATGGGATACCGTGCTTAAAGCTACAGCCCTCCCAGTCACTCTGGGTGCATGGGAAATTTTGCCTTAAACATGAATCATTTTCTTGGAGCTTGGGAGGAATTTGAAGGCTATGTAGAAGCAAGAATATTAACTTTTATGAATGAATAAAGAAATATAATACACCATGGAAGTTGACACAGTCATAAAGGCTAACAAAATTACGTCGTTTGAAAAAAAAAAAAAGACTAACTAGA
Source organism: Arvicola amphibius (assembly GCF_903992535.2). NCBI lineage: Eukaryota > Metazoa > Chordata > Mammalia > Rodentia > Cricetidae > Arvicola > Arvicola amphibius. Next base: position 52,674,225 of record NC_052051.1, read on the forward strand.
GATAATTTTATTAAGTAAAATTAGCCAGACTGAGAATGGCAACTACTTGGTATCTTCTCCCATACGTGGAAGTTAGGGTTACATGATCGCTGATGCCCAGCTCTGCTATGCAGCCTAAACTCCCAACTTAGCCAGCTTTGCCAGTCTTGGTACCCTATCTGCTGATATGGACAAACCTTCCTCCCATTGTAATGTGGACTCCAGGCTTCCTGCTTTTGACCATTCACAGGAAAATTTGAGAAAGGATCTCCCACGAGACACCCCAGCAGATCACCTGTGCCTAACATACCAAGCCAGCCCTACTTCCTCCAGGTAGGAAGTTTCAGGCCCCGCCCCCAACAAGAAGGTTAGACCTTTTTACTAATGTTCTCATCTCCGGATATAAGGGTCAGAAGGTTTTGAAACTTCACCTAATATGGACTTGATAACGAAGAGAATGGCAATATCTGGATAGGTGAGGCAGACATATTCCCTTGAAGAAGACCTATATGTTTTATTATGTGACCTGTGCATTGGGTCTTGATAGGGGAAGAGGCGATCTCCCCATACTCTAAGAATGCAGAGAAGTACTGAGAGCCATTGTGTGAGAGACAGCCAACATTATCCTTGCCCCATGTGTCAGAATTCCAGTTCTTCTCACCCAGGGCACTGATCTTAGCACACTTTATCTACGTCACCTGTACGCCTAATCATTTCCGAAGCACAAGACTCTATTTAATCCTAAATTGAGTCTTTGTCCTTTCTCCAAATACTGATAATAATTACCTCTTTCTAAACTACTTCCAAGAGGACTTCGGACCCAGGTTTTCCATTTGTAAATGGTTCCAGCTTTTCATTATTTCCCACAGGGCAATAATAAAACTTATGACAAGCAGCCAATCCCATTTCCCTTGCATAAACTGTTTCTTTTATGTTTTCAAATGCCCAAAGCTTTGCTTTGCAATATTCTCTCAATTTATGAAAGTTATTATTTTTTCATTTTGGCCAAAGCCTTATGCCAGAGACACTCTGTGCGCCCCCAGTACTACCTGGGATGGCATTTTCATTGTGGGCAAGGCTGTGAGTGATCCAAGCTCAAGCCTCATCGTACCACCTGTTTCCTCCAAACATTCCTGGAACCACTCTCAGCTGGGTCCTCTGGGAAACAAGGGCCTAGGCAGAATTAAAAATGCAAATAGCACCGGCACTAATGAACCAACAAAAAGAGCAGCACCTGTGAAAAAGAGCCTACGATGAAGTGGGGAGGGGACTTTATGCTCTAGTCCCCTTTCTGCAGGGCCTTTCCTTCATTGTGTGAAGACCTAGATTATGTTCTCTTCCCAAGATGCCCTGTTGTGAGGACAGCTTCAAGAATATGCAGCTTCAAGAATATGCTGAAGAGCTCAGGCTTCTGGGCATCCCATTCTTCAGTCCTTAAGAACTGTGGCATAAGCACAAATGGGGCCCAGGCCACTCCAGAATCACTGAGGATTTCTGTGGCTCTAAGGACCAGAGAGCCTGTGGGAAAATCTGGAAGCAGAAACAAAAAAGCCTGGGAGCAAGTACTTACCTGCGTGTAAAAAAAGAGATGAGAGAGATAAATTATAGGATCTCGAGGCACCATCAGGCCAACATGGGAGAACAGTTTTCCAGCAGATATTACAAAAGCCACAAAAAGAATCAATAAGGTACAACTGAAATAGAACTAACCTTGAATCTAGGAACTAGAGTTATTAGTTGGCCTTATCATTTTCTTTTATGTGAAATTTGACAAAATAACTTTTCACTTTTAAGAAAATTGGGTCAACCCCAATTTTCTCGTGTGGTGTTCTAAATAACAAGTGAAATGTGGCAGATAATGTGGATCAGAACCTAAGCTGCACAAGGTGAGAAATCAAAATTAAGCCTTCAAAAAAAACCCCGTATTTCAGATGTCATGGCCTCTCAAACCAACAGAAGAGAACTACCAGTCCCTCGGGCAGAGCACTAACTTCTAGCCAGTTTCTCTGCCATTAAGAGATTTAAATCCCCTTTGCTAGTTTACCTCAAAAACTCTTGCCATAAGAAACAAAATCTTGAATCTTCCTGACACATCTGGGTTTAACCATAGCAGGTAGGCACAGAGCTCTTGTCTTATAAAAACAGGGCAAACGCCTACATAGGTAGATTCAAACTATGGAAATGGAGAAATGTGCTTTTCAAAAAGTAAAACAAAAAAACAAAACAAAACAAAACAAAAAACAGGAACCAAAAACCAAACAAAAGGCCCACTTGTCTGAGAAAAAGAGAAAATAAATTTTGGCTAGCAAAAGCTGTACATTTTAGAAGGAGGCAAAAGCTTAAGTAAAATAAAAAGACAAGGTCACTGAAGGGAGATGAAGATGGAATCACATCATCCCACACCCCAGCTGCCAAAGCTAAGAAAGGTGTAAGGAGGATGTTCTGCCCACTGAAGTGGGCTACAAACAGAACAAAACTCTCTCATCCCACTATGAGTAAAGTCTGTAACATGCAGGATGACATCCACTTATGCATAGGGAACTCAGAAACCAGGACCACCCTGAGATGGTCATGTTGGTCCCTCTTTAGGGACACTCAACTCAGAAACTTTTGAAGTCTTAAATAATCACCCTGTCAAGATTTGGAGGGTTTGAAGTATCACCGGCAGGTTAAAGAAGTCACTCCATTTCTTTCTCTTGTGCTGTTGTTTCTCAGGAGAAATCAGCCCCCACCATCATAGCATCTCCTCTGTCTTGATTTCTGTTTTTATAATCACTTATATTTTCTCATTTGTCTTCAGCAATTTGATTATTTATGTGTCTTGGTGAGACTAGTTTATGTTTCTTTGGCTTGAATCCAAATACGTTAATGTTTCTTTGGGAAGACAGGGTGATTATATAAGACTTCAAAATTTGTGAGTTAGATGTCCCTAAAGAGGGTTTCTCATGACCTACTCAGGGTGGTGCTGGTTCCTGAGTTCCTTATGCATAAGGATAAGTCTTTGAGGGAGAATGCAGATATTTGAAAACAAAGACAGTAGAGACAGGGTTTTAAACTGCTGTGAGTCAAAACAAAATTTGTTAGCATTGACTTATGCCTCAATTCTATCCCTTGGGATGTCACTTAAGAAACTATCGACTATTGAAATAATAATGCCAACGAACTAAACAAATTAAAAGTATCAATTTTAGGAGTGAGGGAAAACATTTATTAAAAGAGGCAGGAAAGAATCAATGTCTATCGAAGAGCTACCATGCCTTAGCTCTAAACTATGCTTTATGTTAGATCTCATCTAACCTCCAGGAGTCTCTACGTGAATGCAGAACACAAGCTCTTTGGGGGCCGGATTTGCCCATTCATTCACTTTTATATCCTCAGCATCTAGAACAATGCCTACAATTTAGGAGACCCTCAAGAAATCGTTGCTGAAAAGTGAGTAAGCAGATCACCTTTGTTTCTCAACTGAACTGAGGACTCGGATGGTGTATTTAAACCGCAGGAGGCACAGGTGGGCAAGACTGCGTGCCCTTCTGTCTAGCAGTCATTCCCACCTCGAAATCATTTTGCTCACAAAGCAGAACTTATTCAAGTTATCATTTAACCTCCAAATGTTTGCAAAAAAAAGAATGACAAAGACTTGCTATATGGCTTATCTGGACATTTATTTCAACTTTCAAAAGTGAAGGAAATAATCTCTGTATTGACTGATGAGAAAGTATTCATTTGTAAAACCTCATGTTAGTAATCTCCTTTTAAAATACTTCATTTTTATTTTTAAATATAGTTTGGGGGTGTTCTTGTAAACATGAGTACAATGCCGGTCAGAAGAAGTCATCAGATCCTCAGGAGCTGAGGTGGTGAGGAGCCATCAGCTGTGTGTGGGTGCTGGGAACCAAACTCTGGTACTCTACAAAAGCAGTATGGGCTCCAATGACTGAGCCATCTCTTCAACTACCTGACAAAACCTTAACAAAACAGTCATAAGCATGAATAAAAATAATAAGAAACTTGGTATAAGTGGACTTGTACCCCACATATTTCCTGAATATGAGTGGAGTCCCAGGTTCAGGAAATATAAAAGGGAGGATGATATTTCAGAATTGTGGATTTTTGAAAGAAAAAATTTTACCAATATAAATTTCCCTAGAAAATATTTGAAGGGTAAAGTAATATATTTTTTAAAAAAATATTGACCAATGCCCTAATCGTAAGTAATTGCCAAACAACAAGTACTGAGCAAGGTGTTTGCTCTGAGTGGGGGCTGAGGTATGGAGAGACTCCCTTCAGAGATGCGCCATGCACAGTTGAATCGAGGCAGAAGATGACTGGCATATGAAGTAAGTCCCACTACAGTCCCAGATCCAGGGGACCCACAGCTAGATGCTGAGAGAGGTAGAAGGAAGGAAGCGTGTTTGTTTGTTGAGTCTTGATATGCTGCCAAGCTTGGCCACACACTCTTGGGTTCAACTGATCCACCTACCTCAGCTTCCCAAATGCTGGGGCAATAAGTGTGTTCCATCATAGTAGGCAAAGGAATGAAACTTTGCAAAGACCAAGAAAACTGCTCATTTTTCGGCAGAAATTCTGTTTCCCTGGTTCTCCATGATCAACATGAGATGTACAGAAGCAAAAAAAAAAAAAAAAAATAAGTCACATTATTAAGATACAAAGCACTGGGCAGTGGTGGCACATTTCTTAACACCTTTAATTTCAGCACTCAGGAGACAGTGACAGGTGGATCTCTGTGAGTTTGAAGCCAGTCTGGTCTACAGAACAAGTTCCAGTATAGCCAGCACTACTCAGAGAAATCCTGCCCGAAAAAACAAACAAAACAAAAAGGTATAAAGCTGTAAGCGAAAGAGTTCAGTGATTAAGAACGCTTACTGTTCCTTCAGAGGACCTGGGTTCAGTTCCCAGCACCCATGTGGTGGCTTACAACCATCTATAACTCATTTCAGGAGATGTAGTGCCACACCCAGCTCTGGCCTCACAGGTTCCTGTGTGCTTTCAGTGCACATCGACCCATATGGGCAAACACACACATATAAATTAAATAAAGAGATTTTATTTACTTAGTCATTTCAGAACCTATAACTAGCAAAATCATCCCTCAAAAATGAGTGGCAATGAATTCCTATCAAGACAGAAGAGAATTCAGGGCCTCCAGTCTGCATAAAAGATATGGTAAAGGATATTCCTCAGGAGAACAGATAATACCAGATGAAAGTTGGGGTTTATGCAAATAAAGGAAGAACAAAATATATTCTTATACATAGGCAAGTAAAACTTTCTATGCGTTTTCTCTCTAAGGTCTACTTGATAATTTAAAGTAAAAGAAAATAGATAAATAAATGTGAAATTGGTAAAATAAATTAAAGTGAAGTGGAAAATGGGCAAAATAAGAATTGCTATCTATGATAAGGTTTATGCACAATATAATTTGGAAGTGAACTGTAGTAAGTCATTTTACACCCCAGAGTAATAAAAAATCTTTAACAAAGAAGCATAACTATGCATTTAGTAATGCGCATATGAACACACAAGTTCAACATGTGATAAACAGTGGGCCTTTTGAATCCGTGGATTCAAGAAGCTGTTCATCAAGAACTTCAGAAAGGACTGCATCTGTACTAAACATATACAGGCATTTTTCTTGTTACTATCTGCTTTGAAAGCACAATGTAATAGCCCTACATATAAAATCTATATTGTATGTTATATAATGGGTAGTCTAAAGGTGATTCAAAGGACATGGAAGCACACATGTGATATAAGTCTTACCATTCTCAATAAATAAATGGATTTTACAAAAATGTTAAGGAACCAGATATTACATGCCTGGCTATTAATGATCACACCACCCACATTTAAGCTGAAATTCTTAAGTCTGATGAACGTGTTGCATCTGTTGCCAATTTGCAGAATATTTGGCATGCTGAAGACCTAGCAATTTGCATTGCCGCCATGCAACCATTGACAAGGCCATCGGTAGAAAAATACACAGGGTTCTTGACTAAAGTGTATGGAAAATAGAGAGATGGTGAGTGCTTTAAATGAGCAAGACGGCCTTTTCTGTTTGTTTTAGATTTAGGTGTTCAAGATGGGGTTTCTCTGTGTAGCCCTAGCTGTCCTGGAACTAGCTCTGTAGACCAGGCTGGCCTTGAACTCATGGAGATCCGCCTGCCTCTGCCTCCCAGCTGCTGGGATTAAAGACGTGTGCCACCACCACTACCTGGCAGCTTTGTGTTATTTTTATTATATGTGTTTTGATTTACAATTTTAAAAGATTAGGAAAAATTCAATATGATCTCAAATGTCTGAGTTCATACTGAAAAGAATTTATTCATAAATGAGAAAATGGTAGGGGAGTTGGTAAAACGTCCTAGCAATTGCCTAAAGAAAGTGCAGGAGAATTTAAGGAAAATACAAACCAGGAAAAAAAAACTTATTATTTAGGATTAAAGGAGAGCCAAGAGGCCAAAGTTGGTGACCTACATTTAAGAAATGGGCCCTATGGACATCTTAGCCTGGATTTCTCTTTTTGGTTCAAAGTCCAAGATTGGAAAAAAACATATTAATATTCAGAGATCCTAGAAAGTTTGAAGTCACATGTGTAAATCAGTTTTATACCAAGAATATAAAGGTGATACAATCAAAGCAATGCTATCTGCCAGTTCTAAGAAGCCACAGTCTGGGGACTCTGAAGGTCACACTACTGGCTTAAATGTGAAATTTAAAAAATGGGTAGACCACTCACTTAAGCTATTGATATAATGAAGCTCATCATTAATATGTAACATATGTGTAAACATGTCTGTAGATGATATAGATAAATATGGACTATATGTAGTAACATGGAAACTATAACCCTTAAGAAAGACAAAGTATTCATGCTTCTCCTTAAAAAAAATAAGTATTTTTTTTTTACCCATAGCTACAGCATTTGATTTGATAAATGTTCATGGTGATATAATTATATAAATTGTTGTTCTCAGATATTAAACATTAGTGCTTTTAGCTTCCATTTTCTCTATTCTACTAAAATGCCATGGTAATTATGTGGGGCTTCCTAACTCCAGCATCTCTTGCTGTGATTATATTAAAAATAACCCCATTTATATTCTGACAGTGTGGGGAACCAGAGCTGGAGTCAGGAACCTGATTTTAGCCTGAGCTCTGCCACCACCTAGTTCTGTGACCCTGGTTGAAGAAGGCAGAAGGTAAGAATTTCGTTTTCCGATCTGTGAAGTATAGATGTCAGATTATAGCTGCGGGTCAAAGAGAGTATTTTTACTTTAATAGAAGCCTCTGGGTTTTGAAATTTTCTCAGATTTCAAAAGAAATCTCGAACAGTGCCATCCCTGGCATCATTTCAGAGTTTGGTGATTGATACTCGGTGAGGAATATTTCATTTTCTTTTTCTTTCTTCTGAGTTAGGCTTTCAAGCTCAGACAAGCCCCACCTCAGGCTCCTAACACAGAATAGACTCCATCACCGACCTAACAGGAGGAACTGTTATAGAATCATGGATACTGGGAGTCCTTTCAATATGATTTGTGCAAAGCAAGTATGCTTTTTCATTCACTAAATTAGCAAAATGGCAATGAATTATAATTTCCTAATAACAGCTGCAGTAGGAGAAGAGATAGCGCCACACAGTCAAATTTGGTAACACCTATCGGAAGTTAGTCTGCATGCCCTTCACCCAGCAGTTCCAGTGACAGGAATTTGCCCTGTGTAAGAAGCTGTGTGTGTGCGTAAGAATATCTTGTGTCATGGGTATGGATGCTGATGCTTTGGTTTGAGACCTGAATGCCCCCAAAGGCCTATGCACTGAAGGCTAGGTCCCAGCTTCATAGCACTACAAGGAATTAGTGGAATACACAGGAGTTAAGGGGAGGAGCTTGGTAGAAATAATCTAGACCATCGGGGCAGCCTTTAAAGGAGACAGTAGGACCCAAGTCCCTTCCGATCTGTTCCATTGTTGCTCCACCACCATAAGGTGAGTCCTCCAGAAAACCATTATTCCAAAAGCAGCAGGGCCAACTGGCCATGGACTGAGACATCTGAAACCAGGAACGAAAAGAAACTTTTCTGCTTAGTAAGTTGATTTTCCAAGGAATCTGATGAACACCGATGGCCTCATTTGGCATAGCCAAAAACTGGAAGAAACTCAAGTGCTAATCAACTGGGGATTGCTTAAATAACTTCCATACAAACCTTGAGATTCCTTCTTACTAGTCACTATTAAAAAGAATGAAAAAGCCCTTTATGAGCTGACACAATACTGTCAATTTCAAAAATTATTATTACACACAATGCAAGTTCAAAGCAAAATGTGGAGGAGAATGGCCTCCTCTACAAAACTACAAATGTTTGAGTATGTGTATGCATTTGTGCCTACATCCATGTATGTGTTTGTGTGTGTGTGTGTGTGTGTGTGTGTGTGTGTGTTCAATATACGAGATTTCACAGGAATAGGAAAATCCTCAACCCCTGTGTACTCAGCAGTCATGGGGATCATCTGCTAAGTCTACTGAAGAGAGCCTAAGTGACAGATGGGCCCAACTGCAATACTTTCAGACCCATTGCTGCTGTGGTACCAAAGTGGCAGTTACCAGACCCTGACATGAGCCAACAACTAAATACAGCAGAGATAACGGGATGGCCATGTCTAGGCAGAGTCCCTAGGAAGAAACCTCCTCATAATTGCTCATTTGCCCATTCTCAACTTTCTTAAAACTGCACTACCATCTGAAATTTCCCTTTCTTCTTTCTTTCTTCCTTCCTTTCTTCCTCCGTCACTCCCTCCCTCCCTCCCTCCCTCTCTTCCTTCCTTCCTCTGTTCCTTTCTCCCCTCCCTCCCCTTCCTTCCTTTCTCCCCTCCTCTTCCTTCCTTCCTTCCTTCCTTCCTCCCTCCCTCCCCTCCTTTCTTCCTTCCTTCTTTCCTCCTCTTCCCACATAACTCAGATATGTACATATGTCCCTGATTCTTCTTTCCTCAAACACATTCCTTCTTGTTTCTTAGAGGCTCCTGAATAAATGTAATGTGTGTCTAACCCTTGATTAGCATGAACTTCTAGATTCCCAGATTAACACCAAGCTCGTGGTGATTTTCTCAGGAAGTGGAAGTATCAGGAAGATTTGCAGCAGTAAGGAGTATTTTCAAAGGAAGCAATTTTGTCCATAATTTTTCTTCAACATACAAAAATACTAACAGCCCTGAAACTCCCGGCGAATCCTCTTTCTCCATGAGTACACGGGAGCATATGCAGGACTCACACATGAGTGGGTAATGACTACAGCTGATGTGTGAATAGCACGGCATATGCCGTAGCTTCCAATGGAGAGATTTTGCATTATAATTTTCTTTGAGAGGGAAAACTTTAGCTCCTGGAGCCCCAGGTGTATTGATCCATTTCAGGATCTCTTCCTGCTCAGCAGACTGCTCCCCTGTACAGGAGGACCAGGGGACTCAGGTGAAAGATTGAAGCCGAAGATAAAGGAGCCCCTGTGTTGGGCGCTCCTGCATCTGCACACCCAAGTTTGCCATGTGCTGTGTGGATCTGTGACAGACACTGTATGGACCTTCACAGTTCTACAAAGTTTGAAAGCGTTAATTATTATAAAAAGCAGGATTGGTTTCTTATTCGTTTTTGATTTTGTAAACGGTTTTTCATAGCATTCTGGTAAACTACCACTGGCAATTCAAATCCTTTCTTAAACTGTTGTTCTCTGTGTGTTTAGTGTTAAACAGAAGGAGAATCAGGCTGTCACTTGCGTCTTGAACACAGAGGAAGCAGAAACCAGAGAATTCTGTTCCCACAGGCAGAGATGACAGACTGACTACGGCCAGAAGCTACCTTTTCCCCCTTCCTACCACCCTAATTTACAGATAGAACATTAACTGCCAGCTCCCAGAGCTCCTCAGACAACCGGACATGTAAGTCTACCTGCAGCTTCCTATGCTCTAGCCTTGACTTGCTGAGTCTTGTCATTCCTGCTATGGTCTTTTTAACATTGGTAAAAATTTGGTTGGAAACCCTAAGGCTGTGTTAAGCTAGTTTTCACTACTAAGTACTTATATAGTGATATTTCATTTCTATTCTAATAAATAAAGTTTGCCTGAAGATCAGAGAGTAAAACAGTCATACTGATCAGTCTTACAGACCAGGCAGTGATGGCACACACCTTTAATCTCAGTATCCACACTAGTTCTCCACAGAAACCTGGCGATAGTGGTGCACACCTTTAACCCCAGCACTAGAGAGGAATATAAGACGGGAGGAGACAGTTCTCACTCTCAGTCTCATTCTGATGATTCCTGGAGGCAGGATCGCCATTTTCAGACTGAGGTAGAGAGGTAAGAGCCAGATAGATCTACTATTGCCCTAGTTTTACAGATGAAACGTGAAGCCACGGAGGCTAAGGGCTTGTCTACACAAGCAACAGCTGTAACTAATAAAGCTGAAGTTTGAACCAAGGTAGTACTAGTCCAAATAAACTATCCCATAAAATTATTCTTATGGAACTATTATTTAAGAAAAACTAAGCATTTAAAAAGGTAACAAAATTTTTTAAAAAAGTCCTTTCTTATATTTTCATATTTTTTCCTCTGTCCCAATAAATGTTTATTTTTATCCTTTGCTATTTTCCCATTCCTAAGTGGCTTTTTTTTTTTTTACATTATGAAAATGCCATTCTCAAATCAAATGAGAGACTTCAAATCAACCTCTGGCCAAGACAAACTCAACCCCAATATATTACACACACACACACATGCACATGCACATGCGCACACACACCTGCAAATACCTGTGCAAATGAGGAAATTGTACATCTTAGGAAAATAAAGAACTATGTCATGAACTCATCTCTTAACTAAAATAAAATGTCAGATACAGTCATTCTGGGTACACCAGAACTTCCAAAGCTGTGTCTGTGCGCCAGGAAACTTCAGAAAGAGAAGCAAAGTGTTCTTACTCCTTACCTCTTGTCACACTGTCAAAAGTTATATACACACATGAATCATGCTCACCAAAATATGGTTGGCAGAAGTATTTATCATCCCAGAGCTATTTCAAAAAAAATTTTGTATCTAGGGATTATTTTAAGGATGATAATTAGCATTCATGTACCACCTCCAGAGCTTCTCTATTAGCAAAACTGTCTAACTCCCAAATTTACATATGTCACATTATATGAGTTCAAATAAAGATGGAGAGAAAAACCAGTGTTGGCTGCCACTTCTAACAGCACCACTGGACTGCCTAAGGAGTCTGCAGGGATATAAGGGTAACCTGCAATATTTTGATTCATTGATATAATTTACCTTGATAGCTCCAATTTCTATGAGGCCATATAGATCCTTAGTAAATTTAGAAAGTGTATGACTTTTTTGAAACTTGGGTTAAAATGACAGTGGGTAACTTCCTATGAATAGAATGAAAGGCAGGTTGCCAATAATGAACTTTATTCAATGACTACTTCTGATGATATATTCAGAAATTTTTGTCTTTTAAGCTTAAAACAATCAGAACTATACTTTAAAATGTAAAAAAAAAAAACACATTTTTTGTGTCTTGATGCCCAACTTGAAGGCAACTGGAGATTTCTGATTTGCAAGTACAATTTTGGTCTATGTTTTAACTTTTGATTTATGCCCATCAGTTAGATGATACACATAAAAGTTGTAATAATTTGCATAAAAGAATAGCATGACCCCATTCCTACAGTTGCCTTTGAAGAATATATAGTATTATGAAGCTAAGCAGAATCCACAAACATTTTAAAGTGATTGGTGAGTCCTTATAAAGAAGTTTGAAAATGTTGGGAAATAAACTTAATTATACTATCTGAATTTTTTTTTTATTTTGACTTTTCAAGACAGGGTTTCTCTGTGTTTCAGCCCTAATTGTCTATTTTGTAGACCAAGACTGGCCTCAAACTCACAGAGCTCCATCTGCCTCTGTCTCCCAAGTGCTGGGATTAAAGGCATGCATCACCACTGCCCAGCTCCTGAAATTTGTATTATAAGAATTCTTACTTAAAATGTAATTATATGTGGAAAAATATAAAATTGGCAAACTTAGCTAAGTCAACCAAACAAAAGAGACAGGACAAAATTAATTAAAATTAGAGATGGAAAGAGGACATGTTATAGCAGTCACTGATGTATATTCTATTAATTTGAAAATTTTAAAGAAATAGTCCAATACCTAGATTTATATGATCTACAAGTTAAACCAAAATGAAATAAATGAATGAAACATATCTATATCAACCAATGAGACAGAAAATTAATTTTAAAATCTCCTAACTGAAAAGATCTTAAAGACTGACAGTGCAGAATTCTACCACCTATTCAAAGAAGAAGTCACAGTGCCACTGCTCATTGTATTCAATAAGCTAGAAAAGTAGTAATGTTTCTTCTAAATTCTTTTAATAAGCTCAAGATTACACTGATACCAAAACCAGAGAAAGACTCAACTGTTGTAGGAGGTCACTTGTTTGTTCCTAGCTTCTCAGTCCCAAAATAACCACACAGAAACTATAATAATTAAATCACTGCTTGGCCCATTAGCTCTAGCTTCTTATTGGCTAACTCTTACATCTTAATTTAACCCATTTCTATTAATCTGTGTATCGTCATGTGGCTGTGGCTTACCCGCAAGGTTCCAGCATGTCTGTTCCTGGTGGCAACATGGTGTCTCACTGACTCTGCCTTCTTTCTCCCAGCATTCAGTTTAGTTTTCCCTGCCTACCTCTATTCTGCTCTTTGCAGGCCTAAGACAGTTTCTTTATTAACCAACGGTATTCACAGCATACAGAGGGGAATTCCACATCACCCAACTGAGAAGTTGTACATGCATTCACATCAAGAAGATTGGCCAATTATTCTCAATAAGGCACTTGAAAACTGTATTCAAGAAGATATTGAAGAGATCGTTCACCATAATCAAGCTGGTTTCATTCCAGAGATGTGGCATAGTGTAACATGTGTAAAACAGTAAATGGAATCCACCATATAAATGGAATCCAGGACAGAAATTACATAATCATTTCCACATAAAGAACCTTTGAGAAAATCTAACATTTCTTCATGATTAAAAAGTCCCATAGATATTAGGGATGGAGGAAATATGCCTTAACATAATAAAGACTATGACGATAGTTACTACATGTAAAACGGAGAAAAACCAAAAGCTTTCCCACTAATATCAGGAATAAAACAAAATCATCCATTCTCTTCATTCTTAGTCAGTATTGTTGTTGAAGTCCTAGCTAGAACACTAAGACAAGAGAAGGAAATAAAAGGGATAAAAATGAAAAAGTAAGTCAAAGTATACCTATTTGTAGATGACATGATTCTATACATGAGATACTCCAATGCCTCTATCAGAAAACTTTTAGCACTGATAAACATTTGGGCAAAACAATAAGTTCCAAAATCAGCATACCAAATTGGTGGTCTTGCTATATACCACAGACAAACGACTAATTAAGAAAGAAATCACAGAAATAAACCCATTCACAATAGCCTCAAGAAAAAATAAAACCTTGGACTAAACCTAACTGAGAAAATGAAAGGTCTCTATAATTAGAACTTTAACACACTGGAGAATGAAATTAAAGAAGACACCATAGAAAGGTTGGCAGATGGAAAGATTTCTCAGGATCACAGATTGGCAGGATCAATACTGTGAGTGGGCATCCTACCAAAAGTAATCTACAGATTCAATTGAACAGAAATTGAAAAGCAGAAACACAAAAGACTCTGGATAGTCAAAATAAAACAATAAAAACCTAGCTGGAGGTCTCACAATTCCTGACTTCAGAGCCGTAGCAATAAAGTGGCATAGCATTGGTCCAAAAACAGACACCTCACTCCATGGAATAGAATCGAGAACCAATATATAAGTCTATGCACCTAAAGCCAGCTGATTTTTGACAAAGATGCCAAAAATGTAAATTGAAAAAAAGTATCTTTAACAAATGGGGAAACTGAATAGCTCCTGGATGTAGAAGAATGAGTCTTGGTCCTTCTCTCCCACCCTGCACACAAATCAATTCCAAATGTTGGACAAAGATGTCCCAGAGACTTCCAGAACAATACAGGCTTTTGTCTTTGTTGGTGGTTGCCCATCAAAACTTGATGGTAAGGTGCTACACAGGCAGTTAGGGCAAGGATGAGTCATCAATAGGCTTACCCAGCTAGGAACCCTGTGATCTGCAATAATGACAAGAATAGCAAGATATGCCCATGGTGTGATAGTAACACAATATTATGGAGGTAACTGTATTAGTTAGGGTTTCTATTAATGTGACAAAACACTATGATCAAAAATCAAGTTGGGGGGGAAAGGGTTTATTTGTGTGATACTTCCTCATGACTGTTCATCACTGAAGGAAGTCAGGACAGGAACTCAAACAGGACAGGAACCTGAAGGCAGTAGCTGATGTAGAGACCATGGAGGCGTGCTACTTACTGGCTCACATATTTTTCTTGCTCAGCCTGTTTTCTTATAGAACCCAGGAGAGAAGTCCAGGGATGGTACCACTGTCCATGGGCTAATTAGTAATTGATCACTAATTGAGAAAATGCCTTATATCTGGATTTCATGGAGGCATTTATTCAACTGAGATTTCTTTCTCTCTGCTGACTCTAGCTTATATCACATTGACACACAAAATCAGTACAGTACAGTCACCAACCACTTTCTGGTTGGATTTAAGACCTGCTCCACGGAAGCTTTAGAAGACTTGACTCAGTAATACCCTACATAACATAGAATGGAGAGGGATTCAAGAGCCCACACCCCTAATGGATAAGCTATAGATAGATGATGGCTTCTTGGATAGAACATGCCAATTTTCTTTAAAGATTTGGGCCTTAGTATGTCTACCATGTTCCAGTGGATGACCCACACTTTGGAGTATATGATCAGCACAAACTGAAGTTGGTGGATTATTTGATTTTAAAAGAACACTGAAATTTTGGGTGAAGTTGTAGAGCTCAGAGCAATCGGATGGATAAATGAGGATGAATATAATCAAAACACATTGTGTGAAAGTCTCAAAGAATTAATAAAAAATATAAATAAACACATATTTTAAAGTAATTATATATGACATACAACTGCAAATTTTGAGCAAAGAAATGATGTTTTTCTCTGCATTCCACATATCATTACCTTTATAACAGGAAAACATAAAATATTAAAATATCATAATATCCTATATAAACTCAGTTTTTGCTAAGTAAAACTCATGATGCATAGCTTTTGGATTCCCACACTATAAAGTATGAGAACCTGGCTGATGAAGTTATTGATGACAAAGACATAAACCATGAATTCTTGGTATCAAGGGGAGTTTTAAATAACATCATGACCCCAATAGCACATTATGTCAAGAATCTCTGGGATAGAATTCAAACCTTAATTTAAGTGGGAAATTTGTGATTTTTGACATTGAAAGCTCAACTGCATATCTAAGGATGGATGAAAAATTAGAAGACATGAGTCCAAAACTGGGGTCAGTTTTTTTTTTCATTCCTTAGAAGGAAAAGGGAAATATGAGAAAAACAAATATATAGTTATCTACAAGTACATCTTAAAAGCAGCTGATTACTAAGTGGTATTGGACTGTCCAGATCACCTTCTCTACAGACTAAAAGACAGCCCACAATGTGATGCTTGGAGGTTAAGGAACATTGTTGAGTTCAGAAAGGAAATTGCTGCACAACCTTCTATATAGTAGGATCCCTGAGTGTGCAAAAAGTTGACGAGCTAGGTAGATGGAAAGCTGGTGCCTGAGAATATGGCCAGGTGGATAGCTGGGTGGTAGGAGGGCAAACAAATAAACAAAAAGAAAGGAGAGTCAGGGAAAGATGGAATAGGAGGGGGAAACATTTGTCAACTATTGACTGGATTTTCTGAGATATAAAATGATTATTAACTTCTAAATGCTTTTTCCTCCTTAAACACTTTGATTTTCCCACTTCAAACATGATGAAATTTTTTATTTTTAATTTGGTTTGTTTTTGTTTCGCTGTTTTGTTTTGTTTATCTGTTTTTTGTTTGGTTTTTGTTTCTGTCTTTTGAGACAGGGTCTCTCTGTGTAGATCTGACTGTCTTGGAACTCACTCTGTGAATCAGGCTGACCTCGAACTCACAGAGATGTGCCTGTCTCTGCTTCCCAAGTGGTGGGATTAAAGTGTCTCCCACCACCTCCCAGCTTTGCACATGATGTTTTTAGGTTATAAGTTAAATTGATACTTGATGAAGGAGTTGGACTTGCAGAGAAATACAATGATTTGCTCGGGTTCACACTGCTAACAATAACCCTGGCTTATAAATTTCAAAAGACATTTGGTCTTGGACAAAGGGACTCAAGATGTTCCTATCCTAGCTAGAATGTACTTTTTTATGTCTTAAGGACATATCACACACTATATACTATAATTAACAGTCGCTACAAGTTCATATGCTAGGTACAAATATCATTTCTGCTCTCCTGAAGAAGATGACACTCTCATTTGGGCTCCTTCTGAAGAGCTATTAATATACTGAGAAACACCTCTTTCAGAACTTGGATGGGAGACCCTTATTTAAAACACCACTGTATAGCAACTAAAATCTAAAATGTTACTGGCTATTTTAAGCTTGTGCATCTCCAAAACATGCATTCTGTTTCCACAGGGCTCAGCTCATTGACTTCAGAACCACCAGGTACTCCTCTCAGGAAGAATGATTACCACACTGGAGGTTGCTGGAAATAGCTTCTAGTGCCCTACATATTCACTGTCTAGGACTCCTTGTAATCAGATCAGTAGAACCTTCTGGTCCCAGACCAGTCCCCACAGGGTCACTCACACCATTACCTGTGAGCCTGTGGACATGAAAAGTCTGGTCTATGTGAAACACAATGATGCCAGTTTTTCAATTTCAGTTTTTCGTGCTAAAATGGCCAGCCTCACACAATATCCCTTCTCCCACTGAACCCAGCTCTATCGAAATACAGTGTAAATGGGCCTAGTAGTCATGCTAAACCTACATATTTGGATAAATAAGCAAGCAAAATATCTAGGAAGGAAAAAGACATCTTCCCCCACTCCCACCTCCCCTAAGAAATAAAGGTAACAAAGAACATGGTTAGAGAAAATGAAAAGTTGCTAAACACCAGAAGCTGGTGTCCACAAACCTGTTTTCCCTTGAATAACCTGAGAGTCTCCATTCAAATCTCAGATGAAAAACCAGAGATGTTCCAGTACTCAGAACTGAAATATAATAAAGTCTCAGAGGAGCCAAATAAAGACAGTAGCCAGGTATGGGCTGGATCCCACATTTGAAATTTTGATGAGTCTCCTGCAGCTGCCACTTTGAGTCATCACTGCTTGGTGCATACTGTGTCTGTGCACTTCTGACCTTTGACACATTATGAGGACATCCACCTTTCTTGTTCATTCCATCCTCATGCCCAGAGGTTTGGTTGTCTCTAGATGTTTAGTTTGAGGATGCTTAGTTTGGTAAAGACTTGACGTCTGAAGGAAAATTCTATCATTTCCCAGGCCAAAGCTACAGGGAGCTTCTCAAACACAAGTCTCAAAAATGTTCGCCCTGACTGAACTGGCAGAGTCTCACATCATGAATTCACATCATGATCAGTGAATGATCTATCTTCTGCATGTGACTGGTCCCAAGAAGGTCCTTCTACTGGGTCACTTATTTGCTTTATAGAAAAGTCTGGAGGTTGACATTATATAATCAAACACCATCTATAAATCTTCCAAATAGTAATAGCACTGGTTTCACCCATCAGATGCATCTAAACAGGTTCACAGCTGACTTAAATTAAATTAATGGAAAATAACAAAGATGAAAACTGTAATCACACAGTAAACACAGTTGTCAGGTATTATTCTAGGTACTCACATATGTCTTTTCTAAGCTGCACTTATACTGTATATAAAACGGTGCACACAGTCAATTTTGAACCTTTGTATTATTGTATACATCAAATAAATTATGAAAATGTATACATGTTACATGACCTACATGTAATAAGGAACTGTTAGAGTTTGAATGTAATTAGCCCCCATAAGCTCATAGGGAGTGTCGTTATTAAGAGGTGTGGTTTTGTTGGAGTAAGTGGCTTTGTTTGAGGAAGTATCTCACTATGGAGATGGGCTTTGAGGTCTCATATGTGCTCAAGCTACACCCAGTAGTTTGGTTCACTTCCTGTTGTCTGCTGATAAAGATGTAGGACTCTCAGCTCCAGCCCCATGTCTGCCTGCATGCCGCCATGACCCACCATGATGATAATGGACTAAACCTCTGAAGCTGTAAATTACCTCATCAAATATTTTCCTTTATAAGAGTTGTTGTGCTCATGGTGTCTCTTCACAGAAATAGCAACTGTAACTAACACAGGAACCAAGCTTCATGCTCAGGTATTCTGGTTCTGGAGTACTTGCTTTAGCCTCTGGTATTTGCCATAGTTCATGCTTCTATGTGAACTTGCTTTAACATATGCACTGTATCCATATGTCATGTCTACCCTATTCTTTTTGTTTGGTTGGTTTTTGTAAGAACGTGGAAACAATTTTTTTAGTGTTTAAAGGGAAAACCCCAGGGTACAAGCTGTCAATCTTTCCAGCTGCCCAGAATACAGAGAGAGAGAAGTGGAAGAGAAAAAGTTATGCCTTCTGAATTAGGCACAGAAAACCTACATTATTGTAAGTCAGTTTCTCTCAGCCTGTGAGTCACAACCACCAAAAGGCCACTGGAAAACACAGATGTTTACATTATGATATATAACAGTAGCAAAATTATAGTTATAAATCAGCAACAAAAAATAATTTTATGAGTAGGGTCACCACAGCATGAGGAACTGTGTTAAACGGTTACAGCCTTTGGAAGGCTGAGAACCACTTAGACTAAGAAATTCAGTGATATGTCTGAGCCATCTTGTCTTGCCTTCCTGTTTTCTTCACCATCCCCCATCCTCAGAAAGAGATTTTCTTCCAGAAGCACATGCTTCAAATACAAGACAACTAAGCCAAGTCTTACAACTCCAACCACTTCCCTTAAGAACATGACACAACAGCCATTATTGCCCTGTGGCCAAACACCATCTAGCACAATGGTGGTCTCTATGCAATGACATCAGTGAAGTTATTTAAGGCCATCTTCTCATGCAGAAACACATCTCTGACCTGGCTCCTCGTCTACTCCTGACCACTAACTGAATACAGTGGGCATCCTTCTGTGAGTCCCTGTACAGCATGCCCACTGCTGAACTGTGAGTGATAAACTGCCTTTTCATTGACAATTCTCTCCTGACCTGTTGGCATTACTATATACTTCAAGTTTGATATCAACACACATTTTTAAAATGCCATTGTTCTCAAGAAGCAAGTTTCTGTAATCAAAAAGTTGTACTAGTCAGTTCAACCCATCTCTTAAGGCTTTCTGCTCCTGACCATTGTTGAATGAACTTTTCATTTCCTAAAGGGATCATGCAGTCTTTGTCATCATCCTGTAGTAGTGTTTCCTCTTCACAGGAACAGGTGGGGCACCTGTCCTTAAGCAGAGTACTGCCAATCACATAGAGACATACAATATACAATAATGCAAAAGATGCATTTTTAACAAGAAATAAAATTTTAACACTTAAAAATTACTCTCTGGTTGCATTTTTATAAGAAATTTTGCTTGCTTGATAATTGCATGCAAGAAGAAGAAGAAGAAGAAGAAGAAGAAGAAGAAGAAGAAGAAGAAGAAGAAGAAGAAGAAGAAGAAGAAGAAGAAAAAGAAAAAGAAAAAGAAAAAAGGAAGAAGAAACATTCTTTTGTAACTCTCATAAGATAAAGAAAAGAAAAGTTATGGCTGGATGTCTGTCGGGTTTAAGGGAGATAATGAGGTCAGAACATCTCTCCACCTTTTGCTACAGTAACGGTCTGACAGTTCCTAGAAGGTGGAAGATCGCTGAAAGGGATGCAGATAACTCCTGCCCTGTGTGTATGCTAATACGGTTCAGAAGTGACTGAACCAAGTTTGAATTCAGAGAAATGGATGAGGCTGTATCTGACAGTGCAGATATTATCTGAAGGCAATATGATGGGGATTTGATAGGAGAAAAACGACAACTAAATCCTCTTTGCCTGCTCTTTGACTCTAGATGTCTGAAAATAGGCTTCTCCCTATAATCAGAAGAATCAAAGCATAATCAAGCCCAACGAAGGAATATTCACCTAGGGTTGACACTCAGGCAGCCTAGTACAGAATGAGACCCAAGCAAAATGTAAAACTATGGCTTCTCTCCCAGGCAGTCTGCCAAAATAAAACATTGCCATTCCTCCATATTTAACTTATTTCCTCATTTAAGTTAATGGTGTTTGTGAGAAAGTGGTTTATTTGCATCGATAGCATGTGCGTCAGATGCCAGGTCTATCTCAATTCAGACATGCATTTTTTTTAACATTGGAAACATATGGCTAGAATTTCCATAGAGCTGTTTGGGAAATTTTTATGGATAAAATCCTTAGTCCTGACATGCCAGCCAGGCTCAGAGAGTTTTAACACTGCTGCAAAGCCCTTTCCTTCCTAACGGCTCATTTATAGCAGGAATTGGCTCTGGAAGTGTTTATAAGCTCTTTGGTGTTGTCTATAATTACTTTCTCAGCTGAAGTGGTGGTAAGGAGGGAGATCTAGATGAAGAAGGGAGTTGAAAAAAGCCTGAATAAATAAATAAAGATGTCTTACAGGGAATCGCTTCCACCTCCCCGGACTGGGATTTTCTTCTCCACCCCACCCAACTATAATTGAAAAAAAAAAAAGTGGCTGAGTTCTATCAGAGATATTAAAAAGAATAATCACTGGGCTTTGTTACATGGTTCCCTGGGGCCTGAGGTTCAAATAGCCGCGGTGTAAAGATCAGTGTCCAGAGAGGAGACTGAGAGAAGTGGGTAACTGACTTTCATCTCTGTGGTTATCCAGACACACTTGAGAAAACCACTTTCATTTTACCTGGGAGGACATGAAAAAATATGCGAGTGTTGTATGAGCAAGTCCGGTGGAGGGCCCTTGAAAGCAAAATTGCTATTCAGATTCTTTCTGAGATAATACTCCAAAGCCTCCACCGTCATGTGCTCTGAGTCCCTCAGTGGAGTTGTGTGCAATCAGACTCTGGGCTGTGCGCTCCAGAGAGCTAACTACAAGTGAGACGCGAGGGAAAGATCAGCTCCGCCATCAGTGGAGACAGCAGAGTGGCCGCAGCCGTCCTTCCTCTCCTCCTTTCCTCCCATTTCATTTCTCCAGAACCCTGCTCCACCTCTCAAAGCCCCACTCTCTCTCCCCTGCCTTTTCTCTAGACCGAGACAGTGAGGACCAATGACAGCAAATGGCAGACAGCACCAGCCTGTGGTGACCTGCAATAGCACATTGTGTCAAAATGCAGCTCCGCTCAGATAACAGTGACATGGTGTCTTCCCATTCATCCCTCTGTGATGCTTATGAAGCCATGATTAATGTCTTTAATAAGGCAACTGTGTATTGAGACAGTCTCTGTATCCCTGAGTTTCACCTACATGGGTCAGTCAATAAATACAATACAGGTTGAAAATATTTGAGGAAAAAAACTGCATTTGAGCTGAACGTGTACAGGCTGTTTTTTTTATTATTATGAACACAAGACAAAGTGACAACTATCTATGTCCCGCCCACCCTTCAGGAGGTTATAAGTAACCTGCGGGTAAGGATTTAAAGCGTCCAGGAGGATTGTAAAGGTTTAAGTAAGCACTGCACCATCCTGTGTAGGAGACAAGGACATTCTTAGATGTTGGCATCTACAGGGCATTGTGGAACCAATCTCTTGAGGATACCAAAGGACAACTCTACATATATGTGCAAACATGCATTTATAAGGAATCATTTTAAATGTTTTCAACTATTAAAAAGAAGCTTCTGAACAGCACACATAATGTCTTATTTTGGGGGGTGTTGGGTATCCAAACATGCTTCCCTGCCCCACACGGGGAAAAGACATGGATGATTCGTGATTGATGATGAGAGCAAGGCGTGCTTCTCATATCATATCATTTTGATTTTGCTTTCTCTTAACCATGTATATTAATAAACCACAGGTTAGCCGGGCGGTGGTGGCGCATGCCTTTAATCCCAGCACCCGGGAGGCAGAGGCAGGCGGATCTCTGAGTTCGAGGCCAGCCTGGTCTACAAGAGCTAGTTCCAGGACAGGCTCTAGAAACTTCAGGGAAACCCTGTCTCGAAAAACCAAAAAAAATAAATAAATAAATAAAAATAAACCACAGGTTAACAAAACATAAACCAAAGAAAAACAATTTTATATGCTATCTAATCTCAAAATAGTGTCATCTCCAAAGAAACATATTTAGAATTCAAAACACTTCGTGAGACAAAGACTAGGGTTTTGTTCATATTTCTTAAGTGCCTAGAACCAGCCTTTGTAGCCATTTCCTCTCTTCTATATTTACTCCAAAACTCTCTCTCTTTTTTTCTCCAAACTTAGATGTCCACTCTTAGGTCTAGGCTCCTGCACCCTCACCCTTTCCTCTCTCTAGGTTGTTCATAAGATAATAAAGAGCCTGTCTGTGGGTACAGGTCCCCACTCACAGTTCAGAGGGGAACAAGACCAGTCCGGAAACCTCTGTGATAGATCAGGGAGGGGACAGCTGAGGCATCACCCTGTTGTTAATTATTTCTCATCTTTATTTTACAACACTTATTGATCTATCCGGATAACATAGAGCCTAAGCTAGAATCAGAACATCAGGACACAACCTACTGCATCTTCCCTTAGGGAACAGAAGAGCCTTGTGTTGAGCAGTGTGACTTTGATTGATGCATGGCAAAAAATGGTAAGATGTAATCTTACAGACAGATAGCTAGCTATACAGATAACAGATACGATCAGAACCATGGATCTCTCTGCCCAATCCTATACAGTCCTATACTGGGAATATGAGAAACGCTAGAGAAATAGCCCATCATACCCTCATGATGAAGCTGCCATAAGAATCCCTAAAAAGTGGGGTTCTTTAGGGTCCAATGATTGTCATTGCCTGAGGCTACCACTGAGGTGCATCTCCAGCTCCAGCTGTTGCCATTGGTTGTCCCCTTTTCATCTTTCCAGCATGAGTTCTGAAGATCTCACACAGCACCCTGAGCCGCTGGCCTAAAGTGAAATCTTCCCTTAGAGGTGATTGGGATTGAAGGGGTGCCTTGTTGCCTGTTCCTGCCCTTTCCTCTTCATCTGTGTGACAAGAGGAGAGTAAACCCAGTCTCCTGATTGCTATAGATTTTGAGCTACAAAAGATAAGGAATAGAGCAGATCCTAAGAATTTTGTCATTGCTAAGTTAATGGGGAGAAACGGAGGCCTGAAACTAATACATGCATATGCCAGATGCCACATCAGCTGGGTGTGGTGCCAGCTGCCTATACTTCAGTCCCCATGACTCACAGGTGCTAATCCAGAGCATCACTTGACATTGGGTTCAAGAGCGACTTCTACAATGTACTGCAAGTTCATCTCAACCCCGTCCCCCAGAAAAGACATTTGTCTCACTTTTGTCTTGAAAGCACCTAAAAAGATCTCAATAAGGTATTTTAAAGCAAAATCAAAAAGAGAGCAGTGTTCAAAGAGCTTCTGTATTGACTGTCAAGAATCCAATCCAAATGTGAATAAGTAGGTGCCTTAACTCCATGTCAAAATAAACTCCCTCACTGAGGGCACTCAAACTTCAACCTATATGTCTCATTGTCAAGGCTGTCTAATATATTTGTTATAATGCCCTTCATTAAATAATAAGCCAATAAACATGGGTCTCTAAGTGCTGTGAGCCATTACATCAATTGATTAAAGCCCCCAGGAAGGGGCTGTGGGACTTTTAAATCTATGGTCAATCTTTGATGGGGTTTATATATGTGAAGAACTGACCAGTGAATGAAACATCACACACATTTTGGTGATCATAAAAGACTAAGTGAAATAAATAGTTTAATTTATTTTTCCTATGATACACACACACACACACAGGAGAGAGAGAGAGAGAGAGAGAGAGAGAGAGGAGAGAGAGAGAGGAGAGAGAGAGAGAGAGAGAGAGAGAGGAGAGAGAGAGAGAGAGGGAGAGAGAGAGGAGAGAGAGGGAGAGGGAGAGAGAGAGAGAGAGAGAGAGAGAGAGAGAGAGAGAGAGAGAGAGAAGAGGGGGGTATAAAAGGAAAGGCATTGCAACTCAAAATTAATCTTTGAAGATCTGGCAAGCTCTGCTTATATTTGCACAACATCATTGTTGGCTTCCTGTCCACCCATGATGGAGTCCTAAGATCTTGAGGTGGAGGCTGACTGAGGAGCCAAGGACAATGGCGATGGGCTTGGTCTCTACGACATGGACAGGCTCTGTGTGAGCCTTGTCAGTTTGGTTGCTCACCTTCCTGGACCTGGAGGGAGTTGGGAGGACCTTGGACTCAACATAGTGTAGAGAATCCTGATGGCTCTTTGGCCTGGAGAGGGAGGGAGTGGGGGTATGGGTGGAGGGGAGGGGAGGGAAGGGGGAGGAGGAGGGGAGGAGATGGCAATTTTTAATAAAAAATAAATAAACTGGAAACAAAAAAAAGAGAAATTGAACTGATACAGAAAACATATATATGTTCTGGTTCTCTCTGCTCCTCTTTATAGGTAAAATTTTCATTTATTATTAAGCATATTAATACTATAATCTAGAATGAGTACTTGCATGTGTGTATGTGCTTGTGTCTCTCTGTGTGTATGTCTGTGTGTGCGTGTGTTCGTGCAAGCACATGTGTGTGTGTGCTTGCATGTGTGTGTTCAGTTATTCAAAGAAAAAATTAACAACACTGTTCACACTGTTCAACCTTGGACCAGATAAGAAGACTCCACTTATCATGATGGGCATGCCTGTGTCCTGTGGCCCTGATTGCCTTATGCAATTAAAACTTGATGTCACAAACAATAAAATGTTATAGTTAACATTATTTTTTATTCTACGCTTATAATCCAATGTTCTTTTTAATTGTCTAGTTCCCCATACAATCAGCTAAAGAGGAAAAATTACTTTGTCCAGAAGACACAAGTGTCTGCTTTTTTCCACTGGTCTATTCTTTGCTTCAGATTAATTCATTGGCATTCTGATTTTATATATCAGTCTCTGTAAGACTGGCTAATGTAAGTGTACCCATGAGAAATCATTTTTACATTTAATGAGGGAAAAAATACAAAACCCATAACCTAGACTATGTACTAATAAATTCTCATTTGTGAAACCCTTTGTAGCAAGCAATAAGCCACTTCTAAATATATCATTTTCAGTGATACCTATTTCAGCCTTTTAAAAAATATATAACTTCTTAGCTGGGCGCTGGTGGTGCACACCGTTAGTCCCAGCACTCAGGAGACAGAGCCAGGTGGATCTCTGTGAGTTTGAGGCGACCTAGTCTACAAGAGCTAGTTCCAGGATAGGCTCCAAAAGCTACAGGGAAACCCTGTCTCAAAAAAACCAAATATATATTTCTTGTTCATAATTCTTGGGCAAATGGAGTCCTATTCAAAAAGTTCTTCCTCACATCTATACCAGATAGGGTACTGCCTAGCCACTTCAGTGGTTCATGTTTCCCATTGAAAAGCTTGCTCTGTTTGGAGTTAATTACCATGAAAGGTGATAGATGCTTAGATACTGTTCTAATTTCATTCTTCTGCATGTGGACTTGCAGTTTTCCCAGCACTAAGGATTTGTTTTTTAGCAGTTGCATATTTTTGGACTGGATCTGACCCCAAAGCTTCTTCCCTGAGGAGAAGGTTGCATGTTACCAGATAGCATCATGCAAGCTTCCAAAGGAGGGAGAAACCAACAATCTGACTCAAGAGGTTTAAAGAAGCTGGTGAACATAACAAACACAACAACCACCAACATGGCACAATAACCCTAAGAGTACGGTACTAGCACACATACCTTGGCAGTAACCAGGTTTGGGTAAGACGTGCACATGACCTAAGGAAAGTAGCTCCATAGGCTAACCTGCCACCTATGCCTTCACTGCTGCCCTGAAGGCCAGCATAATTCATCTAATAGAGTAACAATGGTTGGGAGGAGGGCTTAATCTTGTTTTTTAGGGTTCTTTTTAGATTTTTTCTTTTTATTATTTTAAAAAGGAAAACAAACTATCTTTTTTCATTATACATACCAATCCAAATTCCCACTCCCTCCCTCTTCCCATTCCCTAAACTTACCCACCACCTCACCCCCCATCCACTCCTCAGTAAGGCACATTGCTTTGGGGAAGGTCCAAGGCTATCCTTACTATATCTAGGCTGATCAAGGTATCCATCCAAAGAGAACTGGTTCCCAAAAAGCCAATACAAGCAGTAGGGATAAAAC
Organism: Arvicola amphibius; assembly: GCF_903992535.2. Taxonomy (NCBI): domain Eukaryota; kingdom Metazoa; phylum Chordata; class Mammalia; order Rodentia; family Cricetidae; genus Arvicola; species Arvicola amphibius. Next base: position 52,700,639 of record NC_052051.1, read on the forward strand.
CTGGTGCCAATGCCAGTGGCCCCACAGTCTACCTCAGCCATGCAACTGTCAACTACCTTCAGAGAGACTAGTTTGGTCCTATGTTGGTTCCTTCCCAGTCCATCTAATGTTGGTGAGCTGTCATTAGCTCAGGTAGACTGTTTCATTGGGTTTGTTCATCATGGTCTTGCTCATATGCTCACTCTGAGAAGGGCTTAATTTTATCTCAACAGCTTGCATGAGGGCAGGATCAATCAGCAGGAAAGAAATAGATCCCAGAAGAAAGTGTTGCCAAGGAACATGTCAGCAGAGGAAGCCAAGCTCAGAAACAGAGTGTCCAGAGTGAGCAGAGAGAGTCAGAGCAGAGGACAGACAAGAGAGATGCCATGCTGCTCTTCGACACTCAGGTCATACCAGAGAGATGAGAGACCCGCAAAGCCAGCCCCTTCCTCTGCTTTAGTTCCCTGGAACTTTCTATTGCCATGATGAAGCTCCCCAGACTTGAACTTGAGAGAAGTCTCAAGCAGAAGTTCACAGCCCGTGATGACATTCCCCTAGGGACCATCTCACAACCTTTTGAAATTCTCCTTTCTGAGAACAGGGGTCGCTGTTATTATTTAACCAGCAGAGAGTGAGGGTGCAGCCAAGCGTTCACAGTGCTCACCCCACATGGGAGCTATTCCCCACTTCCCTCCCCAAAAATGTGACTAATTGAGAAAGTGTGACTTAGAACAACTTTTGTTTTATAGTTTCTTCCTTTGCGCTTTTGCTTAGAAAGTGTTTTCTTTAAAATATTGGCTCATATTACCCTCCAGTGCCATGGTTTAATATTTATTATATATTTTATTATTCATAGACATTTCTAGCAACAAGAAAGCCATGCTAATGTTGAAGAAATCAGGAAAGTTACTAAATTTATAAAGCAGGTCGCAGTGTCTTCATGACTCTGATTAGCAAATATCACAGGGGAATTTGGGGAAAATTTTCACACCTTGCTTGATTAAATCCACTCTCCCGTGAAGGTGAACTGGAGAGTTTAGAAATCTATATTCCCTCTAAAGAGTGAGGCAAATGTTCACCTGGCAACTGTATAAATATGTATAACCTACTTACTGAAAGTTGAGGAACTATAGAACACCAAACGCACTTGTTCAAAATTGACAAATTGAGGTAAGATTAATAAGGTGGCAACCATGAAATTGGAGTCTGCGCAGTGGTCATCCTCACCAATGGAGTTCTTAGGGGTCGAATGAGAATACCAAGGAAACACTCTGAAATTATTCCCTGAATGGGTAGAAGTGGTCTTGGCCATGATTACTCTTTTTCAGGTGGCCTTGTCATGAGACACCTTCTGCCCTTTATTGGTGCCAACACTGTGGAGTACATCAAGCCTCCTGAGACTCTGTGAGGCAGATGGGTTCTGTCCTCTTCTCACCATAATAGCCCGTAGCCCACAGTACATCATGAGCATGATTAGGAAAGACAGATGGGTGAGCCTGCTATTCCAAAATGTGCCCCTCTGTTTCGTATTCTTGTCCCTGAGGATGGGTTCTCATCTGGAAATGTCATTGTCTTCTTATAAATTCCCAAGAGCTTATACCAAACAACACTCACCCAGCTAACTCCCATTCCTATCCATGTGTTAAGTCTTTCTTGAGGGACTCAGATTCCTTCTCTAAGCATACCCTGAGTCGAAGATTAATCCATTCTGTCAGTGACCTGGGAAGAAGGAAAAATAAGACATTTTCTGCTCAGCTACTGCAACTTTTATTCTTCCTGCAATGCAAACTGCAACCCAAGCAGCTCCCTGGAATTTCAAATGGCAACATTTTGCTGGTCTGCTCTTGCCAACAAATTATCACCATGACTCTTTTAAGGACTTTTATCTACTGTCTCCTGCCCTTTAGACCTTCACACTCTCAGGTCCCATCATTTTTCTCTGCATCCCTTACTTGACTGTGTTATCTTTAAGCCTGGACACATTCACTTCCACAGGGTTTATGAGTTAAACTGTTGTACATAAAGCTGGTTATGCACAAAATAGTCAAGAGAGGAAAGACGAATCACTTGGATCAGTACTATGAATGGAAAAAAAATACAAACAAAAAAGAAGAAGTAGAAGAAGAAATATAAACAAAGCTTTCTCTGGACCCATCTATAAAACAGGATGTACTAATCAAACACACACCCAGAAAATGTTGAATAATTCACTAGTGGATGGATGGTCATAGCTCAATGAGAGATGGTGCTATCATATAGCCAAAGGTTGGCAAATGTTTCACACAGAAAAGTCGAGTTATAAATGTCTTAGGATTTGTAGTTAAAACTGTCGTTTTTCAGTTGCTTAGCTCTGGTTGATAAGACAGAGCTTTAATAGAAAAAATGGAAATGACTGAGTATTTTGGTTATTTTTCTGTTGTTGTAACAAGAATACTATGACCAAAAGCAAATAACAGAATAAGGAGTTTATTCTGGCTTAAGGGTCTGGAGGGAGAGTCTATAGCTGTGGAAAAGCAGGCATGGCCGCAGGAGAGGAGACTGGGTGGTCACATTTCATCCTCCCACAAGAAGCAGAGAGAACAGGAAGTGGGGTAAGGCTACAAACTCTCAAAACCACAGTGCTGTACTTTCCCCATCAAGGGACCACCTTCTCCTACAAGTTCCATGTCCTGTCCAAACTGTGCCTCCAATTGGGGACCACATATTTAAAACGTGAGCCAATGGGAAGGAAGCATTTCTCATTCAGACCACCACAATGAGCATGGCTGTCTTTCAATAAACATTTGTGCAGATGTTGAAATCTATATTTTAAGTAATTTTCACATCTCACAAAGCAGTCTTGTTTTTGTTTTCGTGTTTTTCAGAAATTGGTACTCATTCTTAGCTCAGGGGCATACACAAAAGCCAGAGGATGAGTGCATGTGCCACAGTTTGCTGTACTCTGATGGAGTTTAAACAGATCTTGTTTGTGAAATGATTCTCTGAATCATTCCTTGAGAATCACAGCTTAGTACGCCCTAGCTTTCCTCGTGTTATTTGTTGAGCCACCCTCTCCTGAACAGTCGTCTAACAATTCCTATAACAGGGCTTCCTTCTACTAAGCTGGTCCAAAGAAGAAAACTAAAGGCTGCATTTTAGGAGCAGAGTTCTCTCTCATGGTACACTAATTAGCTGGTTTTCAGATCAGATATAAATTAGTCTTGTGTTTGCCCCTTAGTGCTCAAGTTCATAACCATTCAAATGTCTGCCATCTCAGAAATGAAGGAACAAAGGAAACAGAGGTAACGCCCACCATTAAATCCCCGGGCCAGACAACATCAACAGCACCATTACTGCACATCCTAGTACACCACATCATTATCAGCTCCAAAGAAGACCAAATTAAGGTCAGTAGATCTATCAATTGCTAGACTTGTCAATGATCATAATAAGACACAAATTGGAACCATAAATTTTTAGAATTCCCAAACGACTTCAGATGTACAGAGAGACAAAATGTGCCAAGGAATAAGTACATAGCTGATGATAGAAATATGCAGGGGGAGTCTTACAAGTCTTCTAATGCTAACAAAGCTTAACTATTCCCAAAAGGGACAGAAAATAAATAAAAATGAACTTAGTCTGTGCCAAGTTGTGAGAATTTCGGCCAAGCAATCATAGACTAACACGAAGCTCCTGATTTCCCAGCCCACACTTGATAAATGAGAAAGACAGATCCATTACCAACTTTCCCTCATTCTTGTCCTCCCAAATTGTTGGGCCAAATTTATCTGAGTCTTCTTTTTTACCATGAGCGAAGTTTCGGTGACTTTCATTCAGATACATTTCCAGTGTATCTGTCCTAAGAGCCCTTTAGATGCAGTGCTCTGAAATCTGGACAGAGTGGGGAGAAATATAAATAATTTAATAAATAAAGTTGTGGCAAAGCTGAAAGTCAAACCAAGGCTTTGCCGCTTGTGCAGTGAGTCAAGGGAACTAGAGCTGATTAGCATGCAGGGAGCAGGCTCTCCTCTAGCCAAAGAAGCTCCTTTTGGAATGTTATTTAACATGGAACCCCAAAATGTAAAGGTCAAGGTAAACAACTGCTTCAGGAGCCCCAGTCACACTGCCTCCTTGTGTGAGGCACACACACACACACACACACACACACAAGGCTCTGCCACACAATTCTAAAGCTGTTAAGCGTGCTGCTCTTTTATTTATTTATTTATTTATTTATTTATTTATTTTTGTTTGGTTTGGTTTGGTTTTTCAAGACAGGGTTTCTCTTTGTAGCTTTGGAACCTGTCCCTGGAACTTGCTCTGTAGACCAGGCTGGCCTCAAACTCACAGAGATCCACCTACCTCTGCCTCCCGGGTGCTGGGATTAAAAGCATGAGCCACCACCGCCCAGCTGCACAGTGCTCTTATAAAAAAAAGAAGCCATAGTAAAAATAAACAGAGCCAAGCCAACACAGTGCTGTTCCACAATAAATGTAAACAATGACTATAAACATTATCAGAGAAGGCTATGGCTGCATAGCCTGGAACAAAATAAACTAAAGTCTCAACACAAGGATCTGTATTTCTCTTCCATTTGCTGCTTCTAACTCATCGATATTTTGACAAACTTCATCAAGACACCCCGCCACCAAAGTTCTCTGTTCCTTGATACCATCCAAGAAGTGGCTCCTGCTCTCCCTAGCCCTCCTGAAAAATCAACCAGCATAAACTAACCTAAATTCAAAGAGGTTACTCTCTTCATCTCCCCCACGTGGGTTCCTGAAGGTCATTTTCTCACTATTACATTATGAGCAGTCTATTCAGTGTTCTCAAGAAAGTCAGAGAAGCCCCCAAAAATTGGTTGAAAGGGATGGTAGCTAAGCTCAACACAGCACAAATAAATAGAAGCTAATCCCAAAGTTTATCTGACAAATGTTACCACTCCTGGGTGTTTAACAGGGGCAGTGTAGTAGATATAATGGAAGATATAGTAGTATCTTTAATGGAAAGCCAGGGTACACACTCATCTGTGACTCTGGGGTAGAAAGGAGACCCCTCCCAGCTCTGCCTGGATGCTCTGCCCTACTCACGTATGTCACTTGGCACAGTACCCACTACAGACAGAAACCCCACAGAAATGCACAAGCTCAGAAAACAGTCAAGGAATCAATCTCAGTTGAATTCAACCTCCAAACACACCCAGAGAGGCCACAGCATAAAGTCACAGAGGCCTCCATAATGATTGTAGAGTAGAGTCCAAGTTCCCTTGAGCCTTACATGTAGAAAGAGTTCAACTTAAACGAACAAAAGCAAAATCAAGATCTTATGCTGTCTTCTAACTCACTATGTAGATCAGGCTGGCCTTGAACTTAATACCCGCCTCCTTCAGCCTCCCAAATACTGGGAATACAAGCATGTGCTGCTATATCGAGGTTGCTCACAGTTCACAGACCGAAGGTGACACGGAAGAGCTCAGTCCTAGCTTGGGTTCCATGTGCAGCATCGGTGGATGCAGATGGCATGTTTGTCCCTGTCCAACTTTCACCAAAACAACTGCTGATGCAGATGCTGGAATTTACTCTAAATCTTTGCTACCTTCACGAGTTGAGTCATGAATAAGGTTGGAGGTGTGGGAGGGGCCCTGAGAGCAGTGATCATATTGGAGAAAGTTCTGGAAATAAGATCTGTTTCAAATCCCAACAGTTTAAATTCACACCTATTCAAATAGCAATTATATTTCAGAGGATTAAACCTCCTAAATGAAGGTACAAATCCAGGTCTTCTTTAGGCCTGATAGATTGTCAGGTCCAGCCCCTCTGCCACCTCCCTCCTTCCCAAGAAAACCATTAGCTCTGAGTCTCTAGTCCCACTGCACAGCTAGCACCCGCACCCGGCCTCTCTGCGCCCACTCAGAAGGCTGCCTTCCCAAGCACATCCCACCAAAGACGCAACCTTCCCACTCTGCCTCCTTAGGTCATCTCTAAGAGCAGAAATGACTCAAATTCAGTCGCATCAGCAAAGGCCACCCCACTATGGCTGACAGCTCACAAAGCTGGGAACCTGGAGCACACTGCATGTCCTGAAACAGCTTAGCATGTTGGAGAAGTTCTTTCCTGGTGCCTCAGTTGTCTTAAATTCCTTAGGCCATCTGACCAGGCTGTTTTTCCTGAAAATGGAGTAGACACTATCTTCATCTTTGATTTCCAGGTACATAAGAAGGAATCTGTTAAAGGCTCAGTGGGTTGCACTGACCCCCCAAGCAAGTTTTGCTTTACAACCTATTGAGATTCATCCACCCCTTCTAGAAAATAAAGAGTCTCTATATAAAGAAGCTCAGGCTTCCTCTCTTAGCTTCATCTCCTGCAGGGCCCCAGCCCCATGGTCTACTCTTGCTGACATATGTTTTCCTCAACAGGAGTGTATTGCCTTTCCTTCCCTCCTGGCTAACAGTGTTCTCCAAACAGCTCATCTGTTGCCTCCAGAATACCTTCCCTGCCTCATCCTCCCTCCTGCCTGATCAGAGACCCAGCTCTGACTCCCATCCTGCACAAAGGTGGTGTACTTTATGAAGCTAGAGCTGTGTGATGTATTTTTCCTGGTGAGACATCACACACAAACACTCAGACACACAGACACAAAGACACACACACACACACAATCTACTCCCCCTGCAAAATAAGGAGATCACAACAAACTAAAATATAGATATCACCAAAGTCAAACTTGGTGAACCAATGAGTTTTATTAGGGATGCTTACAGGAATTTGGGTGAGGGGTCACTTACAGATAAAGAAACGAATCAAAGATTGCTTCTTTACCAAAGCCCTTGCCAGCATGGGTGACCAATCAACAAAGCTAGGAACCTGGCACACACTGCACAGCCTATAAGAAGCTTACCAGGTTGGAAAGTGTCTTTTCCAAGTGACTCTGCTAACTTGAGCCTCTTTGCGGCTGGTTCAGTGGTCTCGGCTTCATAAAGGTCTTCCAGTCTTCTTCGCAATTTGACTTGTCTAAGAGTGATACTCCGTGGTCTTTATGCGTATTCTTAGGAGGAAGGGGCCTGGTGAATCTGGTCAGTTTGGGGGATTCCCTGAAGCTGTTTTGAGTTATTTTAGTCTTAAGAAGCTTTCTTACAGGCCGGAATATTTCAATCCCCAAAGTGGGAAATTCTCATTTCAAGGGCTCCATGTTAGAATTCACTTGGGCACCTAAGTACCCAGAACCAAACTGCTGTGGCTCTTAGTTAACTGCTCTAGGAAACAGCATTTGGAGATTAAACAGGAGAATGGTAAGGTCAAGTCTACTTAGTAAATCTGAGACTGTTCTGAGCCACACAATAAAATCCAACTCATAAAAATGAATAAATAAATAATACAAAGATTTTTTCCATTTTTATTACCTTAATTGTATTCCATTTTACTCCACTATTGTATATAAAATGAGTAGGCAGCAGATTTTTTGGATAGGTAAAAGATGGAAACTTGGGAGGGTGGGCACCTTAAATCAGTTAGGGGCAGCTTCTAAACCATTGTGTTAAGAAAGGCTTGATACTAAATCTAGACTTAGTACCAATGCCAGCTATGGTTTTTTTCTCAGGGGGTATTGGTGACACCTCACTTTATTCAGCCAATAGCCAAAGGGTGAAAGGTTTCACCCGAGCAGCTCCCTATAGACAAACAAGGGGACTGGACAGCAAGGGCAGTCTGTAGGTGCAGACACTGGTGGGCACTCTCACACCCGAGCTCTGTTTTCAGCAAGTGTTGAATGCCTCTGCCAGTCAACCCTCTCATCCGTTCTCTACCCTGTTCCCTATATAGAGGCTGAAGTATACGCTGCTTGTGAGCCTGGCTTGTGTGCTCTCTGGCTGTGGTGAGCTTTGACCATTGGACACCCTCCAGAAAAGGGGGTTGAGGAAGCAACATCAGTATTTTCCTGGATTCCTGCCTGCAGGGCTGCCTCGGGCTGACTGTTCCTTGATTATAAATTGCTCTGCCCACCCCTCCCATAGCCCCAGTGGCTGACGCTCTGAAGCACTGCACCAGCCCCAGTGCTTGGCTTTGCTCAACTTGAATAAATCGTCACTTTAAAAAATAAGCTTCATCAAACTTTATTATTTTATAGTAACACAATGATATTAGCATCACTGACACACATGCACGAGGCAGGCATCTTCAAACACAGAGAACGAAGGGTGCATGCACAGCAGGGAGGGGCATAATGGACTAGAGACAGCACAAATAGGCACCATAACCCCTGCGTCATCTACCTTAGCTTCCAACCCATAATCCAGAGCTGTCTGTGCAAATTAGTACTGTCTGAGCAGAGACAGCTCTAGCCATAAAACTCTAGTTTGCCCTGTAGAACGGTCCTGTGTCCCTTGCTGGGAAATTTTAAACTAGAAATTTGTTATCTGAATGTCAGTGAGACAGAGCAGTCAGAAAGAGGCTGAATCAGGCTAAACCGCAAAGTGTGAAGGACAGTGTTTCTTCCTGGTTCTGGTCTCTCCACACCTGGTAGAATTCATGCATCTCTCCTACTTATATGAAAAAAAGTCAAAGGTATCATCTCTTCACTGCTATGAGAACCCCTTCAAGCATGATTAGCAGTAAAGATGGAATCAAAAGAAATGAAACCACAAATGTGTCCCCCCAAATACACACCCTCAATCTGATAGGACCTGACCCTGAGTGTTTCTTTTAGTGACTTGGTGAATCATATGCTAAGCAGTCAAGCACGAAAAGCTTTACTGGATTAAAGCACTTCTTGGAGGGATGGAGACTGCTCAGAACCAATAAGCCTCATCCAAGGGTCCAGTGTCAGTAATAAGGGCTCAGGAGCCAGCAAGAGCAGTAAGGAGCACTACAGGTTGACCCCCTCCCACACAAAGGAAACTCGCAAAACATCCCAAAAGAAAAGGCAGAGCCAGATGCCTCTGAGAGGGCAGGTTGTAAGGCAGCAATCAAAAACTATTTAGAGGAAGAAAAGGAAGAGGAATTAGGGCCGCTGGCCTCTAGCCCTTAAGCAGGAAGAACAGTAAAACACACCCCAATTCCATTTCAGACAGACCCCTTTTAAGCTTTCCCAACTCTCCAATTCACTGTCTTCAATAGCTTTTTCATCTCTCAGGGTCCAACTCAAATGCCTTCTCCTCTGCAGAGGTTTTCTATTCCCAGAAAGAATTAACCATTCTTTTCTCTGCATGCTTAGAGCATGTCAGCCCTCTCTGGCTCCTTGCACTTTGTAAGATATGTCTGTCTTTGCCTCCCCCAAACAGTTTGTGAACTCACTAGTGGCAGGGATTTGCCTTGGGGATTTCTGAATAAAAGCAGGCCCTAGATCAAAGAAGTTGAGCATATAAATATTCTCTGAGTTTATCAATGGCAGACTTTTAGTATCAACAGGACATTGGGCATTTGAGATCATTTGAATATAATGGGCCCCCATAAACTCATAGGGAGTGGAACCATTAGGAGGTGTGGCCTTATTGAAGTAGGCAGGTCTTAATGGAGGAAGTATGTCACTGTGGGAGCAGGCTTTGAGGTCTCTTTTGCTTAAGCTTAGCTCAGTGTCACAGTCTACTTCCTGTTGCTTTCTCTGATCAAGATGTAGCCAGCACCATGTCTGCCTGCGTACCACCATGCTCCCCGCCATGAAGATAGTGAACTGAACTTCTGAAACTGTAGGTGAGTCATCCCGACTAAATGATTTCCTTATAAGAGTCACCATGGTCATGGTGGCTCTTCACAGCAATAGAAACCCTAAATAAGACAGCATCCTTCCTCTTCCCACTCGCCCTAATCTTCCCATTGCTGGAAAAACAAAGGAGTCCAACACAAGTGGAGCTGATTTCTACCCCATCCATCATAAACACCCCCAAAAGAGGAACACAAGACAAGGGCTGATGGAAATAGGAATGACGGCAGGTGGAAGAAAGTAAAAAAATCAGAAATAGACTGCATCATCAAGCCAATTCCCTCTTGAGTCTCTGGGATTCCCTCTCATTGGGGATACCCTCAAGAAATTCACTATAAATACTACTCCAAAATGTCCTGCAGGGCAAATGATAGGAGAATTAATCCATGTGCTTACTAAATTAGCCATGGGCAAAGGTTGTGGTCTTTTTCCCATTCCATTTTTAAATGTATGGCTGAGTGAGCAGGAGTGTTTCTTCGGGTGTCCTGAGAAACTGGTAGAGATGTTGCAGAACCGAAAGCAAGTATTGAAAGGGGCAGCCGAAGTAGGATGGAACCAAGTGACAGCTGAGCACAGCTGGTTGCCACAGCAACCACAGGAAAGAGGTGGGCCAACAGAGCAGGAGGCAGGATGCCACACGAAGGGCCCGATACACTCCCTCACCTTGGTTTTTTTTTAATCAGCTCTAATTTTTATACATTCTGTTAGAGAATAAGCCACACTAATCCTAGGATTACAATGTTAAGTTGTTAGCAAAAACATTGAGTGATATAACTAGACTTTTCTAAAGCCTCGATGTGCTCTAAGTACAGTTACTATAAATATCTGGTTTTCATCACATTGACCCTTGAGAGTGTCACATTCAATGTCACCAAACCAAGCTTCCAAACAGCCAAATGGCACATTACTTCCCCTCTCCCTATGCTAGAGCCCCACCATGGGTCAAAGAGAAATGGAAAGATTTTTCCCCCTAAGCTCACATTTTAAGCAGAGAACATATATTCAGTCTCCTCCCGTCAACAACTCAACCATGAAGACCATTCCTTTAGCTTCCGCCCAAATCCAGCCAACTTTCTTCTTTCTCCCTTATCCCTTCTCCCAACCTCTGCAACTAGTGCAAACAACATACTTTCATGCAAATGAACTCCAAAAAGCCAGCTGTTCACAGCCCATCCTAGCAGTGCACCAGATGTGCCCAGGCAAGTCTGAACTCCAACAGTGCCCACATGATGCCCAAGCTATATCCTCATTACCAAGGCAACTACTGGAGAGTGTCTACATGCTAGGGTTTCTGTGCATTGTGACTTAGAATTGTGAAGGCCCCAACGGTTTAGTGCCGAAAACCCAAGGCTTTTTATTTAGTTTGTCCCTCCTGATATGATGTGTCCTGAGTTGCTTTTGTCCTGGCATTGTGTCACTGCACTTTAAAAGGACCATTTTCATTTTCTCTATTGCTGCTGATCACAGAGAGATGTAACCTCCAAGACCCATTTTTAAATGACTAAGTTTTCCTCAGAAGATCTGAGTGGACATACAATATTTATCTTTAATTATGCCTACAGAAAAAAAAAGGCATCTACCATTTAGTCCAGATATTTGAAGAACAATGACTGGCGCAAGCCAAGAATGAAAGAGAACAGTAATAAGATAAGGTGGTGTATTAACAGCATTAACAGCTGAGATCTTGTGTGACATCTGTGGGTTGGTCTATGTTTCCAAGATTAGACTGTTCTCGTTTCAAAAGCACCATCCATGAACTCTGCCAGTCAGTCACTCACTTGTTCATACTAAATGCATTTCTCTCCATCCCCTTCCCTCAAGATATATTTTAAAAGACGGTGCTAAAGAAACAACACATAGATCCCCCGTATGCTCATGAAAGGCAGCATTTTCCCCTTGACCAACTTACAAACTGAACTTGGATTTTTATCAGCCTTTGCTATGCCTCACTTCTACAAAAGAATTCAATTTATTATTCTCCTTGGACTTCAAATAAAAAAAATAACATCAAAGTCTAGCAGAAAATAAAAGCTCTGGTTCAGACATTATTTTGTTTTTCTCATCTGAGTAAATATTTGCACTTGCTGGAGGAGCTTATGCTGACGTGTCTGCAAATTGGAAGCATTTTTTTTTTCTACGAGACAGTAAGTTGCTGGGAACAAAAGACCACAAACCAAAATCCCTTGTGCTTGCTCTCTTCCAAGTGACCTCCAGCCTACTGTGCAGATGACATCTGTAGAAGGAAGATGATTTGGTCTCCATGGAAGCTCAGTTTGTGGGCTCTGTCTTGGCAGATTGACAGCTGTGCTAAATGATGTTGAAATTACATGTAATAGATTTTAGATTATGACTATTGTCCTCTAGGGACTGAAGAGCCCCACACAGTGAGGACTCTAGTTATCTTCTTAAACCTCATTCCGTAGGGAAAAAAAAAAAAAGGCATGGGATTTTCTTGTTACAACTTGACCTTCTTGTTTACTGGGGGAAGTGGTGAGCACCAAAGGAACTCAGCTAATTTGAAAGCCTGGTCCACTGGTCCAGCATAACCACTGTCACCATTTTCCCCATTTCATAGAATGAAACTGACTTGACCTTGCTTAATGCAGCTCTAGATATGATCTTTCTCCAATTCAAAGCTAATAATTGCTAAAATAAAAAAAAAATGCTCTGATCACCAATGCAATAACAGCAAATTAACATAAAATTAGCCCAGACTGGCATTTAAATTTTACCCTTTGCACAACTGATACACCGATTTGTTGGCAAATGCAGTTTGTGGTTTGTTCTGTTTGTCTAAGGACTCCCGGGGCTTGTGTGCTGGTGATTGGGGAAAGGTGGGTAATGGAAATGATGTAGTTGCCAAGCCCAGAGAAATGGAGTAAATAAGTAAGGACCGACCTGAGCCTGAGTACACCGAGACCACTGGACCCCAAGAGTGACTGGGAAACTCTGAGGGAGAATGGGGTTGTTGGGTGGAAACGGAACTGTAACTCCTGGGGAAGGTAGTCAAAATGTTGTTGGACCCAAAGAACAAGAGGCTGGGGTCACAGCTTAGCCTAAGTACTTAAGCTTTAAAGCGGGTTTTTTTTTTTTTTTTTTTTTTTTTTTTTGTGGTCACAGTACAATATAAAATCCGTCACATCATGTTTCTCGGGTCTTGGTTTTGGTTTTTCATTTAGAGTAGTGTTGGTGTGTTTGTTCTATAGCCAAACCCTCTCTTCAAATGATTTGACTATCATAAGCACTGTACAAATCAGCTAGACAGAGAAGTAGGGAGGGGTCAGAAGGAGAAAATAATTGAGGAAGATTTTTAGACTTCATCAAAATAGGATATTGCATTTCATGTTTATCTGTTCCAGTGTATCTGACCATCACCCAAAAACAAAAGGCCAGTCACATGGATGAGACATGTTCCCCTCTTAAGAAAACACACCAGTTTAGCCAAGTCTGGGGACTGTTTCCAGAAAGACACTTCAGGAACTCTGGTGAAATCAAGCAAGACTGTGAATGCTGCTGTCCAGTCATACCGCAGACTAGCAACAGCATCCCTGCTGTGTTTGTGGCTCCCAGTTCACAGGTGACTCGCGCACACTGAAGTTGACACCGAGTTCAGATGACTGTTCCTTACCTGTAAACATGTTGAGAGAGGCACAAGTGTACAACTTAAAGACTTCTGTGGAGAAGGCGGCAATGCTCCCTTCTTTCTTGCTTTCCCTTGAAGAGTCTTCCCAAAATACATGAGCATTTTTTTGCATAAGAAGTAAGTGAAAAACCAAAGAGCATACATGCATCTGTTTAGCATTTACAATAAGAACTGCAGGACAGATCAACCAGCAAACAGTGGATCAGGCTACTTACAAAGTATGAGATCAAAGAAAGAGTAGGAGGGATTCAGAGGTAGTCTCACGTGCCCCAAGTACATGTTAGTGAAGTTTTGACAACGCACTTTAATGCTCAGCATATTAAAATGTTTAAAAGGAAATCAACAACGACACAAAGAGGGAAGAAAAATCCTGAAGCCTAAAACAACAAAACCAAATGAACCAATTACATTTCAAATGAGTTCCCTAAACACAGTGAAGGAGAAAACAGAACAAAGTATTGATCCGAGTAATTTGTTGACTTGGCATTTGAATACACTGGTCATTGAGAGACTGTGAATGGGAAGAACAACTAATAAAAATCTGAATTCTCCCCAACCCCTGTGTGTGTGTAAGTTTGTGTGTGTGTGTGTGTGTGTGTGTGTGTGTATGTAAGTTCATACAAATAACAAATGCAAAACAAAGTTCCCCACTAGCCAGAAATGAAGGTGCATAAAGCTAAATACATAAGCTGATGAACCCAGAGTGGGGTTCGCCAGCATGTGAGAGGAAGAAACTTCTTTGCCTCACAAGACCCAGTGGAGAGAATACACGCTGGGACCATAAAGTCAAGGTTCATGAAGAGCTGTCCCTCAGAGAAGAGCCTAGCTCCTTTTTGTTAGGTAGTGATGTAGCAAGAAAACTCATCTTCATGAGGGGAAGACCTCCCCACCAGACACAGCAGACCCTAGCCAGTTCCATACACATATGTAGAGCCTAAATTTATACTCTCTGTGTGTTCTGGGAACCTGCAATGAACATATTGCTGTAAAAAAATGAACCCCAAATAAGTAAAGCCCCTAGGGCTTCCAACAAAGAATACAAAACTCTTCAAAACAAGTCTTCTAAAGCACAAAGAAATAGTCATTTCTGAGACACACACACAAACATATACCACACATACACAAATACATTCTAGCTGGAAATTGACTCACAATACTGGAGAAAGCAGAAACTGTCAGGAGGGATCTAGGGTCACTACAGACAGGAAGAGATGCATGCAGCTTAGCAAGGGCCCAAAAGAGACGATTAGATAATGTGCTAATGATAAAAGAAAAGAACTTTGAAAACAAGGAAAGGGCAGGTCCTGTGGGAATGGGGAGAGACTGATGAACTTGGAACTGACCACTGAAAACTTCTGAGTGACAATGAGCAATTCGGTAGACAGGATAAAAAGAATAGATGTAGACGGCTGTCGGGAACAGAGATGTGAAGAAATCACACGAAACAAAGCAATGAGACACAAAGAGAAAACAGGAGAAACTTAAAAATACATCTCACTGGAATTCTAAGAGCAGAGAAATTAGACAAGGTAATAACAATAATCATACAATGACTGAGAATTTGTGAGGACTGATTAAAAAATCATGAGGACATTTGTTAGAGTTCAAGGCAAAAAAAAAAAATACAGACAGCAATATGCAAACTAGTTCAGTAAAGTGACTGCTTTATTTATTTTTATTAGTTCCTTGAGAATTTCATGCCAGGATCTTTGATCATACCTACATATTCCCCATTCTTTTCAGATCTGCCCCCTTCCCTACCCACCCCAGTCTGTATTCTTCATTTTTAATCCATTAAGCTACACTGTGCCCATATCTTTCCGGGTGTGTGCCCTTCCGCTGGAGTGTGGTTGACCTACCAGGGGTCATACCACAATAGAAAAACTGACTCTTCTCCGAGCAGCTATTAATTGCTATTAACTCCTTAACTCAGGGTGAGACTTTGCCAGCCTCCCCACCCCATGCTGGGATTTTTGTCTGGCTTGAGTTTGCACAGGTCTTAAGCATGCTGTCATGAATTCTGTGAATTTTGATGTATCACTGCCCTGCAGTGTCTAGAAAACACCATTTCCTTGTAGCCATCCACTTCCTCCTGCTTGCTCTCTTCCCAGCCCGTCTTCCACAATGATTCCTCCGCCTTTGAAGATGGGGTGTAATATAGATGCCTCATTTAGGGATACAATTTCCCAGACTCTTGTTCTCTCATCCTTGATGAGCTATAAAACTCCGGGATAATCTCAATCTACTGGGGAAAAAAGTTTTTCTGGTGAAAGTTGAACAATGCTAATCTACGGGTTGAGCTATAATCATGACTATTATTTACATTAAAAGCAGGACATCCAGAAAATCAAGAGGTAGAGGAATCGCAAAGGCAGGAGATAAAGAGGTTACTCGAGTCCAGAGAGCTGGGTGGAGTAGTGTGTCTTAACAGCAGCCAGACCAGCAGTGGACTACAGCCAACCCCTGTGTTCAGCTGGGTGCTGGAAGCCTGGGAACCAGCACCTACCTCAGCCTCCAGGCCCACAGAGCTTCTGCCAGAGCCTGACATTAAGGAGGCTCTGTCAGAAGACAAAGGGCAAGACCGATGCAGTCCATCTGTGCCAGTGGCAGTGCCCCATCCCTGCAGCCCCAAGGTTCAGTCAGTTTTCCTTAGCCCTGCCCCATCTTTGTGAAGAGTCTTAGGCTGTGTGATAGCTAATGTACCATCTGCCTCTGGCCAGACCCAGACTGTAGTGTGGTGTGTGTGTGTGTGTGTGTGTGTGTGTGTGTGTGTGTGAGAGAGAGAGAGAGAGAGAGAGAGAGAGAGAGAGAGAGAGAGAGAGAGAGAGAGAGAGAGAGAGAGAGAAGAGGATAAGAAAATATAACATAAAAAGGCAAGGTGAAAAATTTGAATAACCTACTTAAAAGCTACCGCATGTAGGTTTGAGCTTACTTTTCACTTACCAGATTGTCTGATTCCCCTACAGTGAATGCAGAGTACCAAGTGACACAAAAATTCAATCATAAATTATTCCACCCGAAACAAAACAGATTCCTAATGAATTAACTTACTACTGGACTGACATCATCCCTAACCCAGAATTCCTGCCTGGTGTCAGAGAAATTGGTGATGTATCTGGGGTAAAAGTAAGAGGCATCCAAATCCAGGACTATACAATAACTTGTGAGAAGTAAATTATTCTGTAAACGAAGTTATGTATATCATTCCTTAGGCTCAGTAAAATACGCTCACCGGAAAGATCTGATGTCCAACACTCACATTTGCAGCACTGACATTCACGCCTATAAAAGCAGCGAAAATCCTGTAAGATCTAAGCTCTACATTGTGTTTTAAATATGTAAAGATGAATTTTGAATTTGAAAATATTGCAGTAAAATTTCCCCTTTGACTATCTAGAATGCCGGAAGAAATAGCTGGGCCTTCACTTGGCCAAGGCAGAAGTTTGAACTTCTGTGCGTAAGTCCTTGCCAGGTATTTTTAGATCTGCTCTCACAGCTAACCATTACTCAAAACTCAAATAGCTATAAGACAGGACTTGGGTAACGTCCAGCTTTTGACAGATTAGAAGGCAGTCTTCCTTTGATCTCTTGCTTCAGGATGCTGCACCTCCTTCTGAAGGCAAAGCTGGTGGTCATAGCCACAGGACAGAGCGCCATCTACTGACAGTCAAACTGGTTCCTTGGGTTCCCCCACTCCAAGGCCTTGACTAGCTTTTTCCTGCTCAAACTAGTTTGTGAGGATTAACAAGGTTTCAGCCAGGAATTGGAAAGACAGGAACTTATGGCCAGAGGCCAAAACTTAACTATCTCAAAATTCCCAAGTCTTTAGTGAGAACTCTTTGCTATTACCAATGTAATGGTATTATGCAGGGCTGATGATACAAGGATGTCAGATACCAGCACCTAGTTCTTGGCATTTATAAGAAAAACGATATCATCCCAGTCTTCTGAGGCATGCAGAAGATGTAAAGTCAGAGGAGCCAGCTAGCAGCCTTCTGGTACTGCTGGTATTGGGGCCTACTACTTCCTCATATCCTGTCACACCCGTGGAGAGATTAACCAAGTCCTGTCTCCTTCCTTTATCTAATGTAAAAACCTGTGTGGAGATGGGGGAGAAGAGAGGAGGGGCCACTCTCCATATGGCAAGCTTCCATGCTGCAGAAACTATATACATCTGTACATTTCAAGCAGGCGAGAACAGACTCATGCTCAATCACCAGCCATGGGATTGATGGGTCAGGCAGGTCAATAAAAGGTCCCACTGGCAATGGGTAGAAAGCCTCTGGAGGGACCCACAGTCAATCCCCAGGAGACAAAAAGGCAAATGAAGCTTCTTCTTGACAATATCCAGATTGGCATGCAAATGTGCATTATTCCACCCAGATTGGCATGTAAATGTGCATGTATTTCTCCCAGATTGGCATGCAAATGTGCATTATTCCACCCAGATTGGCATGTAAATGTGCATGTATTTCTCCCAGATTGGCATGCAAATGTACATGTATTCCACTCAGGTTGGCATGCAAATATGCATGTATTCCACCCAGATTGGCATGCAAATGTGAATGCTACCCAGATTGGTATGCAAATGTGCATGTATTACACCCAATTGGCATGCAAATGTGCATGTACTCCACCCAGATTGCCATGCAAATGTGCATGTATTCCACCCAACTCCAAAATTCTATGCCAAGCCATGAGTCTATGTAAACCCGCGATAAATGCCAATAACATCCAGGGCAGCATCAGAACCAGACAACCCCGGCTTCTTGATATGTCCTTTCCTGATAGGCAACTGTCCCTTTAGGTCTACACACTTCCTAACTATGTCGTTCCTCTCACTAGGCCCTCTTTTGACTGAAAACTAAAGGGTAAATGGAAAAATCCCTCAGCGTCACTGCAGAAAGGTACAGCATAACTGGAATAATTCTAGATGCCACTCTTTGTAGAGTCCATTCTTTCTGCCCAATTAGAATTGCCAGGCCTTACACTTTCCCTCCCTTACTTTCTGAGTTTTCAAGCCACCTGCAGCAAATTCTACCACGCTCTGTCAAGGAGCAGCTGAGCCTTATGAGTATCTAACACTGGACAGAGTCCTTCCTGTTTTAATGTTCTGATTCATTGTGATGCTTTTCTTGCTTCTTAAATACTAATTTTATATAGTATTCTGATCATATCTCCCCTTCCCCAACTCTTGCCAGAGCCCTTCTACTTTCCTACCCACCCAGCTTCATTTTCTACATAGAGCCCTGAGCCCTGAGGGGAGGGGTTTGAGGAAGGCATCTCCTTTAAGGTCTCTCACTCTCTGCACATTGCCCAATAGTGGGTCTCTGTGTAAATTACTACCTAGTGGGGAAAGGCTCTGATTAGAGTTGAGTGGAACACTGATCTATGGGGATAACATCTTGTTCCTTAAGCAGGGAAATCGCATTAGATTTTTTTTCCCTAGGCTCACGACCTACCTAGTCTCAGGTTCTTGAGCACATTAGAAATGTCAGGTATTGGTCCCATCCCTTGGAACGGGTCTTAAATCTGATCAAAAAGTGTTTCGTTGCTCCCATAACGTTTGTGCTGCTCTTCTTTTTCTAGAATTAGATTTTGAAGAAAGGCTGCCTCACAAACCCAACCAATCCTCGTCAGAGCCCAGTGCTAATGACCACCTCATTATCTACATGATAGAACTACTATCCAGTCGCACATACATACTTCTTATTGAGAGTGGAGGGAGACGTCAAAGGTCTTTAGTGTCCTGTGGTGATTTGAAACCCGCCTGAGTGTCCCCTTCCCTGCCCTCACTCACATCAGCAGTTCTTATATCTTGTCTACCTGTCTAGGTCTCTTATCTCACCATCTCCACTCCTGACCAGAGGAAAGAATAGGAATAAACGCACAATGCTTGCTTCAGAAGCGCACGCCCATACAGGGGTGTATGCGGTCCTTTACTAAATTTATGCGCTAATGTCCATGCTTAAATCTATACTAAAACCTTTTCTCACTAAACACCAATTTGGCTTTATAAAAAATAAACCCCTTCCTTTTTCTACTGCCCCTGATTCTGCCACCTCTTCACTTTACTCATTCAGCCTGCTTTCTTATACAACCCGCGACCACCAGCCCCAGCCTGGCACTACCCACAGTGGATTAGGCCCTCCCACATCATATAAAGTTAACTAGTATTGTTATAGTATTGTAGTATAGAAACTAAACAAGGAAAGAAACAGACAACCAAAAGGACTACTGTTTTTAATACGTATGACAATGCAGAGAGCCTGGGTTGTTCCAGGAGAAAAAAAAAAAGACTCCAAGGAGATAATTTGAGCTTCAGGGCTGAGAAGGAACCGGTTGTGAAAATAAATGGTTCAAGAACAAAAGAGGCCACAAGTGCAGAGTGCCCACTATGGAAAGAAGCTCGTTAAGCCCCAATGCTCAAGAGAGTTGGTGACCACAGGTAAGAGCATGACCATGAGTAAGGAGTGGACCAGCACTTGATAAGGAGGGAGGACCGGATTGTGCATGGTTGGTGGGCTGTGGCAGGGAGTTTAGGTTTCACTCTTTAGGACATAGCAATTTGAGGATTTTTTGAAAGTTATCTACATGCTTAAAGATCATTCTGACTGTGGGTTGAAGGGTAAGAAAGAGTAGGAAGAGAAAGGCCATTGGGAGGCTATTACAGTCACCCAACATAGGCATGGTGGCAACCAGCAGAAGATGGGAAGTAGACACACAATGAGTAAACAGCGGCATGTTATCTGCGGTGAAACTACAGCGGTCTCTTCAAGGGAGTCATTTGGGTTAGAACCCTGGTGATTACGTGAAGGTAGATAACCCTCTTACAAGAGAAGGAATGTTTTATGTTTCTAAACGTGGTTTTCCACAGAAGGCAGGCCATCACAGCTGTCTACAATCAAAGCAATGGTTCATTGGGTGTGTCACTCTAGGATTGATAGAAATGACTTTGTCCCAGGAAGGATGTACACTGTACACGCAAGTTCTTTTTCTCCTAAGACATATCCTAGTGATATTTTAAGTTATCAAAAATGAGTTTCACAAATCTTCTATATGATAAGAAAGCAAACAAAATGGACATTACTACAACAATCATAGTATAATTAGCAGACATGTTTTACCACATTTATAAAGCACCATCTATAAAGAATTTTAGGTTTTACAAATTATATTTTGTTATGTTATGCAAGCCTCCTTAGGTAAATATATGTGGTGCATTTATGAACCAGAAGTTACAAATAATTTTAGCTTAAATGGCTGTATTGATTTGTGGATAGGTAAACCTCATGTATAGATGTTAATAACCATATTCATGATAGTTTTTATGCTATATTCTCAGTCAAGAGAGCAGCCCCAAGAGAAAGACAACTTTCCTTCAACCCTGCTGTCAGCATACTCCACTAACTTTCTTTCTGTTGACACAGAGTTCCTAATTTAAAGTCACCTTTCATTGCTCCCCTTTCTCTGCTTCCAAACCCTAGCAACTTCTCTCTTATTCTCTATAGGTTGTGTCAAAGAAAATTAGTACCAGAGCATCACTAGTAAAGGAAGAATAATCAAATCATTTGTGTTTACTAATAACTAACATTTCAGAGAAGTGGAGAATGGCAATGGGGATTGAAAAGTCAATATGAACAAAACATATGAACATATGTATATGAAAATTCCATAATAAAGTCAATTATTTTATATGCTAACTTAAAAATGTCAAATGACTAACACTTAAACTAACTTTTCTATACAGTCCACTCACCTCTGAGCATCTTAGTGCTCAGTGTTGTAATCCAAAGCACTCTGAAGGCTAAAGTAGGTAAATTACAAAGTCAAGTCCAGTCTCCAGACTACACAGCAAGACCCTACCTCAAAACTGATCACAATATGTAGATTTTAAATATCTTTATATTTATAAATATGTAAATTAAAATAAATTAGTCCGACTCTCAAATACTATTATACCATCCAGAATAAAAATAAAGGGCACATGGAAATGTTCCACTTAAGGAAATAATTCTTTCAATAAGGGGAGGGAAGGAGAGCTGTAGCCATAGAAAAGCAAAAGAAAGCAGCAGAAATTTTGCTAACTTAAGGGCTAATCCATCTCCATCCACTTCTCTTGGGATGGTTTTCAAAACAAAACTGCAAGGTAATTAGCTTTTATTAAGTATATAAACTTAGGGAACATTAAGCTAATATGAAAGCTAATAACCTCCTTAGGAAGGTCACATCTATTACCACACAGCGAATAAACAAATTCAGCAGACAGAAGATACAATGGCAAGAATAAGCAAAACCAGGACTGAGACATTTTAAAAGAACAGATTTTTTCTAGGATGTCAAGTTAATTATCATTTGTTCCCTTGATAACGGAACAAGACTGGTTGTTGGGAAGCCATCAAAGGGACTTGAGGCTAAAATGTATGCACAGTGTGATCTGAATTAAAATTTTCTCAAATAATAATATACAAGGAATTTGGCTGTATAAAGAAGTCTGAATGAGGAGACCTAAGTCCACCACAGAGCTAGAAATTCTGCATACTAGACCAAGTTCACATGCATGTAAGTTGGGGTAGCAACTTCATGTTTCTAAAATGGTCTTCCTTTGTGTTTACAAATACTGATCTCTCTCTCTTTCTTCTTCCTTCCTTCTTTCCTTCCTTTGTTCTTTTCCTTCTTTCCTTCCTTCCCTCCTTCCTTTCTTTCTTCTCTCATACATTGTATCTTAATCGCCTCAAGGCCTCCACTCCTCCCTGCATTCCCAGGTGTCCCCTTTCCCACGGATCTATTCCTCATTCATTTCCTTCTTTAAAAAAAATAGAGCAGGCCTCCCAGAGATATCAACCAAACACAGCATAGCAAGTTAGAATAAGACTAGGCACAAACTCTTATGTCAAGGCTACAACCCAGTAGGTAGAAAAGGATACCAAGAGTGGGCAAAAGAGTCAGAAATACCTCCACTTCCACTATTAGGAATCCCCCAAGAACACCAAGCTGCACAATCATAACATTATGCAGAGGACCTAGCTCAGACCCATATAGATTCCTTGATTGTCACTTCAGTCTCTGTGAGCCCCTAGGAGGCCTGCTCAGTTGATTCTGTGGGTTATGTTCTTAGGATACCCTTGACCATTCTATCTCTTACAATGCTTCCTCCCCTTCTTTTGCTGGGTTCCCCAGGCTCTACATAGTGTTTAGTTGTGGATCTCTGCATATTTCTAACAGTTGGTGAATGGCACCTCTCTGACGACAATTGAGCTAGGTACTGATATATGAGTATAGAAGAATATCATTAGGGATCATTTCATTGAGTTTATTTTTTCTTGTCAATCATGTTTGGTTCTATTCTAGGTCTCTGGGCTACCCAGCCTCTGGTTTCTGGACATCCAGGTAGTATCAGGCATGGGCTCCCTCTCATGACATGGGCCTCTAGTTGGACCAGTCATTGGTTGGGCACTCACACAAGTTCTGTGGCACCATAATCCGAGTATATCTTACAGGCAAAATAGGCTGTAAGTCAAAGGTTTTGTAGCTAAGTTGATGCCCCAGTCCTGTGAGAAGACTTGCCTGTCTATAGAAATGGACAGTTCAGTCTCCATGCCCACCATTACTGGGAGTCTTCACTAGAATCACTCCAGTAGATTTCAGGGAGTTTTCACTGCTCTGTTTCCACATCACCCTCAAATTCACAGCTTGTTTCTTGACACGCTCTCTCCCTCCAGATCCTCCTTCCCCCAGCCTGGTCCCTCATGTCCCCACTCCCAGCAACCCCCAGTCCACCCACAAATTTTATTTCCCCTTCCCGGGGAAATCCATCCCCCTTGAATCATCATTGTTACTTAGACTCTCTGGGTCTGAGAATTGCAACATGATTTTCTTAAATATCCACTTATAAGTGAGTACACACCTTGCTTATATTTCTAGGTTACCTCACTCAGGATGACTTTTTTAGTTCCATCCATTTGCCTGCAAGTTTCATGATGTCATTGTTTTTAACAGCTGAGTTGTACTCCATTGTGTAAATGTACCGCATTTTTGTTATTCATTTTGATTAAGGGATATCTAGGCTGTTTCTAGATTTTGGCTATTTTCAATAAAGGTGCTATGAACATAGTGGAGCAAGTGTCCTTGTGGTATGACTGAATGTCCTTTGGGTATATATCCTAGAATAGTATAGCTGCGTCTTGAAGTAGATTGATTCCAAATTTTCTGAGAAACTGCCGTGTTGATTTCCATAGTAGCTGTACAAGTTCATACTCCCACCAGCAATGTAGAAGTGTTCCCCTTGCTCCACATTCTCCCCAGCAGGATCTGTCACCTGTGTTTTTTTAACCATTCTAACAGGTGTAAGATGGACTCTCAAAGTAGTTTTGATTTTCATTTCCCTGATAGCTAAGAATGTTGAACATTTCATGTGTTTCTCAGTCATTTGAAATTCTTCTGTTGAGAATTCTCAGTTTAGAGTTGCACCCAATTTTTATTGGATAATTTGATTTGTTGATAGCTAGTTTCTTGAGATTTTTATATATTTTGGAAATTAGCCCTCTGTCAAATGTGGAGTCAATTAAAAAATTTCTCTATTCTGTAGAGTACCTTTAGTCCTATTGATGATGTCCTTTGCCTTATGAAGTTTTACAGCTTCATGAGATCCCATTTATTGATTGTTGATCATAGAACATATGCTACATGCTTTCTGTTCTAGAAATTGTCTCCTGTGCCAGTGCATTCAGGACTGTTCCCCATTTTCTCTTCTGTTAGGTTCAGTGTATCTGGTTTCATAATGAAGTCTTCGATCCACTTGGACTTGAGTTTTGTGTAGCATGATAGATGTGGATCTATTTGTATTTTTCTACATACCAATATCCAGTATGACCAGTACCATTTGTTGAAGATGCTTTCTTTTTCCCATTGTGTATTTCTAGATTCTTTATCAAAAATCATATGTCTATAGGTGTGAAGGTTTATATCTGAGTCTTCAATTTGATTGCATTGATCAACCTGTCTATTTTTATGACAATAACATTCAGTTTTTATTTCTAAAGCTCTGCATACAGATTGAAATCAGGAATTGTGAAACTCCAGACGTTCTTTTATTGTACAGGAATATTTTACCTTTCCTCAGTTTCTTTGTTTTTCCACATGAAGCTAAGTATTGTCATTTCAAGATCTGTAAAGAATTGTATTGGAATTTGATGGAACTTCATCTATAGATAGCTTTTGATAAGACAGCCATTTTTACTATGTCAGTCATACCAATCCATGAACATAGGAGAGTTTTCCATTTTCTTACATCTCCTTCAAATTCCTTCTTCAAAGACTTGGAGTTATTTTTATACAAGTCTTTCACTTGCTTGATTAGAGTTACCCCAAGATATTTTATAGTATTTATGGCTGTTGTGAAGAGTGTTGTTTCCCTGATTTCTTTCTCAGCCTGTTTGTTGTTTGTTTATAGGAAGAATACTGATTTTTTTGTTAATTATGTGTCAGCTGTAGGAGTTCCCTGGTAGAATTTCTTGGGTCACTTATTTATACTATCATGTCATCTGTAAACAACAATTCTTTTAACTCTTCCTTCCCAGTCTGCATTCCTTTGATCTCCTTTAGCAGTCTTATTGCTCTAGCTAGAACTTCAAGTGCAATATTGAATGGATATGGAGAGAGTGAGCAGGCTTGTCTTGTTTCTGATTTTAATGGAATTGCTTTAAGTTCCTCTCTATTTAATTTGATGTTGGTTATAGGTTTGCTGTAAATTGATTTTATTATGTTTAGTTATGTCCCTTTTATCCGTGATCTCTCCAAGACTTTTATCTTGAAGAAGTGTTCAATTTTGTCAAAGACCTTTTCAGCATCCAATGAGATGATCGTGTGGCTTTTTTCCTTTAGTTTGTTTATGTGGTAGATTACATTAACAGATTTTTGTATGTTGAACCATTCCTGAATCTCTGGGATGAAGCTTACTTGATCATGATGGATGATATTTTTGATGTGTTATTGGATTCAATTTGTAAGTATTTTATTGAATTTTTGCATTAATATTCATGAGGGAAATTTTCTCTGCTGAATCTTTGTGTGGTTTGGGTATCAGGGTAAGTGTGGCCTCATAAAGTGAATTTTCTAATGTTCCTTCTGTTTCTATTTTGTGGAAAAAATAAGGAGAATTGGTATTAGCTCATCTTTGAAAGTCTGGTAGAATTCTATGCTAAAACTGTTTGGCCCTGGGCTTCTTTTGGTGGGGGGACTTTTAATGACTGCACTGCTTCTATTTCTTTGGGGGTTATAGGCCTATTTAAGTTGTTTATCTGATCTTGATTCAACTTTGGTAAGTTGTATCTATCAAGAAAATTATTCATTTCTTTTAGATTTTCCCATTTTGGGGGACTACAGGTTTTTGAAGTATGACCTAATAATTCTTTGATTTCCTTAGTGTCTGTTGTTATGCTCCCCCTTTTATTTTTGATTTTCTTCATTTGAATATTCTCCTTTGTTAATTTGAATGTTCCTTCATTTTAGTTAGTTTGAGTAGGGGTTTGTCTAGCTTGCTGATTTTTTTTTTCAAAGAACCAACTCTTTGCATTGGTTTCTAAACTGTCCAAATAGACATGAAAAGATCCATTTCATCCATTTGGTTCCTCTAAAACAGCATAGCAAATAATCTGATTATCTCAGACACTGACTCTTAGGAATAGACTTGAACCAGGAAAATGCAGGGAAATTCTGAAACACAAGTGAAAACAGATGCAATATTGTTTTTAAGGAGGTTGCATATGTTTGAGGTTCAAGAAATATATTAAGGAAGGAGAGAAGAATAAGGTTGGGGATAAATGTGATGCCCTTAAGAAGTTCATCCACTGGAAGGGATGCACTTCCTCCCAGGTCAGAAGAAGAGGTCAGCTGCTCCCCAACTTTTATCTCATGGCCCGAGAGATCTCTACTCAAAAAACCCAGAATCAGATATTAGGGGGTAAAAGCAGAAAGATCAGAGAAACAGAGCAGTCAGCCAGAAGTCCTTACCTCTATGAAATCTTCAGACAAAATGGGGTATTCTGTCTCTACAAGTCCTCAGACTGAATGTCATGAGCACCTGTCTCCTCCTGCCACCTTATATTTCTTCGTCTGCCCAGCCATATCCCTACCTGTATCCACCTCCCCAGAGCTGGGATTAAAAACATGTGACTCCTAAATACTGGGATTAAAGGTGCAAGCCACCAATGCCTGGTTTTGTTACCCTTTTAGACTGGATCAGTCCCATGTACCTAGCCCAGGGTGGCCTTGAACTCACAGAGATCCTTCTACCTCTACCTCCTGAGTGCTGGGTTTAAAGGTGTGTGCCACCACTGCTTGGCCCCTTGGTTAACTAGTGGCTGATCTCTGCACTCTGATCTTCAGGCAAGCTTTATTTGTTAGTTCACAAACAAAATATCCCCACACAAATCTAACTTATCATGTTAAAATAAAGCATGCTGGTTAGAGTTACTCCCAGATATCTTATGCTATTTGTGGCTATTGTGAAAGGTGATACTTTTCTGATTTCCCTCTCTGCTTCCTTATCCTTTGTGTATAGGAGGGCGACTGATTTTTTGGAGTTGATCTTGTAGCCTGCCACATTACTGAAGGAGTTTATCAGCTGTAGGAGTTCTTTGGTGGAGTTTTTCGGGTCGCTTATGTACACTATCATATCATCTGCAAATAATGAAAGTTTAACTTCTTCCTTTCCAAATCGAATCCCCTTGATTCCCTTATGTTGTCTTATTGCTATTGCTAGAACTTCAAGCACTATATTGAAGAGATAAGGAGAGAGTGGACAGCCTTGTCGTGTTCCTGAATTTAGTAGGATAGCCTTGAGTTTCTCTCCATTTAATTTGATGTTAGCTGTCGGCTTGCTGTAAATAGCTTTTATTATATTTAGGAATGACCCTTGTATCCCTAATCTCTCCAAGACCTTTATCATAAAAGGGTGCTGAATTTTGTCAAATGCTTTTTCAGCATCTAATGAGATGACCATATGGTTTTCTTCCTTCAGTTTATTTATATGATGGATTACATTGATAGATTTTCGTATGTTGAACCAGCCCCTGGCGATAGATGAAGAAAATGACTGAGCCCCACATTGGAGCACCGGACTGAGCTCCCAAGGTCCTGATGAGGAGCAGAAGGAGAGAGAACATGAGAAAGAAAGTCAGGACCGTGAGGGGTGCGTTCACCCATGGAGACGGTGGGACAGAACTAACGGGAGATCACCAACTCCAGTTGGATTGGGACTGATGGAACATGAGACCAAACCAGACTCTCTGAATGTGGTCGACAGTAGAGGCTGACAGAGAAGCCAAGGACAAAGGCGCTGATCTTTGACTCTTCTGCATGGACAGGCTCTGTGGAAGCCTTCTCAGCTTGGTTGATCACCTCCCTGGACCTGGGGGGAGTTGGGAGGACCTTGGTCTTAACATAGAGTAGGGAACCCCGATGGCTCCTTGGCCTGAAAAGGGAGAGAGGGGGGTATGGGGGGAGGGAAGGGGAGGGAAGGGGGAGGAAGAGGGGAGGAGATAGAAATTTTTAAATATAAAAAATAAACCAAAAAAAAAAGAAAATAAATAAATAAATAAAGCATGCTGTGTCCTTGTTTCCTTAAACCTCTCAGTGGTTTCTAGACTTTTTCAGGACATTATATGATGGGAAACAGGAGGAAATAGAGAGGAAGCTGCCATGGGAAACCCACATCTTTCGTCTCCCAGCACCCATCTAGTCATTCAGGTTGAAGAAAATACTCTCCACCATGATTCTCAGTATGAGGCTATACCTGCAGAGAAGAAAGGGGCCAACCCAACACTGCTCTTTCCCCACTCTACCTTCCAGAAGAGGGTCACATGGCCTAGCTTGTCCATTTGGTGTTTTTATCTCACTCCTTTAAGGTCTTAGAAATCAAGACTCCGGGGCCGGGCGGTGGTGGCGCACGCCTTCAATCCCAGCACTCGGGAGGCAGAGGCAGAGGCAGGCGGATCTCTGAGTTCGAGGCCAGCCTGGTCTACAAGAGCTAGTTCCAGGACAGGCTCTAGAAACTACAGGGAAACCCTGTCTCGAAAAACCAAAAAAAAGAAAAAAAAAAGAGAAATTAAGACTCCGGTGGCCATGGTGCTGCACACAGTGACAACGGCACTAACAGCAGGAGTCCATCTCCAGTGGTACCCACAAGAGGATCCCAATCAGACCGCTCCTTTCTTAAACATGTTTTGTACTGATATATAACTCATTCTATACAGTGATGGGTTTCACAATGATATTTTTTATTCAATTATGTGCTTTGACATATTCACCTCCTAAACCTTCTGCCCACTAGACCTTCCTCCCACTGATCCCTTCCTCTTCCAGGTAACTTCAGGTGTACTGTGAGGTCACACCTAGCTGGTGGCTCTAAAGTCCTTGCTTGTTGCACTTCTCTTATTTGCTGCTGCTTCCAGAACCCTGTCACACTGAGAGTTACTGTGACTTCCTAACAAATGCTTTTTGCTGGTTAGATTAGCTGAAGTTGTGTTCCATTGTTTACACTGAGAAGCATAATCAGTAAGATGGGCTTTGTAGTGTACTGGGAAACCTTTAAATATGAAGTAAAAGACAAGGTTACAGGAGACAGAAAGACTTTTTTTTCAATGCAAGGTTTCTCTGTAACTTTGGAGCCTGTCCTGGAACTCACTCTGTAGACCAGGCTGGCCTCAAACTCACAGAGGTCTGTCTGCCTCTGCCTTCCAAGTGCTGGGATTAAAGTGTGTCACCATTGCCAGGCCAGAATAAAGAACTGAATTGTATGCCTAAAAGGAGGGAGTGTCCTGGGGGGGCGATCTGAAAGAAGTGGTTACAGCAGAACCATGAAGAATCAGAAGAAAATCTAAAAGCAGCAAAAGATGAAGGTGGAAAGGAAGTAAGGAGGGAGGGATGGAGGTAGGGAGGGGGAGGGAGGGAGGGAGGGAGAGGGGGGAGTGAGGAGGAGAAAGAAAGGAACGCAGGAGGTAGAGGAGGAGTGGAAGGAATAGGCAAAAAGGAAGGAGGAAGAAGGAAGAAAGGAAAAAGAAGAAAGAAAGACAAAGAAAGAAGAAAAGAAAGAAGAAGAAGAAAGAAAGAAAGAAAGAAAGAAAGAGAAACAGCAAAGAAATAAGAAAACCAATTTTCTCTAACCCAAAGCCAGGGTCTCATACACGCTAAGTAAATGTTCTGACTCTGAGCCACAAACCTGGCCCCCAATCTGTACACAAAGAGCTTTGCTGTTTAGAACTAACAACCCTGCCTGGCATCTTTTCTGCCCATATTTCCTTTGTTCCTAGGACAGCTTTTCATCCAGGTTCACTCCAGGTGGTATGCCCTTTGGTGGCATTCAATCATACAAGCAAAAAGCACAGCCTAGGTAAACCTGACTTCACTTTTTTTAATGCAATGGGATATGAGCAAGCTTTTCTGCAACTAGCCACAAGCTTGTCATTTGCTCAAGTCATTAAAATATTTT
This sequence comes from Arvicola amphibius, assembly GCF_903992535.2. Lineage (NCBI taxonomy): Eukaryota > Metazoa > Chordata > Mammalia > Rodentia > Cricetidae > Arvicola > Arvicola amphibius. The sequence goes on from NC_052051.1 coordinate 52,730,425, forward strand.
ATCACTTTCTGGTCACTCTTCAGAGATGGATTTATTGAAATTTCAGACTTCAGAACAATGTAAACATGCTCTATTTATGAAGTATCTGAGGTTAGGGGTGGCATGAATCACATAAGCCCCACAGAGTCTGTGCTGTATTATTCCCATGCTGCCCTCCTAGACCCCACTGTGTCTTCCCAAGTCTTTTCTCACACTTTTCTCTCCCTTCACCCATGTGTGTGTATCTGCCCTTTGGCAATTTCTATCATATGTTCAAATGGATTTGTCACATACATGAAAGCAAGGTAACTTAGAGTTATTGTGGATGAGAGGAAGAAGGGAAAACTGAAAGACCCTGGGTGGAGTTTGGGGGGAACATGAGAATCAAGTTGGGTGGATTAGGAGCAGGACAGAGGAGGAGAATAATGAAAGAGATGCCTTGATGGAAGGCATAAAAATAATAGAAATTTTTTTTAAAAAACGATCAGAAGTAAGACTAACCCACACAGAGACACACACCACGCATGCACACATAGGAACACAACACACCATACACAGTGTAGCACACCATACACACATACACAGGTGTGCACACACAGATGCACACGCACAGGTGCATGTGCATGAGTGTATGCACTCACATATACACACACAGGAGCACACACATACAGTCCCATGCTTGAGCTCCAAGTCTATAGATTTTGCTCTACCCTCTAGCAACCATTCCAAAGATGGAAATACAATTCAGAGTCCATAACAGAGAATTATTCAAATTGCTTAAGTTTTCTAAATCTGCATAGTGACATAATTTATGAAAATGATGCACCACAATGACATGATTTTTCAGAAAGCTCCTCTCCCTCACAAATGGCCTGCCACACTTAATGAGCAGAAATAAGTGGCAGGAAGTTCAGTCACCTTCCCTGCTGGAAGAGCTGGCTTCCCAGTACACCTGGTGGGAGCATTATTTCACACAGCAGGCAATAAATTTGTGGAATTCATTACCCACAGGAAATAGAAATAGGTTCAAAAAGGGTTGATCAAATTTATAAATGGCAAAGCCATAAATAGCTCGCTTCCCTTTGTATTCAATAATATTTTACACCGTGCTCTGCCTTGCCTCTCAGATGCTGCCTTCACGTGTGTCTCTGCACTCCTAACCTCTCTGGGAGGATTTGATGAGATGTGAAACACCCCATGCGGAAATATTAGTTTTACTCTTTGTTAGTCTAACATGGTCACATTTTATTGGCTTAAGTATAGATAAAAGTGTGTGTGTGTGTGTGTGTGTGTGTGTGTATACATGTATCTGTGCTCCTGTATGCAGAGGCCACAAAACAAACTTGGATGTCATTGCTTAGGCCCTGTCAACTTCTTTTGTGTGTGAAAGACAGTTCCCCATTGGCCTAAACCTGCTGTGGAGGTAGGCTGGCAAATGAGACCTAGGGATCCACCTGTCCCTGCCTCCCCAGCACTGGGATTACAAACTCGCACCATCCCATCCTGCTCACACCATCCCACCCTGCTCACATTATCCCATCCTGCTCACGCCATCCCACCCTGCTCAATTATCCCATCCTGCTCACGCCATCCCACCCTGATCACACATCCCATCCCACTCACACCATCCCATCCTGCTCACACTATCCCACCCTGCACACACCATCCCATCCTGCTCACACCATCCCACCCTGATCACACCATCCCACCCTGCTCACACCATCCCATCCAGCTCACACCATCCCACCCTGCTCACACCATCCCATCCAGCTCACACCATCCCATCCTGCTCACACCATCCCATCCTGCTCACACTATCCCACCCTGCACACACCATCCCTTCCTGCTCACACCATCCCACCCTGCTCACACCATCCCATCCAGCTCACACCATCCCATCCTGCTCACATCATCACATCCTGCTCTTTTTTACACAGTTCTGGGCATTCATTCCTCATGTTCATGCTTGCAAGGCACACTTTTACCCACCAAGTTACCTCCTCAGCCCCTAGATAAAATCTTGTAGATTTTACCATTCCACTTTGTTTTATAATACTATCCAACACATGTCTACTTTAGTAATTCAAAAGTCCATGTCTACACTACTTTAAAACAAATTAATCTTCTTGGGAAAACAGATGAAATAAACATCTTAGCAATGTTCTTGTTGCTACAGGCACTTGAAGGCATGACGGAGGTGAGGGTTGGAATCAGAGCAATTAGACATGAGCAAGGCTGTGTGGAGGCTCAGTTTTCAGTAGCAACTGGCGCCTCTGTCCTGGGACCCTGCCTGCTTTGGAATGAGAGGGAGGAAGTGCACGGTGCAGAGAAGATTCTAAACACTGAGGTAACTGTTATTGTGAGGTGCCCACAGAAGAAAGAGCTGAAATTCAGAGGCATGAAGGGTGTCTCACAAAGTCACACAATTAGGATGCACTAGATCTGGATTTTGGAGCTGTGAATCGCTGTCAGCAGAGCTCAGGCTCCTAGCCAGTCTGTTTATGTGCTTTCTGGCTTTGCGGTTGTCAGCATGGGATGAATTTGCTGTTCGTAAGAAAATGATTTAACAAGTTACTCTGGAAGAAGAGGTGAAAAGAGTCTAAGAGTCAGATTGGATGGAGAACACCAGGAGAGCAAGGTCCTCTGAATCAACTGAGCAAAGCTCATACAAGCTCATAGAGACTGAAGCAGCAAGCACGGGGCCTGCCTGGGCCTGCACCAGATCCTCTGCATAGATATTATAGCTTTCAGCTTCGTATTTTTGTGGAACTCCTGAGTACGTGAACACATGAGTCTCTGATTTGTGAGCGTGCTCCTGCCCAGCCTTGGCATGATGATTTCTGTTTTATCTTATCATACTTTATTATGTTTGGTTGTTATCTCCTCAAAGCCTGTTATTTTCTAATGAGAAACAGAAAGGGAGTGGATCTGGAGGGAAGGGGAGAGAGAGAGGAATTAGGAAGAGTAGAGGGTGGGGGGAGGACTGTAGTCAAGACACGTATGAGAAAAGAATATATTTTAAATGAGTTTTAAAAAATAGAATAAAAGGTAACTGCACCACTTATAAGTGGTGAGCCCTGATAACCCATCTGATCTTACTGGGGCTTAGTATCATCACCTGCGGTGATACATAGACCGTGCTTGTGTTCGTTCCTTCTTTTCCTTGTTTTGACAAAAGAAGGCAAGCAAGGAAGGGCTGACTTTAGCTCGTGATTTGGAAGGATACATTCTACTATGGGAAAGGAGTCACGGTGGCAGAAACCTGAGGTGGCTAGTTGCCACTGTGTTGGGGTCACGAGGCAGGGAAAGATGGATGTTAGTTTTCCGCTTTGTTTTCTTCTTATTCAGTCCCTGGGATGGTGCTGCTTAAATTCAGAGCAGATCTTCCCTCTTTGACTCAGTCTCTCTAGAAACACCCTCACAGATATGCTGAGAGTTGTATCCTAGGTGATTTCAAGTCCTGTCAAGCTGACAATGAAGTTTAACCATCATAACACCTAACACAGATGGTGGTTTTCTTCCTTATAGGGCATGGACTCCATGGTTTATCTGTGAAAGGATGCTCAAAGTGCAGATAAGAAAGTAAAGAAAGATGGAGAAGGGAGAAGAGTCGATAGAGGGTAAGTTACTGCTCAGATAACCACGGCAAGCAACTGTGGTTCGCATGTGGAAGCAGCCTAGAAATGTCCCGCATAGCAATTCCTAAAGTTTGGCATGCAGCAGAATCACCTAGGGCTCCTTAAGATGGACTGCTGTCCCTGCCTGCCCACGTTTCCAGAGCAGTAGTCTGGGGGAGTAGCGGATGAATATTTCCAACAAATTTCCAAGTGAGGCTGACCTACTGGGCTGGGCCATACCTTTGAGAGCTGCTGAACTGAGAAGTGTAAGGATGGACTTAGACACTAGCCCTTCCCCTACTGTTTGAGAAGATCCATTGCTTCGATATCACCCTTGGAGATTTTCAAGCATTTGCATTCCCTCCCAGTTGGCCTGCAGTTGTACATCAAGTTTAAGCAGTACCAAAGAAAGCTGTAAGGCTTAACAAAAGGGAAGCAAGTTCTCAGCCTGCAGCTACTGCCTCTCACGGCTGCTGCTGAGACCAAGTTGAATGAGGAGTAGACATCAAGAGCGTGGACTTCTGCCTTCCTTCTGACTGCTGCACCTGAGGTTGTTATTAGTCATTAAGATAAAGGACTATGGCCCCAAGACTTTCTTAACCCACTGACTGCTAACACAGGGAAACTCCCGGGGCCCAAAGATGACAGCTGTGCTGGAAGACTCTTCCACACCAGTACTTTCTTTAGCAAATACAGGAAGGAGGTTTAGAACCATTAACCAAGAGTGACTGCAGCAACCAGCATGCACCATGGCCCAAAGCAAACACTTCCAAGCTGCAAGAAGACACATTTCACGGGCAAGTCCTGTGGCGCACAGAGCCTGACCACATACTCTTTGTGCCCTGTCGAGAAAATAACTAACACTGGTGACACATGGGACTGCTCCCATTTATTCTGTTCCACTTGTGCATTTAATTGTCACCATTACCATCACGTTAACTGCAAATAAGCACAGTCTCATTGCCCATCAATTGTTCGATGAGAGGAAAACGGACAGTTTAGAGATGATTTGGATATGAGGAACACCATTATTATCTTTGTATATGATGCTTTGTTTTCCTTCTTCACGTCCTCAAAGTCTCCTCAGTGATTATATTTCCCCACAAACTCAACATCAAAATACAAGTCAACACAAGATATTCCAGCATTCATTGCAGTCCTGAGGCTTTCCTATATGAATTCCAGATGTCGGTGGGAGCCGGTGTTTTGTTTTAATCCTTTCTCCAAGCACTTATATTTTTCTTCATCCATTTCCTTAACTGACTTGAATGTAGGTAGTTGGCAAAACACTATTTGCAAATGAGGAAACTGAGGCACAGGATAGTACATTGGCCTGTGTAGTAACTGACTGGCAGTGATTACAGCTAATGCCTGCTAATCAGCTCTGGAGATCATGTGGCTAGAATAGTTGGAGACAATACTGAAACCAAGGCAAAGAGTTTTTCATATTCCTTTCATCCTTATTCAAATAAGTAAAAAGCTCTCTGCTTTGCTCATTGCCCCAGGAAAAGCATTGTGTTAACAAAAAAAAAATTAAACTAATTCTGTATGAGTTAAAAAATAAAGAATTCTGTATTTCAAAGTAGCTAAAAAGAAAGAAGATCATAAATGTTTTGTCACAAGAAAATGGCAAATGATTGCTCTGATGGATGAGTTAATTGTCCCCGACTTGATTATTACATAACACATACATGTATCAAAACATCATGTTGTAGACCAGAATTTTTTTACTATTACTCTGTGGTGATTAAAAATGAAAATACAATAAAAATAAAATTATCCTTGGAGAATTCTAACAGGCTTCTGGAAGAAGCAGGAAGGAAGTAGAAGAGCAGAGGAGAGTTAGAGAACTGTGACAGACACACATGTGGGAAAATAGGACGGTGACCTCCAGACTGAAGAGGTCTTCCTGAGATGTGGAAACAGAGAGATGGACCTGTGTCCAAATTCAATAGGATTCCATATGCTAGCTTCCGCCAGTAAAGTGAAGGAAGAAGCCAGGCCCCAGAGGAAATGCACGTGATACCCTAGAACAGGCTTAGGACACTACAAATGTGCAGAGCCCAGAATACTCAGCTTCCAAAACTTCCAAGAGGGCAAAGATGCAGTAGTTTTATCATAATGGGTTCCCCAAGTCCAATGTCCCAAATTCAGTCTATATTAGTAACAACTGGAACCTTGACCCATACCCATAAAGTAGATGTTAGGTTGCAGTGCTAGAAGAGACTCAGAGTGGCTGCATATCAACTATCTGCCAAAGGAAAAGTGGTTCTGGATCATAAAAACTAGAAACTATCACTTAAAGGTAAGTGATAGTTTGGAGTTATCGAGATTGTGTTGGTACCAGCAGGATCCTTGAATAGCCAGGTTGCCTTTTAAGTAACATGATATTGCAGTGGAGAGTTCTCTGGACCCTTCTACCAGGAATGTTAGTTCTATCTGTGGGCACTTCCTCTGCAGCCTGATGAATTCAGGGTTACATCTTCTAATGTCCTTGCTCAGGACACACCTTCCTCTGCTACTATTAAAACACTGTCCTGCAGCGTTCACCCAATTTTCTATCAATCACCCTATCTTCTCTGGAGTCAACCCACCGAGAGAGAAAAGACGAATACCATTGGAAATTGGATATCGTTCTAAACACGTTCTCGAGTAAGGGCACGGGGATCCGAAGGAAAAGTAAGATAAAGGTCTGAGTGATGAGACCTGTATGCTACCAAAGAAGACGTGGATATAAGCACCACTACCTCCACATACAGAGTATTTTCAGAATCCAGGTACGGCCACTAGAGTGCTATTGCTATGTGAACCACTTAGGACAAGGTTCAGAGCCACGGCACTGCGGGGACTTGTCAAATGATGGAGAGAGAACAGGGAGATGCCATCTTCACCATTTGCACCTGGGTTGGTGAAAACAGACACAACAGCGATGGCTATCTCACAAGTTAACAGCATCATCACCCATCATGTCGGTCACCTCCTCTACCCTTCGTATTAATGCTTCCTGGAAGTTTATCCTGCAAAGGGAATTATTTAAAGCACCTACAAATTGCGCACAAACCATTGGATGTTACCCTTAGTTTGATCGAAGAAAACTAAGACACAACTTGCCCTGTGAGACAGTGATTTGAAAGGGAAACACCTGGGATATAGATGGGACCTCTGAGTCAGTCTGGGGCAAAGGGGGATTGTTGGGAGACTTGCATAAGATCATTTAAGACTATGTAACATATAATAAATGGTCATGCAAAAAGGATATAATCATAACAGAATTAAGTTTATTTCTAATTCCCATTGTTCTACTCAGGGTCTGATGTAGGTGGGTCTTCTGTCTATGTGTTAATTTCATTGGTTAATAAAGAAACTGCCTCAGCCTTTTGATAGGACAGAAAATTAGGTAGGAGGAGTAAACAGAACAGGATGCTGGGTAGAAGGCAGTGAGGCAGACGCCATGGAGCCAGCCACCAGATCAGACATGCTGAATCTTTCCTGGTAAGCCACCACCTCATGGTGCTACACAGATTATTAGAAATAGGTTAATCAAGATGTGAGAATTAGCCAATCAGAGGCTGGAACTAATGAGCCAGGCAGTGTTTAAATGAGTACAATTTGTGTGTTGTTATTTCGGGTATAAAGCTAGCTGTGGAGGAGCCGGGCGGGACGAAAAGCAGACCTGCTCGCCTCATCACTACAAGGGTCCTTGACTGGAAATGCACACTGTATCACTGGTAAATGAAATCAAAAAGGAATTAGCTTCAAGGATGTTGACTGACTCACAGAATCCTAGAAAGCCTGGTAAACAAGAGAGGTGGGCAGTGGGGGTGCTGAGGCTGAGGGAAGACGCTGACTTGACAATGAACTACTCCAGGCTGCCTACAGTGCTGTAGCTGTAGTTCTCCACCCCGTCTCTGCAAGACCCACCTACAGCACAGTAGCTGTAGCTATGCACCCCATCTCTGCAGAGCTTGCTATGCTCAGACACGTGCTACCATGGCACCACCTCTAATTCACTCAGAGGCTCCACAAAGGGCAACTAGCTGACCCCCCAGCGCCTGTCTCTCTTTCAAGCTTTAAGGAATCAATTGCAAATTATTGGTTGGCCACATTTGGGTCAGAGACTTGCCCCATGTTTCTTTGTGACTACAGATTAGCTTGTGTGGAAGGCTACTTCAGACTACAGTGGGATCAGGTCAGTTTCATGTATCATTCGTTCTTTTTGGGCCAGAGTCTAGATAACTTTTTCTTGAGAACAGTGTCATCGATGCAAGAGCATAAGCAAATAAGCCATGTTACCTCGTGAAGCTATACTTCTAAACCCACCTGTAGTGCATGGGCCAAAGCAAGTTGTGTAGCCAACCAGATCAGTAGGCTAGGGACGCCCCTCACTTTAAAGGGTGGGCTGCAAAGTCGCTTGACACGCCTAGCAATTGATAGTTTCAATGGAGTACAGTACAGTGTGTTGCGAAACCACCCTACCACATGGATCAGGAACGAAGGAAGGTGCTTCTTTCACCCACGGTGTTCACCTTCTGATGAGCCAAATCGAGCGTCTACTACTTATTTTAAGGAAAATGCCCCCTAAAACCAAAAAGAGCAGCCTGAAAAGCCTCAGAGGTCAATAACTTGCCCCAGCTATTCTCTCATTTCACATAATGAGTTTCTATCCCCACACGAGGTCCAGCTTAGGGTCAAAATTCACTTTAAAGTTTTTGAAGATGTGTGCTTGTTCGGTCTCAGCCAGGGATACCCATCAATTGTGTTATTTCCCCAGATGACTTTTTTTCAATTTTTATTAGAAATGACAGTTCTTTTATTAAAAAGCAGAAAATATTATATGGAAGAAAACTTCTAGTAACAGAAACCAGGTGCTAAAGGATGTGAAAGCCATACCCTGTAGCTGTGTCTTTACAGGAGTTAGTTTGAGGGGTTTATTAAACCTGACACAAGGCCTGTAATTACTACCAATTATTTGGTCATAGTGTCAGTTCCATTTAAAGTGAAAGTTAGTGGTGACAACAGCTTATTTTTAATAACTTATTTCAGGGAAAACCATTTCGTGTTCACTTGCTACTTTCTGATTTCCTGACCTCCGAATAAAAGCCTTGTACCTGTGGGGTTACCCTGTGAACCCACCCCAAGAGAGCAGCCGCTAGATGCTATTAATCACTGACAGTGAGTTATATATTCAGTCAGCCATACACGTAGGGTTCACGTAGACACACCCACCAGGTGCTTGCCCCCGCCTTCAAGCCCTAAAATGCTTCCTCTGATCTGAGGACTCCAACACTTGCCAATAGCCAGAAGATCACGGATGCTGGGATTCATTCGTATGAGCAAATGCGCCCTCCCCTGTCACAGGCCAAACCACTCCACTCATTTACTAAAGAGCTGAAAGACTGACTGATTCTGTGGCCCTTGAAGTGAAGAAATGACTCTCAAGTACCAGGAATACCTTCTTGACAATGTCTCCTCCCTCACAGAATAGACCACTGGGGGAGTAACTCCAGTTATGAAGTCACCAGAGCTAAACAAGACCACTTTTTCCATGTGTTTTTTTTTTCTCTTTAAAGACACAGTCTCCCACAAATCACATGACATGGGTTAATTTGGGCATACCTTGATAACCTTCCCTAGTCTCTCAATTACTTCTTTAAAAGCATCCCCCTCCACCACAACTTTGAGGGCTTTCCTTGGCTTGTGTTCTTTTGCTCCCTTATTCTCCCAGCTTACTGCTTTGATTTTTTAATACGAACAATAACAATATGGAAGCCATACACATAAGACATTTTAATCATGCAACCTGACAAGGGGCATGAAGAGTGGCAAAGACCGGCACGAGACTAGTCTGAGGTTATCATTTTTACATTCTCCGTTCTCATGAAGCAGGAGATAGAGAAGAAAGAGGCATTGGAGAACGGCCCACACTCTTTTTGCAACAGACAAACCAACGAAGTCTGAGACGGCTTTCACACCTTTGGCTTCTAAGTTGAGGTGCCCCGCCTCCACGTTCTGAACCTCACTGCAGTGAGCACAGCTGCTTGAGGAAAGGAGACAGAAATAGAAAGCCCGTCAGTGATGAAATGTGACAGCCTGCCTCTGAAAGGACGTGTTTGATGTGTTTTCCAACTGGATGTTCCTAAAATTTATGGAAGTTTCAGACAAGATTTCCAAAGAAATCCTTTCTCCTCCCCATCCGAACCTCCTCATCCATAACACCATTATCACTGCTGCCGAGCGGCACCAAGGACAAAGCTGTCCCCCCAACAAGCTTGACAAATCACAGCTCACAATTCCGGAGATGCACCCTTTCTCAGCAGACTCAACATCTCCCTCAGACCCTTCCCCCCTCACCTCTTCCAGCAGCACCCCCTTACTAGGGTGAATTGTTTGTCCCCTCAATGCCCTGCTTGCTCATCTGAGCAATGAAGAGGTTCAGTTAAACAACCCTTAATATTTCTCCAGTGTGTAATATTCAAGGAGTCAGGTTTTATTTTGAGTCTGCAGGTGTTTAGAATGACACATTGCACCCCTGAGAGTGGGGGACAGACATCCCAGAAACTTGAAGATTAAAAGCAAAGTGGTGTTTTATGATTGGAATTGATCTCCCGCTAATGGTTAAATAAACACTAAGCCATCTTCAGATGTATACTGTAAGACATGGGCACAAAATCACCTCTTCTGGTGCATGAGGGTGTGAACAGGAGATTCCAGGGAGGGGACCACGAGCTGGGAGGGCTTTATAGGGAGTAAGTGCTTCATGCTGCTTCTTCTAGTCGGAAAACAGGGTCAGTAAACACAGCACAGTATGCATCATGGACATAAACACACAGGTTCTGACCTGGAAAACCATGTACTGATTGCAAGGCTTACTGAAGGAAGGGAAAATGTGGAGAAGAATCATAAACGGTATTCATTCCCAAATTCTGTCTGCCCACCCCATGAATTGTGTGAGCAGTTGGAAAGACCCCAGCTGAGGGTGAAGGATCTGGAGAGGGAAGTTAGGAAGCAGCGCTCCTTCGCCTGGGTGCCAGCACTCCTTTCTGGGCGAGTGTATGAACACCAGTGCTTACCTACTGGACCAGGCTCTCTTGCTATTAAAACCAGGCTGAGTTAATAAGACAAACTTATTGCAAGCAGTCAGATATTTTATGCCCTTGTCAGAAACAGAATATAATGCTGGTTGCCAGGAAGAATACAGTTGTACTTGCCAGGATATAATGACGTTGGCAAGCCACATAAGGTGTGTAAGATCCAACTGTCCAGCCAAGCTTCTAAATGCTTCTGACTTCTAGAGAATGCAGAGATACACAGGTGGCCTGAATGTTCTACTGCCTGTGGAGGGAGGGGCACCTCAGTTTCTCATGAAATGAAAGGCACACAGTACACCAGAAGCCATGGACTCTAACCTGAAACTCTATGATGTCTGCCTCTGAAGGCAGCTAGCCCAGGCCCACTCCATGTTTCCCCACAGGTGCATCTAGCCTGCTGTTGCCAATGTGACTTACATCCTCCACTGCCATCAGAATCCAGTTTCTTCAGCGTCTTCCCACCTGAACTGAAGATCGGCGATTCCCCACATCTAATCTGATCCCCCATCACTAAAGTCCAGCTCTCCTGGAATCCTCCAGACCTTTAGTAACAGACTGAGACTGATGAGTGTCTAGCCTCATGGACTAAGCAGTGACTCGGTTCTGAGCTCCTCCAACACACAGGCATCTATTGGTAAACTACCTCAGCCCAAAGTATTTGGACCAATCTGATAAATCCCTTTCCTACTCTGTGTTTTTCCTATCAGTTCTGCCCCTGAAGAGCCCTGACTAGTAAATCTATTAGCATAGTTCATTGTAACGTGGTGGTTTGTTCACTGACGACAGAAGACTAGACCACACATCACTCCCCTGAGAAAACATCATAATCGAAGCATCATTTCTGCTGAATGTGCAGCAATCACCACCACCAGAAAGCAGACAAATTGATGCTATTTGTATTTGTATTATGAACACCTGAATATCAATGTATGAGTTTTTTGATAGGAAATCCCGCATATTATTTTAAAGAGGAAAGAAATATGGTATTAATATCCAACCAAGTTAATTATATATTAACAAAATTTTAAATGACTCATCAAAAGAAATTAACAGAACCCAAAGTCTCTAATGACATTTATTATGCCTGGTGCGTAATCAAAAAGAATTCAAAGTATAGTTAACCAGGCTAATAAGAGCCCCAGGAACACTGTCAGAGAGAAGGTAGAAAGGAAGCCTGTGATATTTATCCTGCTGCCTCCCCTCCTAGGAGGCCTGCGTGTGTCAGATCATTCAGCCATAGCTTCCATTTTCTCTACATTTGTACTTAATGAGCTTTTCATTCCAAATGACCACAAGAGATGGTTTCAGCACTTCCAGAAGAGCATTTCTTTAATGTAAAGGATTGCTTTTCTTACCACCACTTGCTCCATCTAACAAGCCTGGAGCCCCCATTTTCCCGGAGGCTCTGTTACTTGGATTCTTTTCCCAGCCCCAATAACACACCAGTCAAGGTTCACGACCACAAAACATAGAAATGAATTCTGACTGACTAAACAGAAAAGACTTATACAAGAAAGAGAAATGTAGTTCATAAATGTGATGGGGGCAGCTTTTTCCTTTCAGCCACAGTAACACAGGGAATCCATTTTTGTCCATCTTCGCTGAGAAATAATCTTACCTGAGTGTAAATAATTCTATTTAAGGCACACACTACTTAATATTTCAATATAGAAATGCATTGTGAAATAATTACCACAAATAAGCTAATTCACATCACACTACTGCCACTTTGTCATGTGTGTGGATGTGTTTATACAGAGAGGGATAAAATCTACAACTCTCCAACTACGGAAAGTTCTAATTACAGTAATGTGACCTAACAACACTATACCGTTTGCTTCAAATTTGGAAGAGGCCAAATACTAAGAGATCTACTTTAAACATAAAGATACAGATAAGTTTTAATGTGAATGGGTAGGTTACCATGGAAACCTTAAACTTAAGAACAGGATCTGTATAAAGATCTGACAAAGCAGACTATGAAATAAACACTCTAAAGAAACAAAGATGAGCATTTCCTAATGGCTACAGCATCACTTAAACAGAAGTGATGGTGGGTGAAGAGATGACTCATTTAGTAAACGGACTTCCACACAAGCCTGCGGACCTGAGTTCAAAGCCCCAGTACCCATGTAAAAGCCATGCACAATGCTACACATCTGTAAGCATATTGCTTATGGTTGGCAATGACGGGTGAATCTCTGGAGCTCCTCAACCAGCCATAATAGCCAGATCTGTGAGCTCTAGGTAAAGGGGAAGTATTGCAGCTTTTTTTTAATGTTTTATTACTCAATAAAACTCAGGAGTCGAATATTAGGGAAAAAACCTGATTGATCCGTGGAGTGACAGAGGAAAGATCACTTCCCCCTCTTTTCCACCTTTCTGGTCAAAAAAAGGCCATGCATCTTTCTAGTCCCTTCTTCTTCTCTGCATCCTTCTATCTCCTCTGCGTCAACCAGAAAACTCTATGGTCCACTCCATGAGCAGTCTCAGAGTGAAAACACAAATAAATCTCCCCTGTCTCAAAAATTAAAAAATATGTGTGCCTACACTGCATATGCACTTTTACACACATGTAACAAACAAGTGCACCTTAACACATTTTGATAAACACAGACATATAACACAGAGAGGGGGTAATAGGAGGGTAAAAAACCAGCAGAAAGACAAACTAAGAACCCCAGTTGAGGCAAGGATATAGTCAGTCAATACAACGTGGGTCACCTGCATGAGACCCTCACCAATTCAGTGACTGGAGTCTGATCCTGTCACAATCATTGCCACCACACCTGCCACTCTCCCCTACCCATTCCACCACTCTTAATCTCTAAATATCACCATGTCTTCAGATCTATGTGCCTCTCAGATTCTCATGACATCAGCAGTCCATGGCAAGACCAGTTTCCTATATCGAAGATTTTTATGGCCAGAGAATAGAAATTATAATCTTCAAGAGGTATTTCACAGTGAAAGTCATTTGGATGTGTGTTTATGTCCTTTTCTTTGTAAGGGCTGGTAGGATAGCTCAGTGGTAGACCACTGCCTAGCATGTGCAGGACCCCAAGTTCAGTCTTTGGAGGCAAAGAACACTTATCCCCTTTTCTTGGATTTCTGAGGTAGGATTCCTCTATGATGTAGTCCTGACTGTCTTGGAGCATTCGTTAAGATGAGTCAACCTCTCAACAGGCAAGATTATAAAAAAATGATGCTCATTTGACTATTTCCAAAGATGTGGAGAGACACCACAACAGAGAGTATAGTGATACTGCCCAAATTCTATTAGTCTAAGAGGATGTAGGGAGATATAGCTATTTCTCCAAAGGTAAGAGCCCTGTAGAACTGACCTTTGGTGGATACAGTCAACTCAAAATAAAATGCTAGTTTCCTCTCTTATGCTTGTGACTTTCCTCATCATCTCTTCCCAGGACTCCACATTGACCTAACCCAAAGGAAGCACCCTTGAACATTGTCATGAAGCCAGCCAAGAAAAAAAGAGGAAGGCACAGAGCGGTGTACAGGATAAGGATAAGGAAGGGTAAGTAGAAGAAAAAAAATTCTGTATAATGATATCTGCAAGCAAACTCAATAATATTTAGGAGATGATTTAACAGAAAAGGATAGCATTCTAAATGCAGTGCCAACTGAAAACGTGATCCAAATCATCTGGAAATTATGGTGCCAAATAAAAAATAAACAACTAAACTCAAGAGTACAGTGACCCAGTTGCACGGTAACATAATCTGGTCATTGTCACCCTGTAGACACATCAATTGGTGCAGCTTTCTAGGCATTGTTCTACCTTCACGAGAGCCAAGGGAGCCAGGAGAGAGACCACAGTTCCAGGTTCTAGGATAATGAAAAGACAAGACATGTGGAAGGTGACAGGAAGAGCTGCCACTATCTCCCCTCTTCCAACTTCACCTAGCATGAGGAGAGGTGCCTCCCATTTAGGGAGGGAGAGAGGATCAAATCAGCACCACCTGTCTTGGGTTTTTCTTCTGTTGTGATAAACACCATGGCAAGCCAGCCTCAGGAAGAAAGGGTTTATTTGACTCACAAGTTGCTGCCCCATCATCAAGGAGCTCAAGACAGGTGCTCAAGGCAGGAACCTGACATCAGCAACCGCAACAGAAACCGTGGAGAAATGCTGTTTACTGACTTGCTCTCCATGACTTGCCTGATTCTCTTTCTCATACAACGCATGACCACCTCCCCAGAGGTGCTGACACCTGCCTTGGGCTGGGACCACATAAATCAATAATTAATCAAGAAAATGTACCACAGACCTGTCCACCAGCTATTGGATGGAGGCAGTTCTTCAAATGAGATGCCCTCTTCCCAGGTAACCCTAGTTTGTGTCGATTTGATAAAAAACCAAACAGCACAGTAGATCCTTCCATCTGTGAGTCTCAAGTGTTATCTAGCTTAGAGACAGCCTTGGCTGGAAGGCTCACCCATCCCCAGTTGCAAGCTGTACAGCCAGCCCAAGGCCAGATATAGAAGCTAGAGTCTCTAGACTAACCTCTTCCAGCACCAGGTAAAGGCCTGTGCCCAGAGGGGGCTGGCCCAGCCACAATACTACCAGATGTGAAAGGTACACCCTAGGTACTACCTTCATAAACACAACTCAAGGGTTGAGCAACATACAGGGGACAAAGGCCTCACTTGTCCTCTGTGCAAAGCACTAATATGAAAGAGAGATGTCACAGCATTGAATATGGTTGGTTGCAAGAGTCTTGGGCCATGAGTCCTCCTCCACATTAGGCAGATCATAGTTAATAGGAGCTTGGTCCTACACTGGAGCTATGTTGGTCTTGACAAGCTCCAAGCTCAGGGTTACAGCACTATTAGCTACAGGAAGGACATAAAGGTCCAGGGTTATCCCCTCCCAGAGGCTGGTAGAATCCTACAGTACCTGCCACCAAACAATAACTGTGAGTGAAGGTATCTGACTATATCTTGAGTAAAGTGAGAGAGAATCGTGGGCCCAGACAGTCCTTTCTAAGGTCCCTCCCTGGTTTGTTTGGAGCAGTGCACCCAACTGCGGGTTCAAGACAAACCTGGGCCTACAGTGCCCTCTAGTGTTTAGTGAAGGCACACTGATAGCAAACTAATGGCAGACTGGACTTGGAGCTCCATCTACCACGGTAATAAAAGAAAGGACTGCAGGCTCAGAGGAAACTTGCAGCCTGCTTAAGATTTCTGGAAAGACATGCAAAATGAAGCCAGAACATAATGACCGACTCAAATACCCAATCCTTCAGTTCTCACAAGCATCACATTTTTAAAGCATCAAGAGCATCCAGAAAATCATGACCAAGCAGATAGCAGTTGATAGAGGAGAAAAGTCCATCAGAGAACTTGAAGCAACTGTTTTGTGGGAATTCCAAGAGCTTCAAAAAGGACCAAGAAACAAGTCACTAGTAGGAGAAACTTAAACAAAATGGAAATAATTTTAGTGGTCAGCCCTTAACACATACACATATAAGCAATGCTAAATGAACATAGTATATTGTATTTGTGGGGTGTGTGTGTGTGTGTGTGTGTGTGTGTGTGTGTGTGTGTGTCTAACAGTAATAATTAAGAAGAGGTCATGAATTTGAAAGGGAGTTGGCGGTGGGGGAACCAAGACGAGCTGGAAGGGGAAAAGAATGGAGTAGAGATTATTTAAAATTCATGTAGGAAATTCTCAAAGCAAGTGAAATAAAACAAATAATAAAATCATAAAATATTCACTAAAGCAAAAGTATATAGTAATATGTGAAAATATTTTATTAGTCATATAATTTTCTTTATTTCAAAATACCACATTGAATGTGCATTCTTATCAGAAAAAAAATAGCTGAAAAGATATTTCAATTAACCTATCTATAATTGTAAGAGCCAAGACTCTTGTGAAAAGATAAAAATCAATATTGAGCTCTTATGGATTTGTCCTGTTTGCTTCAACAAACAATTATTGATGACTTGCCAAATGCCCAGCACATTCTGGGGAACACAATGCTAGATAAACTTTGGCCCTGGGGAGCTTTTCTTTTGCGAGCCTTGGAGTGCAGGGTGGAGCTGACAAGGACAAGGACCGGAGCATGCCCGTCTGCAGCAGCACTGGCAGACCTCACAGAGGCACACAGAGGCAGCACAGAGCCTGGGCAGCTGGTTGGGGTGGGCACAGAGACTCTGACTCATGTCCTAGAAAAGTACAAGGCTTGAAATGCTTTCAACATTATACCATTCTGAGACCTAAGCCCAAAATGCTGCATCTGTCCATAGTTTAATCAACAGGGAGATAAGTCTTCAATAAATTCTCACAGACTACAGACGTGCTATCAGAAAGAAAGGGGGAGGGAGATAAGATGAAATTTGTGTATTTGTCATGTAATCGATCAATATGTTTGATATCGACTAAAAACAGCAGAGAAACTAACCTGTCACATTTGGTTTTGTAAATGGGCATTAAATACTGATGCACTCCCAGAACTGAAATGTTGTATGAATGTGTAGTTACCAGGAACTTTCGAGCAGCAGGAATTAGATACACCTTTTACAAAAGTCGTAGGCTACGGCCTGTTTTATTGAAAAAGCATCCAGAAGAAATTAAGATAAGTCACAGGATCGGGGTGGGGGGGGGGGGTAACAATCTGGCAGAACCAGTTCGGGCTTGTGTTGGGGCTGCAATTACAGCAGGTAGGCAAGTCCTCTTAGAATGAGGCCGGTGCACTAAATCCTAAAGACAGCCCTCAGGTGCTTCTCAGCAAGATGCAGAGGAGCCTGGGTTTGGGGGGAGGGGGAGTAGGATTACATTAAAGAGCTGTTGCAGAGACACCCAGCAGGCCCGGGAAGGTTTGACAGCTGATGAAAGGCTTGGCACCTCTGGTGAGTGCTCCACACCACATGTAGCCCAAGTCAAGAAACTAGTGATCAAAGGATGCTCCTTCAGCTGAAAGGATATTCACGCAGATGCCTAATCGGATGGAGCACTAGATCTTCATGGGTACTATTTCTACACATTGTGAAGTTTGTTTCCCTTCAAGATGATCCACTGCTAAAAAAAATCCACAATGGATATTTTTTAAAGACTATATGATAAACTAACTATATATTTGCTAGACTCCAAGCTTAAAAATGTGTATTTTTAAAGCATTGGATAATTTTTAGATGTAGCATAGAACAGTAATCTCTGTGATACATGGACAGGCAAAAAACATAGATGAGGGAAGAACATAACAAAGTGACTGAACTTCCCAAAGGGTTAGGAGACAATGCAGTCAGGTCTGTCCTGCCAAGGTCAAAACCATGTTAGAAAACCTAGGACTTAATAAACAGTGGAGACATCTTGACAGGTGTTCTAAAGAGTCTGAGGCCCCGGACATCTCTAAAGTCTCTAGGCCAAGAGGTACAACCAACTTTTCCCTCTTTTGCTCCACCGAATCCAGGGCTACAGGCAACCCAAGAAGTAAGGGAGTTCCCACAAAGGGATGTCCCAAACTCTCATTAAAAGGAACCGATTGGGAATCTGGAGAAAGAGGGAGAATAAGTCACGGTGGCAGGTCCAAAGTGTGTGTTGAAGAGGATACTTTAGACCATGTTGCAGCCTATCTTCACCGAGTACTGAAAATGAACAAGGACTGGACACAACCACAGCAAGGGACGTGTGTGAAGATGCAGTGAGGTTGCAAGGAATCCTGGCTCGGGACCAGGAGCAGTATCTTTCTGGGAAACAAGCTGAACATCTTTATCAGTGTCTGGGAATAGTCAAGGGCTTGGCTTAGGCTCAAGCCTGCTGGGAAAACCTGCTGCTGGCTAGCCCAGAGGATATTCAAAACACTGTGGTTCTCAATAAGGACATAAGGAGCAGGGAGAGGAGCTGAGGGCCCACACTCCAGCGCTGTTAGGCTGGCTGCCCCAGCTCATCACAGAGGGCAGTTCAGCTGTGGCTCAGCAGCATGGCGGGATATCCTCCGCTCCCCCTGCTGACCTCTAACTGCACCTGGAGTTAAAGCATAGAATAACCTGGCTAGATGCTGCTGAGATCGCTAAGGAGGGCAAAGGACCATCTTCCAGAAGGGCTGCCAGCTTAGCCAGCATGATCAGCTAGGCTCCAGAATGTCTTCAAGGGTAGCACCTGTGAGGCTACACTCCAAGTCTGCTTAATCAAGTGGCCAGAACACAAATCTAAAATATGAAAGTGTTCACCAACCTCAGGGACTCAGGGAGTGTCTCACGATAAAGAATTTAATATTTTGACAAGGTCCCCAGGAGACAGCACTAGCCTACTGTGAAAATGTCTCAGAAATCAAAACCTTAAAACCCCTGAATCAAAGTAGAAAGTCAAAGTTGTCATGGTAAAGGATAGAGAAAGGTTTTAAATGCTCAAGGGTGTGGCTGGTGATACAGATATACAAAACCTAGGACCACAAGTAATAGTCAGCAGTTACGTTCCTCTAAAAGGCCCAGAAAAGGTCCCGTTTACCAACACTGTAAAGAATATGCTTAAGAGAAGGTCACTAGCATCAAAATGTCCAGTTTTGATCTTCCCCTGTATGTTAGAGGTGATGGGAGATGATGTCACAGAATTTAGGCCCCCAGTAGCCTTGAGGATGTATCAAAGCTCTAAATAATAATGGACAAATGTTAGAGGCAAACAACTTAGTCAGAAGCTGGAAACACTTGTGAAAATAGCAGAGCTGGCCTCTCAGCAAAGGCACCTAACTGTGAAGATGGGGGAGCCATTACCCACATGTGTGACCATGCTCACATGCATGCCCATGCCCATACACACACACACACACACACACACACACACACACCGTCTTTCCTTACATAGTTGGAAGATCTGATACCAAGTATGTCTACACTGTAATCATTCTCTGATCCTTCTACATTTATTGTGCAAATGTACATTAGGGAAAAATTAAATTAATAGGCTGTACTATGGTGCATGCCCCAAGTGGGAGCTTTGAGATGATACTTGACAATATGAAATGTTATCATGGACCCCTGTTAAAGTAGGGACATAAAAGCAACGGCAATAGAGAGAAATGAAACCAAAGCATGATCACACACAGATTAACATGATGGCCCTGTCCCCATGCTGACTGTACAGCTGCACACACGAACTCAGAAGGGAGGCTAAGCAAGGAAACGGAGACTAATGTGGCTACCCAAGAGCTAAAAGCTAAAGGATCAACAGTAACTGCCCCCTAGCTGCTACAAGACAGATATGGCAGGGATCTTCCAGATTTGTCATAAAGGGCCAGTTAATAAATATTTTATATTTTGTGGCCCACATAGCCTGCCACAGACACAATTCAGCTCTCTCATTGTCACATGCAAGCAGTACAGATAATGTGAGTAAATGGCCATCATTATGTGTTCCAATAAAAATATATTTCCAAAACTAGGCAGCATGCTGGATTGGGCCTTTGGGCTTTCCTAGTCAAGCAATATGGATTATCACAAACTTTACTGAACAGTCTCCCATTGGAAATCTCTGGTACCTGCTAGAGCAAATGCATACAGCATCAAATGGATACTCTGTGGCTATGAATTTGGTCAGTCCATCAGAAAAGAGAGTCATAAACAGCTTGTGTGAGTTGGACATTACTCATTACAATTTTCTTTCAGAACTATGCTAAATCTGTGTTCTTATCATACTATAACACAGAACATCTGGAGATCCCATGTGACACCACTCCATCACAATGGTCCTGCGCTGGTTTACTGAATGCACAAGGAGTAGCTGTCATGTAGACCCAAGAAGTAAAGCCCTTGACCATGTTAAAAACAGGATTAGAATCTTGGATTTGAGAGATTGAGGGGCCCCTTCTATAATATTTACCTGAGTCATTGCCTCTTCTGCTTCTACCATAAAGGAAACACCTTTGCTCAGTGTGGAGAAAAGGCTTGGCAGGCGGCATGCTCGGATCTTGTAACTGCCATTATGCTGGACCGTGGCTGTGTAAGCTCTAAGCTTTAGGAAACCAAATTGGAATAAATTAAAACGGCAGCTTCTCAGCATCACTAACTACATTTCCATTTTTCAATAACATGTTGATACTGGCTACTACAATGGCAACTTACAGGAAAATATGTATATAACAAAAACCCTTCTATTATCCTGTGCTGTGTACCCAGGAACATTGCTATGACCTGTATCCCTGATGATCAAAGAACAATCAGCTTTGAGTGAAGATTAGAGAAAAGCAAAGAAATCTACAGCAAAAGCTCAAACTACAGTGGATATAGCCCTGTCAGATGAGCCTGTGTTCTAGAAGATTCTATAGTGATAGAGGTGTTGACGCTGTGCAAATGTCCATAGAGTTAATAGAAAATTCCCATAGGAGAATCACAATAAATCTTGATATTCAAGATTCAAGAGCAAACGTATGTCAATCTGCATTAGACATTGAAGTTGGGATGCAAAGTGAGGAAGGTACCTGAGAACAGGGCCATACTATCTGACTCCAGAGAATCAGATGTGGTTTGAAAACAACTCCTGCCAGGCTGCCAGGACCCCAGCGAGCCGGAATGTCTTTTGGTCTTCTCATGTCTATTCCAAAGGATACCACTTCCATGCTCTGATAGCTGAGCCCATTTTGTATTCTATTTTAATTTGTCTGAGAGAACACAATTCATGTTGGGCAGAGCCAGAGGCCTGATCACTTGGTGATTACTGAATAATCATTTCTCTCTGCTGGGTACTGAAGTGGTTCCATGACCACGCATCTGGCTCACATCCTACCACATGGTGCTGGGTAAGCCAAATGAAGTTTGTGAAAAGCTGCATCTCAGAAGCAATACTCTGAAAAAAACAAAATCCCAGCCCCTAGGTGCAGTATAGACATGAAATCAAATACTCTCTGGAGTGCTAGAATCCTAGTTGAAAGTCTAGATGGGCCAGGGTCAGAGAACCTGAAGGATGAATGATTCCACTTGTCATCACTGTCCCTCACACACTTAGAAAAGGTGTGTTGGCTCTGCCCACAGCTTTGCCCTCTACAGGGAAAGAAGTCTGGCTCCTAGAGAAGGGACATTCCTTTCAGGGGACTAGCAAAATCCCCATTGAATTGCAAACTGATGCTTGAACATTTTTGGGCTCCTTGGACCAACAAGCCAGCAGGCAAACCAAAGAGTCAGCACCTTATTCCAGTTATCATCCCTAATGGTGAGAACAAGGAAGGTAGAGCTCTTGTTGCCCTAGAGGGGCAAGAAGAAGATGAAGGACACATAGTCCATTATACATTCTTTCTCTTCCCTTACCCAATTATGGCTCAAAATAGACTTGAAAAATAACCCCCTCCTTGAAAGGACATGATTTTCAAGTCATAGATCTAGAACCTTGGTTCTAATGTAGACCACTAGTTAAACCATCTAGTCTAGTTGACCTAGTCCCTGAAGGTGATAAAGAATCTAGAAGGAGGAGTTGAATAGTGGGACAATGCCCGTTTGGAACTCAAAACCAAGTGCAACTATGATTTACCCCATTAGCACTTCCCTGTTACGCTTCCATCAGAGCAACGTTCTGTTGCCCTGGGGACTCTGGAGATAAGACTGGCAGCAGTAAACCAGGGGGGAGACACTCAGATTTCCCCTCCAAGGAAGGGTTTGCTGACCAGCTTTGCGGAGTAGAGAGTGGGAATTCCTTTAGGCTATACCTAAACTACAGAGAGCATCTCACAAGACTGTGCCCTTCCTTGGGGTAACCTACTTCCAATGACCAGATGAGACAAGTGTACAATAAACTGACTATTTCAGCCCCAAATAGACAATACTAGTGGACAATACCCACTCTGGAGCTTGCTCTCCCCCCTCCACCCTGGGGGGGGAGGTGTGGTTGAGAGTTTCTCAGACCTGCTTCACTTAAACATTCTCTTTCCACAAATCATACTTTTTCCTCTTCTCTTTTCTTTCCCTGGTATTAACCTCCAGTAAAGACCTCACACCCAGTCTACATGTTGGAATCCACTTCTAAAACCCAAACTTGCAATTCTTTCTTCTTCTTCTTCTTCTTCTTCTTCTTCTTCTTCTTCTTCTTCTTCTTCTTCTTCTTCTTCTTCTTCTTCTTCTTCTTCTCTTCTTCTTCTTCTTTTATCCTTCTTCTTTTCTTTTTCTTCTTCTCCTCCTCCTCCTCCTCCTTCTCCTTTTCCTTCTTCCTCTCTCTCCCTTTTTCTGTGTGTGTGCATCTGTGTGTGTGTGTGTGTGTGTGTGTGCAAGGACTCAGGAACATGGTACAAGTTCAGCTGAATATAAAACAGGAAGCTATTTCCCTCCCTTCTATCAAAGAG
Organism: Arvicola amphibius; assembly: GCF_903992535.2. Lineage (NCBI taxonomy): Eukaryota > Metazoa > Chordata > Mammalia > Rodentia > Cricetidae > Arvicola > Arvicola amphibius. The sequence continues at coordinate 52,753,393 of NC_052051.1, forward strand.
CATCCTCTGAAATTATTCCTAACATAGTATTCATGAGTCCAGAAACCACTTCTCCATGGTCAATTATTCTCCCAAAGTGTAGGTGTGTCAATGCCAGTGGCAGTCAAATCCATGTCACTCCAGATATGTTGATAATGGTGAAGCAACATGAAATGACTGACCCATGTGGAAGCAAGAATCAATGAAGCCTAGGAGGTGGAGCCATTCCGCTGACTTTTTCCACGGCAGGGCAATGATCCAAACTGATTCCTGGGATTAAATGTATCTATGAGTTTTTAAAAAAAAATACTTCAGTTAAAGTTCTGAGACAAAAGATTGGCTCACAGATAATGAGACAGATAAAAAGTTGATGCTGAAGGGTTTTAAGACTAGACAAGTTTAGCTTGAGCATATAAAAAGTAATGCTAACTGGTGATATAAACACATAGGCAGTTTATAGAATAACATACTTAGTATATACCCACTACTATTGACTATGTGTCAATATGTTCATGGGGGAAAGGCTGGACAGACAAAATGTCATTAGCAACTATTATGTCAGGATGGAGGGATTACAGGTAACTTTCACTCTGTTTTCTTTATTTGTATTCTGTGATGATATTGTGTTTTAGGAACAAGGGGGAAAGTTATTCCTTGATGCTGTGGGATATTTTGATAGCACTCTGATACTCCTGAGCCTGACGATAAAGTTTACCTTGAATCAGAGGGTGGAACTAGGTAGTAGCTGACCAAAATTAGCCATAGAGGTTTTGGAGGACCAAGGACATGTAGAGAGACACAGGAAGTAGAGGGAGGAGCTTAGATAGATTCTTTTTGGATTGAGGTTGGAGAGAGAGAGGAGGTCACTGGTGATGTCTCCAATGCTTCTCTGATCACTCAAGTTCTTACCCTGATATCTGGCTCCCGATTTTTTATTGATAAAGAACAATTATAAAAATGATTCAACTTGAAATTTACTAAAGTAGCAACTCTGTTTTCCCACAACAGCTTTCTTCTAAGAGTAGCATGTATTTTCACCTAATAAATACACATTTCCCTTGCTTTCATTTAAGACAATTAGAGTATAACTGCAGAGCCTATTTCAGATGTCGGCTGACAAAGTATCACAGAAAGGCGGGAAGGAAGCACAAAGCATTGCGATTGCTCTCATCACATGGATTACAGAAAGGGGACATCTCCTTGGGAACGATGCTGCAGTCCCAGGCTCCGGTTCTTCTCCCATAAGCACTGTGCAGAGAAGATAACACAGAGAACGGCGGGTTAATACATAGGGTATCACACTCAAGCTGTGTTTTCTTCCAAACCAATGGCCAATCCCCTTCTTCTCCAAGACCACTAACAAGGCTGATTGTTTTGCAGCATCAGTTCTAACATCTGTAACAAAGAAGTAAACCCTACTGAGCAGTGACAGGTGTGTGTGTGTTCGTACATGTGTGTATATAGTTTTATATAATTAATGTGCGTGTGCATGTGTCATAACTACCCATCTGGAACTAAATCCCCCAGACACGGTTCACTTTGGGGCTCTGCTGTCACCTGTGCTCTTAGCTCTCCCCTAAAGGCCCTGTCCCTTTTCTCCACATCACCAGCTCCTACGACAGTGCAGATGATGCAGCGGCTACTCATTAAATACCCACAGAATAACCACGACAGGAATGACAGGTGCCCCAGTGATTTCCTTAAAAAAAAAATTTAGACCCCTTGGAAAGAGTCTGCTTTGATCAGCCTGTCTGCTCAAGTTCTGATACCTCCCTTTGACTGCGACCCTGTGCTATCTTGGACAGTTGGCTTCTGTCAATTCCCTTCTGCTAATTATCTCAGAGTCCACACTTAAGGTCACCCATCTCAAGTAGCCTGTTTGGGTGTCAACATTCTATGTACAGTCACAGTCTTCTATTAACCCCTTAAATCAGATTTGACAGGAAACGGCCTTTTTAGATTTAAGAGTGGAAGAGCAGCTCAAGCAGCGAAGGCTCAGTAACGTGAACTACGTAAAGGAAGGTCGCTCTGACAGGGGAAAGTACAGATTACCAAACGATTTTTCTCATTTTTTTTCCTATTGTTCCCATGTAGTAGAGCATTATGGCCAAACCAAAAGTGAGCCTTTCTTAAAAACGATGATATATATATATAGTTGGGAAGAGAGGTCGGTAGAAAGGCATCTGGGCTCAGGTTGTGACAGGGACCACCCCACTCCACCTCCACCTCCACCTCCGATTTTTTTTTTTAAATAAATAGCACCAAGCACCCATTTTCTCTGTAGAGGCTGCTGAGCTACCTGGAAAAGAATGAAGGCCAGCTTAGGAAATAAGAGGGAAGGACAGTCCTGCATTTTAACCTGACCATCTCCATGAAGTCATGGCCCATCTAGTGAAGAGGCCAAAGATAAGCGATAGTGAAGGAAGGGCACTGAGGGCCAAGGGTAAGAACCAGCTAGACCTCTAACGCAGGGCCCCACTGCAGCATAAGGACCTCAAGGAAATAGGCACAACCACAGATCTCAGGCAAAGGGACTGGACTGCCCACAGACCTCAGAACAAACACCAAACGGTCGTCAAGAGGCATCAGCCTGAAACAATATGGAAGGCGCAGAGCTCCTCAGGGTAGCGGATGGGTGTGTCCAATTGGAAGCAGTCAGTGGGGAAATCAGTACAAGCACAGTCCAGCAGTAGGGATGACTGCGTGCTATGCCATGGCAGAGACCTGAAGAGACAGAGTGCAGAGGCCTTGTGGATTAAAGGCTGACCCACTGACGTGGGCAGAACTATCAGGCCATCGCGAAGTCACTGTGGGCCACCAGAATACAGCCCCAAACACAGAGGCCGGGCCTCCACCCTGGAGGAACTTACCTGGAGCTTACCAGCCATTGTCTTAGGGGGAAATTCCCACCGAGATGAAAAGCACACAAAGTGAGATGGAAAGGAGAAATATAAACAAACCAATGGGATGGGGAGGGGCCAGCAATATTGGACAAGGCACAGAAATTGGTCCATAAATTAATGAAAATGACCCGTTCAGCCATGGCAATTCCTATACGACTGTGAGGAAACCGGCAAGATGAGCCCAAAAGGAGAAAGGGAGGCAGTGAGAACGAAACCATTGCACTCTAGTGAAACACATTGCCAAATCAGGGTAAACACTCCCAGATCTTTTTTTTTTAAAGAAATGGTGAATTGTGCCTGAAATCCTCAAATTAAACCTTGGTTTATTCATGAAATTATTGATATGTCAAGCATTGGCAAGTCAATCTAGTTTCAAGGAAGAATTTCTAATTGAACATTTTCTTATTTTCATAGGAAAGCTCTTCATAGGACCATCTAAGTTGGAAATAATACATGTTCAAACATTTGATCCCCATCTTTTCCTGCTCTTCTTACAAAGCAGTTAATGACCGCCATTTCAATTTTTGGCTGCAAATATTATTTTAGAGCTCTGCCACCAGTGTAAACATCTTCATTCACTTCTCCTTAAATTGAACCATTTCAGTGAATAAATTATTCAGTGTCAGAGACCTAGACAAGGAGCTGCATTACTCTGAAACAAGTTGAAATATTGTATCTAAGACTGGCAAGTTGTCATGGCAAATTGGGTGTGACCCATCACCCCTCCTTGCTCCCTCAACACTTACCATTTTCCTTAAGCTTCTTTGACTGAATCATAAGTCTGGAAAACTCAATTTGGTGACTGTGGGGAGACGGATCTTAATTGAAAAGTTCATTTCTAATGAAATTCGAAGTGGTGAAAGGTTGGGCTGGCAGGGCGGATCATTTGAGTCTTTATTAATAACACCAATTCATTTTAATTCAGTGAAGCACATAATTAGCATCAAGCTTTTCAAGTTCACCACACAATCGTGTGCTTGGAATCACTAATATTTTTTAAGTTTTTTTTTTCTTATTTGGTAAAAGGTGTTTTAATAATTTGCATTTAAACATGAGGTTACTTGTAGTTGGCTTATACTAATTATAAGTGTGTTGAGTTTTATTAAGCCAGTACCCTTCGGCCAGGGACAAATCTTTCTTAGTCTTAACTTGAATACCCTGTAATTATTCTGCAGTCAGCCAAGACTCAAGTAAAAAGATGAATGAGGCCCCTGGAGATGACTGCACCTTGAATAATAAGAGGTGGTTACTGGGGTCAATTACTGTTTCAGTTTGTTCCATGGCTGCCGCATGTAAATCCGTTTCCGGGGAGCTTAGAGAAAGCACTGATGGCGTTTGGTTCCTTGCCTTCGTCTCTGAAAATGCAGCCATCCTGTTATGCAAGACCCAGAGGGCTCAAAGGGACCATGTCCATGGGAAGGGAAGGATCATAAAAAGGCTGTGCAGTTGAGAATAAGACAAAAGAACACTGTCCACCCTCCAGATGGGAGAGATGCAGAACTGTCGGGTTAGTGAATGCGAGTCCAGACATGTCAGGTTTCTAACCCTCTTCGGCTGAGATAACCAACCAACCGCACTGCCTCAAGATGGTTGTCTTCTAGATTCTTGCACTGTTATGCAATTTTATACGATATGGGTTGACAAAGGAAAGGTGTTAAGTGGGAAACCCTTTCGTGAAAGTGTAGACAAGTGAACATACTCCATAAATCTAGTCACTGTAGCATTTGACAGGTGGATACCTTCTTAGGGGATGAACACATACGCATAATATTGCTAGTTTAGCTTAATGGTGGTTTTTAATGCCTACTGGATGTTGCTACGTTTCTAAAGATAGTAATACATACTGGTTTCAGTTTCCCAAGCTCAAAGAAGAAAAATACACACTAAGACCATCATTAGTTCACAAATGAAGTGGATAAACATTGTTCATACAAATAGCTTCCTATAAACTTGCAGGATTTGGATAGTAAATTGCAGAATTTAAAGTTTCCCAGTCCTGGATGCCTATCCTTTTGGTGTAAAGCTGGTTTTGGTTTTGGTTTTTTAGTATAGGTCTATAGGGTTTGGGTTTGACCCAAGCTTCAGGGAAGTTTTTATTTTCAGCCTTTCTTCTACGTCAGTATTTGGTCACTCCCACACCAGAGAAAGAGGCACATATTAAAACCTACACAACAATCAACCAAAGTTTCCCAGTTCCAAATGAGAAAGTCACAGCTTCAAAAATCCTCCAAGGATTGGAAGAAAAGAGAGAGGTGTGTGACTGCTAATTTTAGTGCACACTATGTGCCTGTGGGAATGGGCTCAACGAAGCAGGCAGCGGGGGTGGGGGAATGACACTGTGAGAAGCTTTAGAGCTGGGTGATGGCTGCCCCCACCCTTAATTCCAGCACTTGAGATGGGTCTCTGAGTTCAAACCCAGCATAACCTACAAAACAAGTTCCAGGTCAGCCAGAGCTACAATGTGAGACCCTGTCTCAAAGAAAAGAAAGGGGCTAGGGTCACTATATTCACATAAGGACAGTTGATGTCATTTGAGAAGTAAAAGAAGCTAGTGTGGTTTTGTATCATTTTGCTCCATTTTATCTCAAATATACCCATAGGCTCTCATGTTTGAACACTTGGCCTCAGCTAGTAATGTTATATGGAAACCTGTAAGAGGGGCCTGTAAGAGGTGGAGCTTTGATGGAGTAAGTAGGTCACTGAAGGTAGGCTTTGAGGTTCTACAGCCTGGTCCTACTTCCTGTCCATGTTCTACTTCCTGATTACAAATTCAATGTGACCAGCTCCTGGCACCACAGATTCCCCTCCTGCTAGCATACTTTGTCGGCCATGATGAAATGATCTCTTCAAACTGTAAACCAGATAAACCTTTCAAGTCCTTCCTTCCTTAAGCTGTTTCTTGTTGGGTATTTGGCCGGTGAAGACCCTTGTTTTGCTATAGATGTGGTTGTAGCTTACTGTACTACCTAGGCTGACAAGGCACTTATGTTCCTCTAGCTGCTGTCTCTCAAGAGCACTGGGATTATAGTTTAGTTTGGCTTTTTAAAGCCTGCCAAAATGAAATCACTATAAACAAAGACATAAATAAGACCAACAAAATGACTATGCCCTACTTCATGATTACAGAACGAAAACCTCAGTCTGCAAGATCCTAGCAGGTTCTTTGCACATGCCTTTGCTACTTCTCCCTTTCTGTGCTGTTTAAAGAGTAACTGATAAGATGGAGAGGAGCTCCTGGGTTTTCCTGGTGAGTTAGAATGGTGTCAATATGCTGTTACTTTCATTTCATATTGGAAATCCAGCACACCTGTGAAACCAGGTTTCTACATAACAACCTAATTCTCCCTGCTACTAAAGAATTTAGTGGTCCCTTAGGAAAATCAAATCAAGAGAACTTAATATCACATTTCATATCAAATAAAATCAAACATGCCCTACTGGGACAATGGTATGTCCACATACAAAAGAATAAAGTTGGGCCCCAATCTTATTTTAAAAATATATTTCACAATGATAAACTAAAGCTAAATATAAAGTTCTAAATAAATGAACTAACGCTATTAAACCCTTAAGACAAAAAAACAGAGTAAGTCTAGAAGATATGGAAGAGAGCCCAGCTTGGAAAGTGCTTGTCACACAAGCATGAGGACCTGAGTGAGACCCCCCAATACCCACATAAAAGTGGGAATGTGATATAGATATGAATAATTTGCATTGGTATGGATTTTAAGGTCAAATATATATCTGATCTTGATTAAGGTATTGTGATTGTGTAGTTCATTTAAAAATGTAATGTATAATTAGGAAATATAGGTTGTTAATGGATAATCATCAATAATAGTCAAGCTTATAGTCATGTTAGTTAGATTTTCTAGATATTTAGAGATATATTTCAATTATATAGGCATTCTTCATATCTTTCAAAGACTACAGAATATGGCATTTACTGTTTTAATCACTTAGGGCTTTCCATGACAATGAGACACATCTGGCAGCACCAATCTACTTCAAGAGAAAGATGGGCATCGAAGAGGCTCCTTATGGAGTTTGATAGCCATTTGGACAAGAGACTGCTCTTGCCTAGACTGTTGCATAAACTGGACACAGAGAACCCGTAGAAAGAGGACTGCTGAACTTGCCTAAAGGTGAGATGGTCTTTTGGGGTTCCTGACTCATGAAAGAGTCTGCGAGACATTCTGCAGGACACAGAAAAAGGTGACTGAAATGTCTTTGAATTTTCCTGCTTCATGAAAATGTCTTCTGGATACTATGGGCCTGAAGGCCAAAGATGAATGCCCCAATGGTACAAAAAACTTTGGGTGACTGTCCAGGCAGCAAGATGTCTCTGTCATTTCTAGAGTTTTGTAAGTTGCTTACTTCTTGTTTACTTAGGTAATATTATATCCTTCTGGAGTCTTTGATGGAGTTGAAGGATAGATAGTTATATTTTCCCTTAGTTATGATAAAAAATAAAATAGATATAAATATTGTAACTGTAATTCTTGCTTGGTAACTGTTTTGTTATATGTAATTTTACTATGTTAAACTGAAAGCCTTTCTTTTTTGTTTAAACAGAAAAAGGGGAAATGATGTAGGTGGGTCTTCTTTCTATGTGTTGCTTTCATTGGTTAATTAATAAAATAAACTGCTTGGCCTGATAGGTCAGAACATAGGTGGGTGGAGTAGACAGAACAGAATGCTGGGAAAAAGGCAATAAGGCAGACGCCCTAGCTCTCCTTTCTGAGAAGGACACAGGTTAAGATCTTTCCCAGTAAGTCACCACCTCGTGGTGCTACACAGATTACTAAATATGGGTTAAAGCAAGATGTGAGAATTAGCCAATAAGAGGCTGAAACTAATGGGCCAGGCAGTGTTTAAAAGAATATAGTTTCCATGTAATTATTTCAGGGTGTAAGCTAGCCAGGTGGCCGGGAGCCTGGCGGCAGGAACACAGCCCGCTGATCCTATTACAGGCATGATGACACATGTCTATAACCTCAGTGAGAGAGGCTGGAGACAGGCAGACCCCAGGGACTAAGACTCACTAGCCAGACAATTGAAAAAGAAAACTCCAGTTTTACTGAGAGACTCTGGCTCAAAAAAAAAAAAGAGGTAAAGATAGTAGAATACACCTGATATCAATTTTTGGGTCCTACACCCACCAAGATGTACACACACTTACTTAAAACAGAGGTATACACACAAAGAAAGAAAGGAAAGACATAAAAATATAAGAAAATATTTTCAAATTTATATCTAAAACACATCTAAAAATTAGTTTTTTAAAAATGCTAACTACCTAACAATGAAAATGAAAAAAAATTAATAAGCAAAAAACATAGTAAGTTTATCCAAAGAAGACATGTAAATTGTCAGAAAGCATAATAAAAATGTGTAGTATTTAACAAGATTTAGAGAAATGCAGTAAGAAACCACAGTGAGATTCAATTTTACATCCATTAGGGTATCTATAATATAAAAAATAATGGAAAATAAGTGTCAATGAGGATGTAGAAAATTAAGAAACTGAGGCCCCCTGAAATTACTGAAGTAAATATAAAAATGGCACTGCCATTGTGAAAAGTGGGTTCAAAACTCCTCTAAAACTAAACATAAAATTATCATATAATCCAGCAACTTTACTTATGCATATAGGATAAAAAATGGAGATCAGTACTCAAGTATTTATACATGAGTATTCCTTCTAGCATTTGCTGTAGCCAGAAGGGGGAAATAGCTCAAATGTCTATCAATAGGCAAATGTATCAGCAAAGTGTAGAAAGTATAAACAAGGAATATCATGCAACCCTAAAGGGTTGAAATATAGCCAATATGGCTACAGTGTAGATGAACCTTGGAAACTTGCTAAGAAGGTAGAACGAAGAGGCCGTTAATGCTTTTCTAGGTATGTGAAAGACTCAGCCAGACCACATTCATGCTGACTGGAACCAGGCTACAGGTATTTAGGGGACTGAGGGGCTGCCATGGCTATATAAAGTGGAAATAGGGTTTCCTTTTGACATGATAGAAATATTTATGGACTGCATAGCTGTGGTAATTGTACTTCAATGTGAATGTACTAAATTTAGGTTCTTTAGCACCGTTGTGACAAGACACTTAACAAAACAGCTTAAAAAGTAGAGGGATTTATTTTGGCTCATGATTTCAAGGGGTTCCATCCATGTTCATTTGCTCCCAAGTGCTTAGCCATGACGTCTTGGTGGCAAGGAGTTTCCAGTGGCAGAAAGCGATTTACTTCATGGCTAACCAGCAAGGAGAGAGAATGAAGGAAGTAATCCAGGATAATTTTCGCTCATGAACCCACCTGAAGGGACCTACTTATTCCAGCCAGGCCCCACCTTGAAAGGCTCCCTTACCTTCTAAATTAATTCCACCAGCTAAGGATAAGGGCCTATGGGAGATATTTAAGATTTAAACCATAACAATATATTAAAATAGTTAATTTTATATTATTTGAATTGCAACTTACCTAAAGGAATCCCACATAGCCTAAATGAAACCCAGGTCTGTAACTCTGTCATGTTTTGCAACTTTCTGAGTGTGGGATATTAAAAGGCACTGCTGTCTGGATTGAGAGCCGGGACCTGCAGATGAGTCTTGGGAAGCAGAGGCCCAGTACTAAGGAACTGTAGAGATTTTCTGAGTGGGAGAGAACTAAGGGATCCCTGCCCCCAGCCCAAGAGGGAAGGAAGAGTTTGGTAAGCTGGAAATCTTGAATGAAGATGAGATTAAGAAAAAGGACTTCCTAAAATGCAAAGACACATAAGAAGCTCAGTGTGGATTGGATGGAGGTGTAATTGGGTCAGGACTTCCCTTTCTTAGCAGCAATTCCCATTGGCTCAAGGCCTCTCCATTCTCAGAGCACATCAGATCCCTACGCACTTCCTGATCCCTGCAGAAGGAATGCACCAGCTCCTTTTCCTGCTCAACATTTGCAAACCTCCCTCTCAGCATTCTCAGCTCCCTCGTGCTAAAGATTCTCTGAGGTCTCACAATCCCCACATAATCCACCTCCAATGATGCTCAGACAAGCTGCTCACCCCACACTCCATGTTCTCTGCTGATAATTGTTAATACCCTCTGCTATTTAAATCTGTTACTTCTGGTTCCTGTCAGCAGCTACTCATTCCTTGATTTCTGGTGTCTTAGTTCCTTTTCTATTTTTGCAATAAAAACACCATGAAAGAGGCAGCTGATAGAAGAAAGGGTTTATTTGGAGCTTACTGTTTCAGAGAGTTAGCGTCCATGGCCATCATGGCAGGGACCATGACAACAGGCAGGTAGGCATGGTGCTGGAGCAGCAGCTGAGAGTTTATGTCCTGATCTGCAAGCATGGGACAAAGAGCTAACTAGGAATGGAGAAGGGTTTTGCAACCCGAAAGTCAATCCCCACTGACATATTTCCTCCAACAAGGCCACCCCTCGTAATCCTTCCCAAATAGGTCCACCTACTGGGAACAAAGTATTCAAATATATGTGCCTAGGGAGGCCATTTTTATTCAAACACCACACCACACACTGAATCTTACCTCCATCACTTCAGAAAATGTTCAGCCAAAATTCTCTTAGATATTATTCCCAACTTTAATGCAAAATTGAACCTCTTGCCCAAATATTATTTCTTGAAACTCTCCTCAGTTTCTATACCAACATTTCTGACTATTCTGCCCTGAACCCCACCCCACCACTCTGCTTCAGTCCTCCCTCAGACTTGCTCAGAATAGTTGGACCTTGAGTTTCTGGCTTCACCACCTCCTCATCCCTGGTTTTTCGTTGACATCTCAACTCATCCAATGAAGTTGAAAACCTCGTTTTCATTTGTCTTAATGAGCAATTACTTCATCTCTTACTCCACAGCTAAAGAAGTATGTTTCTTTTTAGGTGTGATATTCTCTAAGCTTCAAGGGGCTCCTTAATATTTCTGAATATTTACTCTTAATTTCTACCTCTCTACCAAAGATGGAATGGTTCCATCATATCTTCATGTTTAGAACTAAGATTGCTCTTCTTTTTGTGGTACATCAGTCAGAGTAATGTGCTGGAAGGAAGTAACTCAATGAACTAGGAAGATGCCTGAAAAATTATCTCAGCAATAAGCAGAAAATAAGGGGGGCTGGGCACATGATTTCCAGCTGTGAGCACAGGAAAGAAAAAAAGCAAGATGGGAAGTGTCCACTATAGACATCTTTCCCAGTTACCAAGGCTCAGACTCTCATAGTCATCTTGGAATATGGGAAAGATTACCCTGAAGCTAAATCCCATGACCTGCAATGTCTACAGGGACACTCTCTGTTCACTTCTTACCACTCACAACCCTTGAACAGGCTCCAAATCACCATCTCACCCTATTCTCTCCCTGTTTCCACCAACTCTATATCCTGCCATAGGAATGGTGCCCAGGACATAGATAGATACTGTATCTTTATTCCAAGAAAACTTGCCAACCAGATTAAATATGAGCTCCTTATCCTTTGATGTGAGACCCTTCACTTACCTCTTCAGTTCCTTCTATCTCACTTTTCTCCATTAGCTATAGTTCCTGTTTGGACTACTAACTGGTATCCAAAACCAAGATGCTCAACTGTGCCTCCTCTCGTGCTATACTTATAACAAAAATTCTTTTCTATTCCCTCAGTTAAAAAGCTGAGAGCATCTTAGTATCCCTTCCTTCACTAAACCCTTATGGCCTGTCAATCATAGGTTCTTCCCATATTATTCATTTGTTATGTTTGCCTATCTTAGACAACATTGTGCATTCTGATTCTATGATTGTGTCATCTGAGCCTGCTCCCAGATCCTACACCTTCTGAGATCAGAAGTTATATTCTACTAATCTTTGGCTCCCATTCCTCCTTTCTCCTTAGTCCTAACCCCTCAGGATTTAGGTACCTAATCAATAAATGTTTGTTAAATTTAACTTTCTTTTTTTAGAAAATAGACACAGTAGTCTTATTGCATGTTAATCTGGGCCAAGATGAAGTGACAGCTCTAGATTGGCATCTGTCTCCTCTCCTACGTGTGGGATCTGCAGTGATAACCTTGATGTCATTCAAACAGGCTCTGGATGCCATGGTATGTTTAGCGTCAATCCTCCTGACTCCAGTACATGAGAGCAGGAATCCTGATCTACCTGATTCACTTCTGCATTTCGTGTCCTACCTTCGTGCTGAGCATACAGTTGCTACTCGGAATCATTTGATGAGGGCTGATTTTAACTGAGCAGAATCATATCTAACCTACCTGGATGAAAGCCACAGGAAAGATGAGCCTGATGGGGTACAATTCTTTCTCTCCATCACACGACCAATGACCTCTACCAGAAAGAGGTGTCCAAAGTTAAATAAGGAAGCAAGGTCTTCACAATAAAGGGTCATTTGTGTCACATGGTCCAGGCAGCTGAAAAGCTCTTTGGAGTCACAGTGGGAGGGGAGAGCCAAAGATAACATGTGTTTAAAGTAGATTAGGACATCATGGTCTGCTGAAAAAAGGTTCATGCTATACCCCTTGAGTCTTTCTGCCTTTGCTTAAGCAATTTTAAAGGAAGGATTGTAGTCTAATCCTTCAAATCCACAATAGTTGACTAAGAAAATGTTAATTTTTGGAGGAAACTGAATTAACGTTCGATAAAATTGCAAAGTCATTATGCTGACCTCCGTAGAAGCTAAAATATCTGATACCAACTATTATGCCTATTTCCTCCTGCTAATGGGTGAATTTGAGCTGTATATACTCTTTCTCTGGACCAAGGATGCAGAGTTATCAAGCCCTGCTTCAAACATTACAGATGAAGACACAAACCTTCTTGTGACCCCATATAATGTCGTCATTTTACCATCATAGAACCTCTTTGCTTCTGGGAGCTTTTTGTTTAAAGTGACCATTTTAAAATATAAATACCTCTGAAAATAGCTGTGTTATAATCATCTGGGCTTTGTTTTTGCATCATTTTCTAATGTGTGGTTGAGAGGGAGGAGAGCAGAACTAGAATAGTTGGAATATTCACATAGTATGTTCACAGAAACAAAGAGATGTTTGGTGGAAAATGGAAGAAGGAATGATCTATGCCAAGAGGAACATTGAGAATATGAGTAGTTGATGGCTGACATTGTGGACAGCATTGGAATGGCTGGGAAATTTCTATAAGGACATTAGCTTCTAGAAACCTATCTCTGTTTAAAAGAAAAGACAGCAGAATAAATAGCCTTTCTACTGTATGGCAAAACTCTTTAAAAATTAATAACCATACCTTCAGGGAACTGACTCATTAGTAGACCCATCAGACAGCAGATTCTGGTGCTGCAGTGGAGGTGGTGAAGGATATCAGAGGCCTTAGACAGGCTCTGCCTAGTGAAGTAAATCAAGAGTGGCCACTTATTGTGAGAAATGCAGCCAAAGTCCCCTCAAGAACTCACCCCTCGAGCTCATCATGGTACAGTCGCCAGCATTTAAGGTGAAGGTCTCACACTGCTAACATTCACTTCTTGAAAGGTGTTCACTCCTTCTAGCGGCCTGGGGTTAAAGTGGACATATTTTCTGAACTGCTGTGGGGCAACCAGTAGAAGGTCAATGAGATATCAGAGACGTGGAGAATGGCAGGCAAAGACCAGAATGGAGCTGGCCACAAGGAAAGAAGATGCTGGCTGTCTTCAGAGTAGAGTATGCCCAGTCCAAAAACAGCATAGAAAAAGGGCCTGATTCACCTGCCCAAGAATATGCTAGACCCAGAGAAAAGGTAACCTGGCATAATCTACTGCCAATACCACCCAAACAGCTTAGTCAAGAAACCAGAGGAACTGGCCTTCAAGCCAGGCAGTACAAGTGTTTCTGCCTCCTCTCTATGGAGGATAAAGGACCCTGAAGAAGCAGCTTCCAGGGGCCAAGATCAAATGAAAGAGAAGATGTTAGAAGGTCCATGGAAGAGAGGTGGCCAAGAAGCACCCCACCCAAAAAAGACAAAAATGTGTAAATGTATTATTGTAGATCTTTATTTGTTCACCTAGAGAATTGTCATTATTATTTCCAACTTTATTGAGGTATAGTGGCAGCTGAAGTTGAAGATATACAACATGGTGTTTTAAGATACACAACACTGTGAAGTGATTATCACAGTCAAGTTAATTCACACAACTGTCACCTCGCCCAGGTACTATTTGTTTGTTTTATTTCATTTGGGTGTACATATATGCATGTATATCTGAATGTGTGTGTGTGTGTGTGTGTGTGTGTGTGTGTGTTGTGGTATATCCATGTCTGTGTGTGCATACCTCTGTACATGCATGTCTCTGTGTGTGCATTTCTGGGGGACCTATATGTGTATCTACCTGTGTGTGTGTGTGCATGGTATGTGTCTGTGTATGTGTGTCTGTGTGTCTCTGTATGTCTGTGTATGTTTATAGATGTGCTTGTCTCTCTGTGTGTCTGTCTCTGTTTCTTTGCCTGTGTGTGTTTATGTGTGTTTGTCTCTCTGTATGTGTGTGTCTATGCATTAAGAACACTGAAGATTTACTCTCAGCAAATTTCACAGATACAATGTACCATTATTAACAGTGTTCATCATGCTACATATTAGCACACAATAGCAATAATCCCCAGGAATTGTTAATCCTTCTAAAGAACTTTTCAGCCTTTCATACAAAATCCCTCTATTTCCCTGATCCAAACCCCAGAAACCATTGCTCTATTTTCTGTTTCTGTGAATTCAGACCCCATATTTAAATGAGGCTGAAGTATCGGATTTGTCTGACTTGTTTTGCTCAGCATAAAACCCTCAAACGTCATTCATGTTGTCAAAAATGAAAGGGCTTCCTTCTGTTATGGAGGAACAATTTTCCAGTATGATTTTATGCAGTGAGTTAGAAAACATTGAGATAATCCTAATCTGATCTTGGCAAGGTTTCTCGGGATGTTTTGGAGGGAGCATAAGACAGCAAAGTATAAGCAGCAATAGCAAAAGCAAGCAAGTGGGTTTACATAAAAAAAAAAATCTGCATGGCAAATGAATCGATGCACAAAGCAAAAAGAGAGCTTTGTACAGGGGAAGAAAACATCCCCAAACTGTTTATCTGGAAGGGATTAATATCTAAAATAATTCGATAACAAAGAGTAAACTTTTTTTTTAAAAAAAGGGCAACAAGCGTAAACATATTTTTTCCAAATAATAAAACATAATGGGCAACGGATTTGTGAACAGGTGCTCGACACCATCAGTCATCAGGAAAGTAAAAGCACAATGGGATAGTACTCCATACCTGTTGGGATAGCTGTCAGCCGAAAGGCAGCAATGTGGGCACGATTGTGAAGGAAGCAGCCCATGAACCTGGTAGAAATATGGGGGCACAAACATTATGGGAAATAGTAGGGTGTGGCCTCAAAACATTAAGATAGAACTCTCTGTTACCCGAAAATGCCACTCGTGCGTATACACAAAGGAAAGAAAATCAGGAGTCTGAAGAGAAGCCCACAAATCTCTGTTCATCTCAGCACCATGCGCATTAGTGAGGCCATAGAAAGAGCTCCAGTGTCTATCAACAACAGGCAAATGGAAAAAGAAGTGGTTGTCATGCCATACATACAAGGTGAGGAAAATGATTTATAGGCAAATCATCTCATCCTAATTTTGGAATATGTGCATATATTTTCACAAAAAAAGTTTAGGCCGGGCGGTGGTGGCGCACGCCTTTAATCCCAGCACTCGGGAGGCAGAGGCAGGCGGATCTCTGTGAGTTCGAGACCAGCCTGGTCTACAAGAGCTAGTTCCAGGACAGGCTCCAAAGCTACAGAGAAACCCTGTCTCGAAAAAACAAAAAAAACAAAAAAACAAAAAAACAAAAAAAACAAAAAAAAAAAAAACAAAAAACAAAAAAAGTTTAGTTACTATCTCTATGCAGCAGAATTTTTGTATAATTGCCTTTCTAATTTTTCAGTAGACACTTGGAAGTGTTGAATAATAGCTCACACCTATAGAGTACTGACAAACATCTATAGAATTTGACAAACATTGAGAAAGATGTAGGATGATTTTCTTTTATGAGCACTATAAAAACTCAGTATGATAAGTACAATTACCTGCATTTCACAGCTAAAAAAACAAATGTATACTCTATATCCAAGACCAGAGAGTCAGCAGAGAGTCATTGTTTAGCCAAGGTCAATCCGGGTCCCCCACAAACACTCCTCTCCTCATGTGATACAGTGAGAAGTAAAAGGAAGCATGTCATAGCCAGACTTTAACCCACATCTGTTGTTTCAAAGCAAGAAGTTCTGTGAGTTCACAAATAGCACACAGACCAGCTAGTGTGAGTTAAACTCATGGTAATTCTAGCTGTAGTAGAGTTGGGAATGATGATCACCAGGTACTGAGGGCTTGGCGTATACTATTCCATCAAGCCACATTATCCTGCAGTAGGATAGATTGCATCAATGGTCCCAGTTACTCAAACTCTGCCTGCATCTACATTCAGACATCTAACTATGCATTGCTGTCCTTGCTTTCTAACTTAAGGCTCAGGGACACAAATAAACTTAAAAACAAAATCATATTATCCTCTCAATAGGTACAGGAGAAGTCTTTGACAAAAATTCAACATTATTTCATGGTAAAAAAAAAATCTAGAAAGAGTAGTAGTGGAGGAGGAAAACATTACTCAACATAATAAAGGCTATCTGTGACAAACTCACAGCCAACATTTTCTTAAATAAAGAAAAACTCTCATTAAAATCAGGAATGAAACAGGGCTACCCACTACCCCAACTTCTTTTTAGTGTAGTGCTTAGATCACTAACTGGAACAAGAAGGCAAGAGAAGGAAATAAGCGGGGGGGTGGGGGAGAAGCCAAATTATGTCTATTTATAGATGATATTATATTATACATAAAAGATGACCCTCAAATAAACCAGAAAACTTCTAGATAAAAACAACTACTTCTGAAAAGTGGCAAGATAAAAAATAAACTTACAAAAATCATTAGCCTTTCAACACACAAACAACAACCACACAGATAAGAAGATCACAGACAGACACACTCCAGTTAAAGTAGCATCAAAGACAATAAAATACCTTGGAATCAAGCTAACCAAGGAGACTAAAATCTCTACAAGGAAAACTTCTAATCTCTGCATAAAGAGATTGATAAAGACACCAGAAAATTAAAAGAGATCTTGTACTTATGAGTCAGTAGGCTTAATATTATGAAAATAACCTTCCTACCAAAAGCAATTTGCAAATTCAATTCAATCCCAATCAAAATGCCCACAGTATTCTTTACAGAAATAGAAAAAAACTCCTAAAATTCATATGAAACCAGGAAAGACCCCACATGACTGAAGCAATGCTGAGAAGTAACAACAGCAACAACAAGGTGCTCATCATCTTTAGCATCTTCAGAGAAATGCAAGTTAAAACAACTTTGAGATTTCATTTTACCCCAGTCAAAATAGTCAAGATCAACAAAACAGCTAACCACAAATGTTGGCGATGTTGTGGGGAGGAAGGACCCCCCCCCCCTCATTCACTGTTGAAATGCAAAATGGTGCAGCCACTCTGGAAATCAGTATGGGGGAGTCTCAAAAACAAAAGAACTAAAAATAAATCTACCCATAACCCCATTATACCACTCCTCGGTATATACCCAAAGGACTCAGCATCCAACTCCACAGACACTGCCTTAGCCATGTTCACTGCTGCTCTAGTCGATAGCTAGGACATGAAAACAAACTAAATGTCCTTCAACAGATGAATGGATACTGTAAATGCGATACACATGCACAATGGAATACTATTCAGCTGTAAAGAAAAATGACTTTACAGGTAAATGGATGGAACTAGAATAGCGACTGTATTGAGTCAAGTAACCTAGATCCAGAAAGACAAATACTGTGTGTTCTCTCTTATCTGGGGTTCCTATCTCTAAATCCTTGAATGTGAGTATACAGCATGGAGTAGTTACAGAATCCAAGAAAAGGCCATAAGTGGTGAAAGGTTGAGAGGAGAAAAGAAGTATTCAGGTGATATGAAGAAGGAAATGGAAAACTAGGGAGGGAATTCCAGCCAGGGAACGGGAAGGGAGACCAGCACAGAAGGAGAAAGAAGATGAGACAAATTATACTAAGGCTGTTTGATAAAACCTCAAGAAATCATATTATTTTATGTTTACCTAAAATTATTCTATATTTATACATATATATGTAAGACATACAATATAGTTTTAAATGTCACTTGAGATGACAATACTTCCCATGAGAGCCACACACTACCAAAACCCCAGTGCCAGGCAAAAGAAACCTCCTTTAGAGTGGTTTGGTCAGGGTACTTGGAAAGACTCCCCAAATAATATGGGCTATTGATGTTGCCTTCGGAGGCTTCTCAGGAGTTAAAGGTAAAATCTCTATTGCTGGAGACATTGAACACTGAGGGCGCAGGATGGTTTGCATTAGATCTAAACTGAAAGATTCCCTCCTGTGGTCTAGCTTCCTTAGTCCTGGGCAGGTTTGTGAGAGCTTCAGATGGAAGGAAGCAATCAAAGTCCTATCCAGTTGTACCACCTATGAACCACAACAATGACTAGTGTGGCAAAACATCTGTAAAGGTGCAGTGAGTGGCACCTTGTTGTGGTAACCAACAGCTGTGTAGTTTGGACTTTAAGCCCATTCAACAAGAAATACATTGTGCTGGTACTGGAAACCTAGCCAACTATGTATCGTTAGTGAGGTCCTAGACCTTACAAGAGGATCTACTACCACCACTTTACTAGACCAGCCTGATTCCTAGCTGTATTCTAAATCTTATCCTTATACCACAGATCAGCATAGCTACCACCCACCACCAAAGAAGCTTCTCTTTGCTGCAAAGAGAAAACCACATCCCAGAAAACCACAACTGGACACAATGCAGAGATCAACAGATTGTGGGGACCGTAAGTCCCATGGATATATCTGCAGCATCTCCTGCTTCTATGGTTCAGGAAACATCTAGGAAGAGGTGGTGGAAAGATTGTAAGAGCCAGAATAAGAGAAAGTCTGCTGTGAGACTGTGTCTCCTATAAATGGCTGAACAAACAAGATCTGAACAATGACAATATCAATAGACATGGAAGGAGGAAAATTTCACTAGATAAAGATAACTAATGATACTGAGAGAGAGGAAGAATGAGTCTCTCCCAGTGATAAGACCCCTAATTGGTTACCCAATACAAAGTAGTCAGTCCTGAAACCATATACATATAAACAACAAAAATGGACTCAGCAAGTTGTATTTATACACACACAATAATTAATAATAACAACAATAATAATATTAATAATGAGAGTGGAAAAGCACATGGGAAGGCTTAGAAGGAAGAAACATTGGAAAGGCTAAAGAGAAAATGGAAAGGGAAAGTGATATATAATTATATTTTAATTCAAAATATGTTTAAGGAGAAGAAATGAAAAACCATACAGCTAATAAATTAATAAATGACGTGGAAGGTTTTGAACCCAAAACTCTCTTAATCCAGGAATTGCTTTTAATTAACATTTTGTGTGTGGGGTGTGTGTGTGTGTGTGTGTGTGTGTGTGTGCATGTGTGTGGGGGGGATCCCCTATACAGATATTTGCATGCAGGTATACTCTCCCAGCTCCAAGGAGCTCTGGCACTGTGTGAACATGTATATATGTATACTCACAGCAAGGTATTCTTTTTCCACAACTGCTCACTGACTGAAGATTTAAAATTTGGAAGTAGTGTTTGTGACTTGACTGCCTGAGCTGCATTTGACACTTTTAAACAGTCAACTAACTGTACTCCTTGAGCTTAAACCAGCAGCTTTGTGCCTAGGGATTCTGGTTTCTTTCTTTCACACACCCACACTTTTTCTTGTCTGGTCCACAGGCATTTAATTTCACACAGATCCCTTCAATACTGACAGGTGTCCCAATATTAATTTGTGTGCTTCAAAGATTTATGCTAAAACTGCTGATGATACCAATAGAAGATGTAAAATTTGACCTTCATTCGCACAATGATTGGCATTGACTATAATTCCTTGTGAGATTTCACATAATCAGCATGCTGGTGTGTGTGGCTAGAGTACATAATCAGCTGTTCGCTATCGAAAATCACCTTTCTGCTGGGCCAAGGAAACAAATTCTCATATTTAATGGTCAGGAGAATCAATTATTAGATATATAACCATCAACTTTTCACAGCTCATGTGAAGATGTTCAGAGATAATAATGGATAAATGCTCTGCCTACCCCAAGTGTTTCTCTCTTAACAAAAATCCTTGTGATTGAGGGATTAAACAGCAGAGGGATAGCAGGTGGTTTGATGGTGTGACCTTGGAAAGTGTTGCACACAGGCAAGTAGCATAAGGACAATCTGGCCACATAATCTCTGTTCCAACCTACCTCAGACTCATGGACGTGGCAACTATTTTCATTTGATCATTTGGTCACATTCCACCTTTGCCCATCCTACTCAGTACCAGGTCAGTCTGGATGAATATTGCAAGGTTATAAAGTTGCGTGGACTTCCTCACATCTAGTTTCCAGTTGGTTCTGCTGAATGTGGAGCCTTGGAAGCGAGACAGAGAGGCAGAGAAGAAAACAGAGGTGCTTACTCACTAGGTTTTTCCCAGTGGTATCTGAGGAGATGACTGCCTCCCTTTACCAGAAGTCTAGGCTGCTTCCAAGAGGCCCCCTCCACACATCCATCCCTAATGCAAGTTCCACTAATTGAGTCTTGTATTCATCCCTCTCGACCAGAAGCAGTAGATGCCTGACAGCTTATGGCTCTAGGACTCTTTGCCTTCTCATGACTCATCCCGCACCATATGCCACCCTTCATGACTAATCTCTGTGTTAGCCTTCCTTGAGTCATCTCACTTGAACGTCCTTTAGATGATGTGCTGTAGACCTCCATAAAAGTCCTCTCGGTACACATCTCCTTACAGTAAAAGGGATAACGGAACGGAAAGGTTAAATGGTATAGGGATGAGAGGGCAAGGGAGATATAAGATTTGGAGAGGAATAACTAACACTAAAAACTTGAAAATGTCCTACGGATACCTACTACTGCTGAAGCTTCCCAAAATAAATACATATATATATATATATATATATATGCCAAAAAAGTTTAAGTAGAGTTACCTTATAGAAGAGGGATACTATCTCCCATAGACACCATGAGCAAAATGCCCAATGACAGGTATGGGTTATCTCTTTTTTAAGATGTTGGTCAGTGGGGACTCATAAACACACCCAAAAGCATCATAGGCTCTCACCATTGCTCCCACTTTGCCTACTAGAACCTGATGGGAAGACACTGGTGAAGCACAGTAGAGCATGGAGTTTTCAAGCCAGGCCTGACCGGAAAACTTTACCCCTACTGGTCATCTCTCATAATGCTGTAAGGGTCTATGATCAATAGTCTTACCCAGCTGTGACCCCAACATGCCGCAATAACAACTGACCTGCTCACTAGTACAAGAGAGGCATGACTGACTTGAGAATGACCATTTTCTGAGTGGATTTAAAACCTGCTACAGAAGATAGAATTCATGCCTGGTATGGTTTGTTAACTGAGTCAAAATCCCACAGCTGGCTAAGGCATAGACCCTAGGGAAGATTCTAAGATTATTATTTTGTTAAATGGACACAGGAATAAGTTGCCCCCTAAGTTCTTATACTCATAGATATGAGCATCTCTCACCATACCACAGAGAAGCTTCTTTTATAGTCAGCGGTGATAACACTGAGGCTCACGGCCAGTCAAAGTGCAGAGAGCAGGAGACTATGGGGCACTCAGCTCTAAAACCTGTAATAGAAGGCAGGCAGGATCTCTTCCTCTTCCATCTTCTTCAAATCCAAACTCAAAACCCAACATCCTTGACAGGATTTCAGAATATAAGCACATTGTATAAACGAAGTGTGAATGTCAAACCATCATTTTGCTGAAAAACATGCTAGAAGCATGAAGAGGAATAAAAAAACATGGTGTTTGACACAGGAATTTGATACTTAACAAAGTCTGGAGGGATGAAAAGAAAGGAGCCTAAATTAGGCTTTCTCTGAACTAGTGGTGTTTGTACGGCTACCTCCAATCTTTGTTTGCATAGATCAGTCTATCATCTTCATGCTTTCTGGTACTTCTTAATCGCACGTCCACTGGGAAAAGGTTTTATTTGGTTTGAAAACTGCACCGTATTAATCTTGCTGACATAAAGACAAATGAATATACTTAATGCCATAAAGTCTAGATGAAAAGCAAAACCATTCAGATCCACCTGTTGACAGGGTAACCTACTGTTCTTCCTGGCATTCCCTTGGTCTAGGGGATCTGGTCTACAGCCTTAAAATTAGGCTCAATGGCCTTGACATTAACTGGCAATAAGTTGCTGATTTTATTAATTCTTATTACCTATCCCGTGTAGTAGATGCTGTATCTAACTCTCCTAGATAGCGGTGAATAGGGGTAAGTTTCTCTTCTCACTGAGATTACATTCTACTGCCAAAGCACCTGGGAAGCGTCTATTTTAAAATGAAAATCTTACATAGATGGAAACACACACACACACACTAATGCTCAATTATCATGTCCTTAACATGCATGCAAATATAAGAGATTGTTCAGTATGCAAACGCAGAATTTCAGATCACTAAATCCATTCCCAGACCTCGAAGCCTCTACCCCATCCAGCTCTCCACACACAGAAGCCAAAGATGAGGTAGCTGGTGTGAAATCTTGAATAGCTAATAATAATAATAATAATTAATAATAATAATAATAATAATAATAATAATAATAAAGAATAGCTCTCATAATCTCTCCATTCTTCAGTAAAAGGCAGAGCCAGGGGTAGGGTCCAAACCTCAGGAATCGCACCACACTTGTCTCAGAGTCGGTCTCTCTGCTTGTTTCCTTTCCTTGTAGCTTCTGGGAAATTATCTTACAAAGTTTTCTTTCCTTGGACCCTTACACCTGCTGTTCTCTTAAACAAGCCACACCTGTTGCAAGTTCATCCAGGAGCCTAGAAAGCATCTCTCGAGACTATCCCCACAGGGCTGCTCCCCTCTTGGAAACAAGAGAAGGAACTCACTCTCTCTGTCAGACTCACCCATCACCAGTAACTATCGCTTCTGGCTTCTCCTTCCCTGCCAGACCCTTTGCCCAGAACACGACAAGCATTCTGGAAAATTCTATACACAAATGAAGCTCTTATTTACTCTATAATAGAATCATTAAGAACACTGGGATGTATGTGCAGACATGATGAAAAATTCCAAAATATCCACAAAATCGCTATGCTTTGTTTTAGGGGTTTTTTTAAGGTATAATAAAATATTGTTTCTGCTTTTTGAGTTAAAGAAGAAAAAAAGCTCTGCTCCCTGACCTCAGTTACCAATGAACTAGGTCCCACTTGCTCTTTTGTGCTTTCTCATATGTTGGTCATACCTGACATACAAAATAGTCCTTCCTTCCCTGCCACCCCAGCCCCTGCCTTCACACATACATAATGCTGGACCTGTCAGGCTCGAGAAAGCAAAATATCCTCCTGAGGTCTTAAAGGGAGAATAATGGGTGGATGGGAAGAAGGCTTGCTCCACCACACACCTAGGAACTACACAGATGGCATGCTGTTGGAATGCTAGCAGTTGGGCAAATTAATGTCACTATCTCCTAGTAAAGTTTCAACTGAGATACTCATGTAATTCATGCAAATTCAAAAATAATTGAGGTTCGTGTTTCTGGGATAAAGCCATGGCATTTTGCTTTTTACCTGAACTACCCCTAAAGGGGGTCATTTTTATTATTCCATATTCAATTATTCATAAGCACATACTCACAGATTTCAAACCCATAAAAGGTCAGCCCTCTTTGATTCGGCAATTGTTTTCTTCTGAAGTCGGAAAGCCGCCATGAATATGCGTGCACACAGCCCTGACACGTCCCTCCCTCCTCATTAACACTGTGTTCACTGTATATTTCAAAGTCAAACAAATAATACCTGTCACGAACATGAATTTTTAACATCTCCTATATTTCATTTTAAATGAAATGTCAAAATGATGGAAAATATTTCCATGGAAGTTTGGAAAGGGCATCATTCGCCAAGGCTGTACTGTGAAGCCTCTGGCTGGGGTGCCAACACCGCTGTGGCTCTGGGGCTCAGCCTGGGCTCTGG
The DNA here is from genome assembly GCF_903992535.2 of Arvicola amphibius. Taxonomy (NCBI): domain Eukaryota; kingdom Metazoa; phylum Chordata; class Mammalia; order Rodentia; family Cricetidae; genus Arvicola; species Arvicola amphibius. The sequence continues at coordinate 52,777,457 of NC_052051.1, forward strand.
TATTTTACTGCCTTTGTCGTTCCTGCGGTGGCTGTGAAATGTCAATGCGCAATCTGTTTGCCAAGTCAATACGCTGTTCGGGCTGATGGGACCCACTGTCCTCCCTTCCTCTCAAAGTGGAAGCTGCTTATTTACAGCCTGTTTCAACTCCCTGCTTGGGGGCTTGAACTGCATTTCATTTGCATACGATGATCTCCTTAGCATATGTGTGCCTTCTCTTTGGCCTTTCAAGTCTACTTACTACCTCTCAGGGTAGAGGGATCAAACTGCTCTGGCCTCAGCACTAAAGCCATGCTTCTTCATTTCAAGTTACTGCTTGTTCTCCTAGAAGGAATCGGGTTCTTTCCACAGAAACTGTTCCTGGAGAGTGAGAGTCTAAACTGGTCATGTGACATGATGCTAGGTAGCTTTACTCTTTTGTAGGCCAACATATTTGGCCATTACTTTTGATGTGTTTCTAGAGCTGGGAAGCCTGGGATCAGCATTGGCAGCGTTGATTATTTCCACAGAGACCTTTCTCCTGGGGTGACCTAACACTGCCAGGTCACGGACTCTCTATACCAGCCCCTCTGGTGCCCCCTTTGTGGCTCAAATCTTTTCTTATAAGGACACTGGTTGGATTTGGTTAGAATCCACTTAATGTCCTCATTTTAACTTAATTGGTTCTTTAGAGGTCCCTTTTCCAAACGCAGTCACAGTCGGAGCTACTAAGAACTGGGGTTTCAACATATGAATAAGGAGAGGAGGTATAGCTCCAGCCACAACACTTGTACTCCCCATTTCGTGTCTGTTTTTTCCAATGCATAGTCTTGAAGCCAAATGTTTCTCAAGCACATGGCTGAACTTGTGTGATAATCGTGTGTGTGTGTGTGTGTGTGTGTGTGTGTGTGTGTGTGTGTGTGACAGACATACAGAGTTCACACCTAAACAATTCATTTCTGAACTGAGTATGTTGGCACACATATCTGTAATCCCAGAACTTGGAAGTCTGAGGTAGAAGGATTGCCACAAGTTCAAGGACAGCCTGGACTATATAACAAGACCCTGGTAATAATAATAATAATAATAATAATTTAATAATAATAATTTCATCCTATCTCAGCATAAGATTTGATTTGGAAGGAGTCTTTCTTACAGAAGTTAATTACAACTTGATAAAGAGCAAAATAAGAGCAGACAAGATTAGATACAAGACTGACTAATAATATATTATGGACAGAGACCCAGAGAAGGTGCTATGGGATAGAGAGAGGCAAGGATTGGACTGATCCATCCATGAAGCCATAGACCAGCAAGCCCTGTCAGCAGCCTACTCCGTTTCAGGGCTCCTTCCCATACAGTCTCCAAGAACAAATCCTGCACCGACCGGCACAGTTTCTGCCTCTGGGACTTCTCAAAACACACCTTTTGTCTTAGACACCTAGTTTGTGATCATTTGTAAAGCAGCCCTAAGAAATCAATGGCATCACTTTGTAGTTAAGGGTGTAGGACTTTTCTTTTCCCTCCATTTATTGAGGCTTGAGGCATCAGGAAACAGACCATCTACAGCCTCGTGATGGGGACTGGCAGTGGCCACTAGCGCACCCTAAGTCCTCTCATAAAAACCAGACACAAATGAAGAAGACTTGATCTTTCAAGCATCGGAGGATTGCAGTTAACCAGCCACAACAGTAGTGAAAGAACGATGAAGGTTGCAGTGTGCACCTGAATTAAAGGAAGGTTTTTCCCTTTCTACTTCCTAACTTCCAAATCTGCACCTGCAGTAAGCCTCCCCTGTCCGCCCCGCGCAATCGTACCAGATCAAGGATCCAGATAGAAAGCCACAGCGCTGAGGTGAGAGTCTGACCACCAGCGGAACTCCTATGTGCCTTGCTCCTGACCACACAGAGAGAGATACTCAGGGATGTTTCATACAGGTCTGCCAGGGCATATGTACATATTATCCCCCGTGTAGCACCCGCTATAGAGGAAGACTGCTGCGTAGCTACAAGACTTCCTGTCCCTCGACAACAGAACTTCACACAAAGAAGACAGAAGGAAGTCACTGTAGGAAGGAGGAAAGCAATGCACATTTGCTTAGCAACTCGTCTTGGCAGGAAAATGGGAGCACAAGTCAACATTGCCTAGACTAGACCAGGCACCTTATCGCAAAGGACCCACTGTAAAAAGAGACAGGCTGATAGATCGCGGTGGAAAGGGCAGGTTGAGAGGCAGAGGGTCGTCGTGAACGGGAGACACAGAGATGTACAAAGAGGGGAGGAGGCACAGTACCACGGTGAGAGGGCTGAAGAATGATGGAGAGAAAAACCAGAGACCCAAAGAATCCCAAAGCAAAGCTGGAGGGCTGGTCCACGTTTATCTACTGCATGGAATGGTTGTTAACAGTTCATCAACAGAGAAAATCAAAACATCCACTCTTTTGAAAACAGTCTTCTCAAATAGCAGCCCTATAGAAAAGACATTAGCTGTCACTCATCTACGTGTCCCACAGACCCAGATGTCCTTTAACTGGGAGAGTGGGGCACAAGAAATGACCAACCCCATGATTACAGAGAGTGGCAGACAAAATCGTGCCCATGGGTATCCCCAGCTTCTTCCTCTGGACTCTGTACAATTCTCTACCTGGAGGAGCACTATTCTAGTAGTATTTTCAGCTGCTAAACAAACTGCATTTACTGGGCCATCACCTACTTGCATACCCCACATGCAAAAGAACACACAGAATCTGATCACTGTAGACAGTCTCTAGTCTTACTGTCCACGGTGAGAAAGGAATGGAGGTGTGGGTCCATTCTGTCCCCAGACTCCATCTGAAATTTAGCGATACAGAAATTTGTTGATGAAGTCCTAGAAATGTTTGTGTTCACTAGATACCAATGAGCAACTCTAACTGTGTCCAAAACAGTGGTTCTCAGCCTTCCTAGTGCTGCAACCCTTTAATACAGTGCCTCATGCTGTGCTGACCCCCAACCATAAAACTATGCTGTTTCATAATTATAATTTTGCTACTGCTAGAAATCATAATGCAAATATCTGATATGTGACCACAAGGGGGTCGCAACCCACAGACTGAGAACACTGGTCTAGACCTTAACAAACCTATAAAGGAACTTTCCCTCCATGTCCTGTTCTCTGGGAATCTCCTCCTCCTGTCACCTTCCCACCAATCCTTCTCTAGTTATTATTTATAGTTGACTTATAACATTGTTATATATACATGTATATCATATACATACACATATTTCAGCTGATGCTACACAGTAATACAAGAGATACGCAAATACTTGACACCTCAATTGTTTTCTCTACCATATTCATTTATTTTTCAGTTATAATGATTCTGGATGGTGCTTTAGTCTTAAGATGCAAGAAATGACAAACTTAGTTTTCCTCAAAATTGGTCCGAGGTCTGTATTACCATTCCAGTCCCCAGTGAGTGGTTCAAGATCTCCAGGAATTTATACCATAGAGAAAGGAAGTACTTCAGGTTCATTTTCTGAGCCAGGAGCATCCCTAAAGCCTGCTGGACTGTGTTTCCTGTCCTTGTCTTCCTCTGCCTCATAGACATACTATTGAGTCTTCTGCAGACTGCTGGTGCTGAAAACTTGTGTTCCCTCTATGACAAACATGCAAGGCTCCCAGCACCAGTATAAAAAGTCACCAGTCAAGTCAGAGCCCCATGTGGTCATTCTGTAAGATCCTGCTACCAAAGAAGCACGATGTCAATACCACTCGAAGATGCCAACTTCCCCTCCATCTATTTGTTGTGGGAAACCAACTATACCTGCTCTCTCTCCCTTTTCTCTCTCCCTCTCTCTCTTTTTATCTCTCTCTCTCTCTCTTAGTATAAAGGGTATCTTTATACTGAAGCCAAAGCACCTTACCATCAACTAAACAAGAATGTGGGACTCCCAAGGATCTATTTACCACTATGAAGTTCTGAAGGTATAAAACAAAAGAGAGGGAGTTGGCACAATGGTTCAACAGGCAAAAGCATTTGCTCCTAAGGCTAATGCCCTGGGGAGGTTCCTCAGAACTCACACAGAAGATGACAGAGTTCCCAAGTTGTCCTCTGGCTGCTACATATGGTCAGTGGTACCCACATCCCCTCAAACATGCATACGTACATGTAATTTTTAAATGAAAGGAAGGAGAAGATTGATAAGCAGGAGAGACTTCTTCCTTCCTCTTTCCAGGGAGCCCCTAAGGTAGGGGACCTTTTTCCTGCAGCAGGTTGAGTTTTCAGCCTGTTGCCCTTACACGGTATAAACATGCTACCACCTTAACCTTCCAAAATTTCATGTGAAGTTATTAATATCTTTTAGAACTATAAAATATATGCTTATTATAGAAATTTAACATGGGGAAATTTTTCAAAAGGCTTCTGTAACTCTGTAGACTTAGTCAGACAACGCAGCGGGTCCTATAAAGAAGTGGGACTCTTCCACTGAAGTCATATTGAGAAGATTACCTTCAGACAGCAGTCAGCTGTGATTTGTTGGTGACTTTATGATCCTTCAGCCATGATTCCAGCATCTAAAAATCTCTAAAAATCAGATTCTTTCTTGTAATCTGTTCGGCAAACCTGAGCTGGGCTAGCATGTGGCTGCTAGCTTTTTCTTTATCTCACTCAGGATGAGCATTCATATCTATAGAGATTTTGATGTATTAATTCCTGAGTACAGCACCAGTTTCTTTTAAGGTATTCAGTAATACGCATGTTACATTTCCAGAATTCAAATAAGTCTAAGCTCTGATAGCCGCCTACTCTCCCTTTGGGAAAGAAGATTGTGTCCCAGGCCTCTTCCAGGAGGAGGGCAGGCAAAGAACACTCCTTGTTGTCAAGACTTTAGGCAAGGTGTTTTCTTTTAAGATGGAGCAAATTCATAGACCTTTAAGCCATTAAAATGCAAGCTGTTTAATACCTAAAAGAAATATGTATTACAGACAGTCTCTTCCCTGAAATCCCTTAACTCTGACAGATTTTAGGGAGACTGTGGGACTCAGGGTAGGTCAATGATGGGGAGTTGAAAGTTGGGGGCTGAATGAAGGTTAAGGACATCACTTAATTTTTTTAAAAATTCAATTATCATTTTATATGGACACAAAATAGATATGAATATAGCTACAGCAACCAAATGGCTGTATCAAAATGTCAGGAGCCCCATGAGAGAAGGACAAAAATCTTTACAGCTACTAAAAAAGAGGAATTGTAGCTGCTCCTGAGAGGCCTAAGACCCCTGGGAGATAAATGGCACCCAAGAGTTCTGGCCAATGAAACATCAGAAGTCCATAGGTCAGAAGCGAAAACCCACAGGCTTGCTTTGTTTGGATGGCACAACACCAAACCCCACTGGTTTTGTCCTATTTTTTTTCCAAGGTGACTAGCTTGCCATTATTAAAACTTGAGTGTTTTCTCTTAAAAATTTGACTACTCTTGAAAAAAATCTAAAAGCCTGGCAATATTAGACTCACATCCATGCATGACCACATGTGTAACTCATAGGACACACACCTGTACCATTTTAACAAAAAGAAAAAAGCCTCTCTCTGAAGTCATTGGCCCATCCCTGTCTTCATGGGATGCCTGCATGGGTTCTGAGATGTGCAGATGTTATGTTCCATTAATGTCACACATGACTGTGGTCTAGCTGCGGCCAGACCTTTCTCTGGATGCAGCCAATGGCCTTGTCCCAAGGCACAAATGTGAGCAGAGATGATGAGAGAAATGGGTCAAAAAAAAATTACAAAGGGAAGCCCTGTGTAGAACTGAGAAGCCAGTGAAGATTCTTGCTGAAGTAAAGTAGCAGGGACTAGGAACCATGGATGCAAGGACTTCAGCTGAAAAGAACAAGCTTCCTTAATATTATGGGCTGCTTTTTACCTTAATATTATGGGCTGCTTTCTAAGTGCAGGTGTTTTGTGTATGTTGTCTGATTTGGTCTCTTTAACATCCCCAGGAGACATGTACAACTGTGTCCATTCTAGAAGCACAGAACCCAAACCTTGGGGATGTTAATAACTGACTCAAGCTTTTAACTGCTATGTAACTGTTAGGCTCATGATTTAAACGGGGTGTGCTTTTTAATGGCGTCCCTTCCCACCACTGTCCCACACAAGGATTCACTTTTTATTGTACCAGTAGAACAAAAGCAAAGGTCTGTCTGGGGCCTATCCAGAAAGGAACTGTTCAATTATTGAGGCTTTCTAACTACAGTCTCTAAAAATAATCTAAGAAAACTACAAGCTAGCTATACTTTTTGGTGCAGTTTAAAATGTTACCATGGAGACTTATTAGAAACCTGAAGGATTCTACATCCAAAGAAAACAGATGAACTCTCTGGTGAAGAAGGGTTCCTGGACTCACCAACATCACAATAGCTTTCTTTAACCATTCTGGGCCAAAGTTACCATTTTGAGCTAAAAATCCTGCTCGAGGACCACTAGCTTCCATTTTCTATATGAAACTGTAATTGTTGATACCACAGATAGATGTTTTATAAAAGGACAGAATGTTCGTTTTTCAGGCAGTGTAAAAGTCTCTGGCATCCAAGCCCCCAGCGTGCGATCTTAGAAAACTCGGTTATTAGTATAAGGATATGAACATCATTTTGTTGTGATTTGATTTCACTTTAATTTAAACTTTGTCAAAGCCACAAGGGAGCAAAGAAGCAGTCTCGTGAAATAAGCGAGTCCGTCTCTGTTTTCCTTTTCCTGTTTGCCAGGCAGGATTATCAGCAAATCTTATCAGTCAGGCGGTAAATTACCAAGAACTGCATCAAAAATGTGTATAGTCATTTTCATTTTTGAGAGATTCAAGACTATGAATAATTAAATGCATTAGACATTTGTTATTTATGAGCTGAAATGACCGTTTTAATTTAGTTCTTCATTTAGCTCAGACTGACGTATTGTGACTCTGAAGGAAAACTCAGGAAATATCTAAAAATGGCATCTCTGGGAACCTGCAGTGACCAGATGAGCAAATCAAAGCCTGGTTATTTTCACTTCCCTTCAAGGCCTGTCAAGACACAATCTCCATTTGTGACCTTGCGTTGACCGGCTTCGGGAATTCTAATTGGCTGACAAAGCAGGCCCCCAAATCAGCTAGCTCTGCAGTCTAAGTGGGGGGCTTAGGAAGAGCTGCGAACATGCTGCAAATTAATTGATCAAACAGAACTCAGTCACGAGCTCGCATCTACAGAACACTTTGGAGAAATTCCCAGGAACTCAAATCACCCTGTTTGGGTTTCCCAAAGATTCGCAAAGCCTCATGGGTTACAAAAAGGAAGAGACAAGAACCAGATGCTGATGCCGGAGAAATGACTGGAAAGCCAGGGAAAATGTGAAAATCCCTAAGATTTACTATAGTCAGAAAGCTGAGGGATCCTTCTTTGGAAAGTGACTGCCTCGTAAGACAGTCCCACAAACGCAAAGGCAGCGGTCCTGGGCTCCTGGTTCAGGGAAAGTACAGTTATCTGCAGTTTGGGCATTCTGAAGCCTCAGTGGATTCTGAGTTGCCTTTTTCCTTGAGATGTCATAGATCCAATCGTCATGGTCCCTGAAAGGAAAAATATAGGCTCGGGACTCCCAAGACCAAATTCTCAGCACTCAGGAGGTTTATCTGCCCCAGCGGGACAGAGATCAGGGGAAAAGAGACAGGAGATAGTGGAGAAGGGAGAAGAAGCAGGGAGAGGGGGACATGGGGCAGGATCCAGAGGGACAAAGGACTGCCTCGAGACAGAGAGGAGACAGACGTGGCACATAGGAAAATGGTGGTCATAGGTGGTATTTAAACATAAAGAAAAGAAAACCAGCCTACAAACCACAATCCCAGAGAATTTAGACCACAATGAGGACCCTAAGAGAGACTTATATAGATATAATCTACATGGGAAATAGAAAAAGACAAGATCTCCTGAGTAAATTGGGAGCATGGGGACCTTGGGAGAGGGTTGAAGTGGGGAGGGGAGATGCAGGGAGGGGAGCAGAGAAAAATGTAGGGCTCAATAAAAATCAATAAAACAAAAAAAGTAAAGGGGGAATCCCATATTAGGACTAGGTGTTTAATTTTCATCAGGCATGTTAATTAGGTGAGCCAGAGGGGGCTTCTGATTGCTGACTTTAGCCAGACCTTCCTTGACAGATAACTTCAGGAGAAGGAAGTGACCAAATAAAGGAATAGACCTTGGTGGCTAGCCATAGGAATGTAATCCAATGGTTTTTAGCAAGGCAGAGGGAATGGGGGATGAGCACAGACCTGCCAGAGCCATGCTCGACAGTCCCAAGCTAACTAGAGTCCCTCTGCCTCACCCAGAGTTTCAAGAAGTGTTAATGGTCACATCACCTGAGCCTGGTCTACCAGGCTTCTCATTTTATTGGCCAATAATTACAATTATTTCAGTAGTCCATGACTGGATGTCTGCTGCTTGCTTTCAGTATAGATTTGCTTATTTGTACTGGGTAGATTTTAAACAATGTTTTCTTGTGAGTTTTTGTTCGCACTGGGACTCCTAAAGGGGGAGGACGGGGTCGAACAAGACCTGTATAAACCTATGTGAATCCTGGAGCCCTAGATTTGCTTAACATCATAGACATTCCAGGGTCATTTTCAGTCACATTCTGTTTGAGAAAACAAAAGTTGATGCATTTTTCCTGCATGCAAAATATACATCTAAGAGGACAGGGATGTTTTGAAGTAGAGGTGCTGCCCATAGGGGTCGGGAGATGGCTCAGTCAGCAGCGTGAGAACTTGAGTTTAGCTCCCAGAACCCGTGTAAAGGAGCTGGGCACAGTGAGATAAGTTTATAAATCTAGCACTGGGGAAGCAGAGGCCAGCCAGCCTAAGGCTGCTTCAGAAACTCCAGGCTAGTGAAAGACCCTGCCTCCAAAAGAAAAACATAAGTGGACAGTGCCAGAGGCACAGCATCCAAGTTCGATCTGTGGCCTCCATGCACACGCACACACACGCACACGTGTGCGAGCACACATACACACAAGCACACACACGCGCACACACAGGAAATGGTACGCATAAAGTGGCTCCTACCCCTGCATTTTCCAAACACGTAGCTGGGGGCCTTGGTTCACCACCATTAGGTCTGGAACTGAGGGACTGCCAGGAAAATCAAAGGTCATGAGGGCTGAATTTACATCTATTGAGCTTGGAGATGTCCCCCCACCCAGTCTTGGACCCAGCTCTGTACGCACATCACCTTCCTGCCTTGTCTCATAAAACAAAAGCTTTCCTTGTCCGCCAGTGTCCCATGGCATCCTCAGCTCCCAAACCCTTGTCCTTGTGTCTGTCTACTCCTTCCTCAGGGATTTGGAATTGATGTCAACTGACCAGTTATGCTGGTTTCTCACAGAGGAGATCCTATCCTTCAAACCTACTGCCAATAAGGCGGCCAGTGGCTGTGGGGCACCAAGCTAAATGGTCCTGAGGCTCTGCTGGTGTCCCCTTCAGTCCACCAGCCAGGGTGGCTGCCTCTGATCCCTGTTGAAGCACTCCGGAGTTATCGTCTGTCCTGTCCTCATTGCTGCCTTCCTTCCCCTCCTAATTGGTCTTATCGCTGGGTCCCCAGCAGCCAGAGTTGGCATTCCAATTCTGATAAATAGGCATTTGCCTTTTCCCTCTGCAGCATCCAATGAGCCTGACTGACAGCTTTCCAGGGATTTCTGACTTCCCCGGCTTCTAATCCGGCTTCTCATCCAGCTCTCTATTCCCCTGCTCAAATTAGTCTAGGCAGGAAGTGATTCAGTTTGTAATATGAGGTTAATTACAGAAGCGATAACACTTCTAAACAAAAAATAAGCTTCTCGACTTTAAAAAACCTAAATTAAAATAAAACCAGAATGAAATTATTCTTAGCAGCAAATCAACACTGTGGCTCCCAACTCATCATTTTGACAGGACCGGCACCGCAGATGTCCAGCCAGCATAGTCACGCAGACAGAGCACTGCCCTCAGAAGGCCTTGAATTTGTTGTTCCTGCACAGAAGTTTCTTATTCTGCCTTTGAACTTGTGGTTTTACACGGAGAAGTCCAGTGGAAAATATGCCTTGCACGTGGCGGAGGCAGTGTGTTCCATGTGCATGCCCCTTGTTCTTCCCCTCCCAGGTACCGCCTGATACGGGATTCCAGTGGATAGCGGAGAATCAGCAAGATTCCACATGGTAACAAGATGAGCGTGGCATTTCTGCCATTGCATGGGCAGGAACCTCACATTTCCAAGAGGTCACACTTGGGCTTCAAACTAGAACTTTCTTCCCACAGAAAACAGTGCTGTTCTAAAAAGCTAAATGGCCAAGCCACTTGCGTCATGTCACTACGGCACCTATACATGTTACTGTAAGTTATTCCAGCCGCTTTGCCTGGACCCAGTGATGTGGGAATAAAGGAAGAGAAGAAAGAGAGAAACATCCATGCCTCCTTGCCCTTCCATCCTCCCCTATCTTCAGTGAAGCTAAGGCAGGTTTTGGAATATCAAGAAATGAGTTCATGCTGTGTAGGCTTCCCATTTTCTAACAAGAATAAAATGCACATGCATACATGCTCTATGAAATATGAGTTGTACAATCCTGGTGATTCTGCATAGGAACTGAATGCTATTATATTTGCATTCAAAGCTGCCATGGCCCAATGAAAAGTTGGATGAATTTGTGTTATTTATAATTACAGTTTTTCTTTACTTAGAAACAATAATAAATAACAAGTCAAAACTACCAGTAAGAGTTGTAAGAGAAAGCACAGAAGAAAATAAAGTTATTTTAGTACTTTGAACAGCTTCTATTTTCCTTTTCTGGAGGAAATGACCTGCTAGTCTCATTTTGCACAGAGCTCCATGAATTCTGTGTTTGGGAACAAGCCAGTTGAGCAAACAGGGAGTTTGAGCAGCCCAGATGGACAGGGTTTACTCTGTAGACAGCCTACCTCCACAACCCTGTGTCTGTACCTCCTTTCTGGCCCCCAGTGCTGTGCCTTCATATATCTGACATATTGGATCTCCAAGTATACTCTTTTGCATAGTCACAGTTACAATCAAATGAAAATTTGCTGAAAAATCACATTGTACTTCTGTTATCATCATCCTCTCCACATTGAAACCTTGGCAATTGCCTCAATAATGTTTCTTATAGCTACTGTTTTCTCTGGTGTAGGATTGATCTGGGATCATGTATTACATTCAATTTCTGTGTCTCTTTGGTTTTTTAATAAGAAAGAATTTATCATACTCTATTTCTTAAGGTTTTTCAGGACTACAAACCAAGTATTTTCTAGAATGCCCCTCAATTTGGCTTTATGTGATATTTCAGGCTGACAATTTTGGTTAAGCTATAATATCACTTGAGAAGATTCTTGACATCAAATTTCTTCATTATTGCATGTGGTATTAATTTTGATCACTTACTACGATATATATTGCCTTTTCCCACTAGCCTACTGCTTTTGCCTTTGCCATTAATAAGCAATCTTAGGCCGATGCTTCGCTGCCATTTCCTGAGCACTCACTAAGTCCCAGGCTGCATTAGTTACCATATATGCTTTATTACACTGACCCCCCCTCACAACAAACTTCGAGGTGTATTCCATTCTCCCCTCCTCCCTCTGTCTTCTGGCAGGTTAGAAAAGAGAGGGCTGAGGTCACATGAATGGTTGTGTGTAACTCCAGAATCTATTCCTGTCTTCTTGTACCGAGGCCTCAGGAACAGTCAAACGCCTAGAGCTGATAGTCTCAGAATCCGGGGACTCAGCTTCTGCGGAGTAGAATGCAAGTATGAACTTTAAGCCTATGCCCCTGTGTGGAAGAACCCATCTGAGCGTGGTGACCACAGCATACGCATTTCCAGCTCCAACAGTATGGCATTCTGAGAAAGGGGAGGCTCCAGACACAGTGTGGATGCCAGAATGGGAAATGAGGGGAAGGGGTGGATGGCAAACCACAGTGGTCATTTGTGTCTGGGAAAATGCCCTGGATGGCTCTCACTGGATATTGTTCAAGCCTATAGATGTTCAACACTGGTAGCAAATGCCTCAGCCTGTGGGAAGAGCTGGTCAGGCCAGAGTCCTGTGTGTGTTGGGCCTGGATTACGTGAGAACACTCTGTCTGCACTCACCACTCAATTTTGCTATAACGTCAAAGCTGCTTTTTAAAATGAAGTCTTTTTGCAAAGGAATATATACCAATAGACGGGTTTTGACTTTCTGCAGTTACCACAAACCCATTGTTTTAAGGGATTGTATCATTTCCTTTCAGAAGGAAGACTTTGTATACACCGGTTCGATTAGAGTCAGTGGCCATTCTAAAGCACTGGGAAGGAAAAGGAACAAAAGAAGTTCAAGAGATTAAATTTTATAGAGAAATACATACAGCGGGGAGAGAGGGAGAACCATCTGGGGAAAGGCATAGCAAGAAAAAACAAATGCCCTTCGTATGCCCTTTTCTTCTGGCAAGACTTTGTATTTTCTCCCGCTGCGGGCAGAGAGGGAATGAGCTGCCCTTTGATTCCTGCCCTGAGGATGGTCTGGGATGACTGCTGACACACTGCCTCTGAAAGCATAGGTCTCCCTCTGGCCCCATAAACTGCCAGCTAGGCCAAGGCCAGTTCCGAGGCCAGCTCCTTGCTCTTGTCTTCAATCTCCAGGCTGACTGACTGACTGCCTAGAGATTTCGTATGTTGTCTGTCAAGGATCAGACGATCTCCAGATATGGAAAGCCAGGACCCTCAGCTGGGTGTGGGATTGCCTTACAGGATGAGCCATTGTAACATGAGGGAGCCAGGCCTGCTTGTTTGGGTTTCTGTCCCACCGGGTACCCCACAACTGTTTAGCCCCAAAGAAAATCACCCAAAGATCTCTGTAAGTTATAAAGCTGATTGGCCCATTAGCTCTAACCTCTCACTGGCTAACTCTCACATCTTCATTAACCCATTTTTTCTGATCTATGTTAGCCATGTGGCTCAGTACCTTTCTTCAGTGGGGCAGATCACATCCTGCTGCTTCGGTGCTTTGGGCAGGAGTGGGAGGAATCAACTCCCTCCTTCCCAGAGTTCTCCTGTTCTCATTACATCATTTCTACTTCCTGTCTGGTTTTCCCACCTTTACCACCTGTCTGGCCAATCAGTGTTTATTTAAAACATGATTGACAAAATACAGACAATTCTCCAGCACCAAGCCATGCAGCCACAGGCAGGTGACATGTGGGGGCCTTGAGAAGCGCTGGCCACCTTAAAAAGACACAAGGATCAGTGAGGACAAGCTGAAGAAGAAACAGAAAGACTTCCTGTACATATCAATTATGGTACTGCATGGAGACTAAAAGCTAGCACCGTCAACAAGGAAAGAAAAGCCAAAATACCAGGTGCTGCAGGGAAGTGCTTGGGTAGTGCAGCTGACAGCTCCAGGATGTGTCTGAGTGACAGTTGCTTCTGGAGATAGCTAGCTCAGCAGTTCCAGAAGCCTGAAAGGCAAAGCAGGAGAAAGAACTGGTTTAGTTTGGTGGTCTGAATGACAAACATCCCCCCCAGGGCTCCTGTAGCTGAAAACTTGGTGCCCAGTCGGTGCTATTGTCTAGGAAAGTTAAGACCCTTTAGGAGGTGGGACCTTGCTGAAGGAAGTACATCACTGGGAGCTGGCTTTGGGGATTTTAGCCTGGCCCCCCTCTCTCACTTTCTCAGTTTCCAGTGTTTGGATTTAAGTGTAATTGGCCAGCTTTCTGCTCCTGACACTATGCCATGCCTTTCCCACCAGATGGACTCCACCCTTCTGAACTGCAAGCTAAAACAAACACATACTTCCTTAAGGTGCTTTTGTCTGGCATTTTATCACAACCTCAGAAAAATAGCTAATGCAATTAGGAACCTTTAGAAACGTTCTCACGCTGTGAGTCACTAAGATAAGTTGAAAGCTGAAGCAAATAAAAGAAGGGAAAGGAGAAAAAGGAACAGGAAAACAGCTGGGGGCTGGGAACAACAGAGAAGGCACAGATGTTCACAATCAGCCTTCTTTAAGTCCATGACCAGGATTATTTAAAGAGCCAGACTGGCAGGGGAACATTAAAGTGCATCATATGACTATGTGAAAATGTCAAAATAAAATACTATTTTATTGAACTAATACATGCTAATAAAAAGACAGATGAGACAGAGGCTTAGCAAAGACTTATTATTCCTTTTGTAAAAACAGAAACATCTCTTTGTTAAAAAAAATAATGAATACCAAAACTAGAAAACAGGCATACCTGAGAGTGGCGCAAATAAATCCGTGTTCTAATAACATATGTATTTACCAAAATTCACGTCCTGGGAAGACACTTTGAATCAGAACTGCTTGCAGTATTCAGCAAGATGGAAGTATGGGAAGTTGGTCAGAGATCGTCCACAGGGAAACATGGACAGGTTCTGAGCAGCTCTCCTAGGAAGGACTGCCCAGAGGTGTGACCAGCGTTCACAGATTCCTCAAGGACGGCCTGCATCTGGGATTTGACCACATGAAGGACTTCCTGGGAATGTGACCACATCTGGAGTTCCAGAAGAGAGAATGAAATCCAGGTCTCTCCTCTCCACATTTATCCATATTTAATAGCCAGTGATCAGCTGAGTGTACCACGTTTAATCCCAGCACTCAGGAGGCAGAAGCAGAGCGATCTCTGTGAGTTCAAGGCCCTCCTGGTCTACAAGCAAGTTCCAGGACAGGCTCCAAAGCTGTGGAGAAACTCTGTCTTGAAATAAAAAAAAAAGCTAGTGATGAGTTTAGCAGGCTAATTCTGTGCTCTCACCCTCTGTCCCTGTCTCTCCCTCTTTCATTCTCTCCTCCTCCCTCCTTCTTCTGTCAGACAACCAAAAAACATGGTGTCTTCAGCAATAGGGTTTGGGGTTTTTTTTTTTTTTTTGGTTTGGTTTGGTTTGGTTTGGTTTTTCAAAACAAATTTTTTTCTCTGTGTAATCCTGGCTGTCCTGGAACTAGCTCTTGTAGACCAGGCTGGCCTCGAACTCACAGAAATCTGCCTGCCTCTGCCTCCTGAGTGCTGGGATTAAAGGCGTGCACCACCACCACCCAGCCCCGTAACAGGATTTTACTTTCTAATTCCTGCGCAGTGACAATAGCCTGTACTGTTTAGGAAACCCTGGGGTCTACCTGACTCATTTTCCTTCTGATGGGTGGTACTAACAAGCATAGGCCAGCTTAATTTTTGAGGTTTGGCCTTCTGGAACAAAGGACTCTATAGTATCAGATTGTTGCTATTTTCTCCTCTGTTTCTAGTCTATCCTTATTCAAAACTGTCTTGCCTCACCTTTGGTCCTTATTGTTAACCCTTCTGTATAATCTCCTCTACTTCTCTATCAACCCAATAGCAATGACTAGCTTCTATATAATCTCCTCTACTTCTCTACCAACCCAATAGCAATGACTAGCTTCTATATACTCTCCTCTACTTCTCTACCAACCCAATAGCAATGACTAGCTTCTATATAATCTCCTCTACTTCTCTACCAACCCAATAGCAATGACTAGCTTCTATATAATCTCCTCTACTTCTCTACCAACCCAATAGCAATGACTAGCTGTACTCTGCTCTTTTCCTTTGTGCTCATAACCTTTGCAACTAATATCTTAATGCATACTGTATTACTGATATTCCTTTACTTCCTAAAATGATAAGACTCTAGGGAGTGATTCGATGTTATTTGACTACACTGCATGTTCATAGTGAATCTATATCCTTATAGATTGATTTCCTAATCATTATTATACTTTAGCACAGTCCTGGGGAGTGAACTTGACTCCCTAAACTCCAGCTTAACAGATAAAAACGATTTCTCAACTGTACTAAAACCCACCCTCTTGAACATTGCAAACGATTTTTTTTTTAGTTTAACCAAGGAATAAATCTCACACATACAACACAAGAAACAAAGAAGCTAAGGCAACACTACTACTCTAAAAATTATTAATCCCACAGTAACAGACTCTCATGAGAACAAAATAGATAAAATCCCAGACAAATAATTCAAAGGAGTAATAAAAATTATATTCAAAGAACACAAAGAGGAAACAAACTCCTAGGTGATTCTCCAAAACAAAAAAAGCTCAATGAAATAAAGAAATATATATATATGAAAGTGGAAATGAATAAAAAGACAGAGATGCTTGGGAGAAATGAAGTACAAGAAATGGAAGACTCAATAAATCAGTTAAAGAGCTCTATTATAAACCCTACCAACACATTAAGGAGTGTGCAGGACATTACCGGAGCTTGAAGATAAGGTAGAGGAATTGGAATATTCACCAAAAGATAAGTTAATAAGAAATATCATCATTAACATGAGCTGTTGACTTGGCAGAAACCCATAGTAACCTGGGAAGATAAAGATACATCTAAATAATTTCCTTGATCAGAAAATTGTTCTGTGAGCATCTCTGGAGGGCATTTTCTTAATTATTAATTGATGTAGAATATTCCACCCCACTGTGGACAGTGCCATTTCTAGGCAGATGGACCTGGACCATATAAGAAAGCTAGATGACCAAGCCTATAAGTAGCATTCTTGTGGTTTCTACCATGGTTTCTGCTGTAGTTCATGCCTTGACATCTTTTATGGTGGACTTCAACTTGTAAGATGAAATAAATCTTTTCCTAAGTTGTTTTTGGTCATAATGTTAGATCATAGTAACAGCAAAGCAAACTAGGACAAGAAGCTAAAAATAAAATGTTCAATAATTAAGGAACACTATGAAAAGAGCAAGTCTATGAATAATAGATACAGAAGAAGGGGAAAATTTCATACTAAAAGCACACAAAACATTTTCAGTAAAATAATAGCAGGAAATTGCTGACTTTTAGGGAAATAGATGTGTTCCCAAGCACAGCAGATATTTAAAATATCAAACATAAAGACAAGAGAAAAATTTCCCATGTCATGCTAAACTCAAAACACTTAAGTGTACAGAAAAAGAAAGAAAATATATTGAAAGAAGCAAGTTGCACATAAAGACAAGGTCATAAAATAACAGCAAACTTCACAACAGAAACTCTAACATTCAATTGGGCTTTGGAAAGGCATATGTGAAACTATGAAACACAACAACTGGAAACCCAGATGTCTACATCTAGCAAATACTCAGGTTATGCACAATGAATTTATTTGTTATAATTGAAGGATAAAGACTTCCCATAATAAAAACAAATCCAAGGAATTCATGAGTCTTAACCCAATTCTACCGAAGATACTTTAAAAATCTCTAGGATTACAGAGAGAGACAGGCACATCCATGAGGTACAGGAAGGAATAAACCACATTATAATGAGAAGATGCAAAACAGAAAATGCTCCAAAAATCACAAAATGACAGGAATTATTAAACACACTTTAATAATGACTCCAAATATCGATGTCCTAAATTCTATAAACAAATGACACAAACTAGAAGACTGGATATAAAAATAAGATCAATCTATTTGTTTCTTCCAAGAAAATGCACTTTATTATCAAAGACAGATTCTGCTTATTGAGAAAGAATAGAAAATGGTATTCAAAGCAAACAGAACTAGGACACTAGCAACCATCCCCATACTACTGTGTGACAAAATGGATTTCAAACCAAAATTAGGCAGAAGTAGAGAAGCCTTCGTAACTATTAAGCAAACAACACATCAAGAAGATATTATCATTTTAAATATGCACACACTGGATCTAAATTTCATAAAACAAATGGCAGTGGATGTACTGACACAGATTAGTCTCAATACAATAATAATGCTTACATCAATGTCACATTCTCATCAATAGACAGATCTCAACAATAAATAAACAAGCAAACAAAATAATATCTTTGTTATATCAGGGCTGGAGAGATGACTCAGGATAGAAAATCACTGGCTTACTTCAATGCCACATTCTTATCAATAGACAGATCTCAACAATAAATAAACAAGCAAACAAAATAATATCTTTGTTATATCAGGGCTGGAGAGATGACTCAGGATAGAAAATCACTGGCTTACTTCAATGCCACATTCTTATCAATAGACAGATCTCAACAATAAATAAACAAGCAAACAAAAGAATGTCTCAGTTATATTAGAGCTGGAGAGATGGTTCAGCATAGAAAATCACTGGCTACCCTTGCAGAGGACCCAGGTTCATTTCCCAGCACACATATAGTGGCTCACAATCATCTGTAACTCCAGTTCCAGAAGATCTAACACCCTCTTCTGATCACTGAGTGCACTAGGCATTCACATGTTAAGACACACATAAATGCAAACAAAACACACAGGCACATAAAAATGAAGCTAATCTTTAATAAATGCCAAACCATGTGTACTACAGTGAAAGCCATCCAGATAGGAAAGTCTACAGCTGCAAGTTCCTTCATTGAAAATATCAGGGAGATCACAATAAACAACAATTTACTTACCTTAAGGCCTTGGGGAAAAGAAGAACAAGCCAAGCTCAAAATCAGTAGATGGAAAAAATAATATAGATACCAACAAAATGGAAATAAAACCTAATACGAAAGTCAATGAAACCCACATTGGTTCTTTGAAAAATTTGATAAGTCTTTAGACAACTAACCAAAAGAATGAGTAGGCCCAAATGATTAAAATTCAAAATTAAAGATATTATAAAACACCAATAACATTCAGGAAATTATTAGGACATACCTTTAAAATGTATATTCCTCTAAAATAGAAAACATAAAAAGAAATAAATGAAGCTCTAGATGTGAATGATCCACCAAAAGTAAACAAAGGTGATGTAAACTATTTAAACATCTGTATCAAGAAGAGATATTGAAGTGGGTTTGTTTGTTTATCTGGTTGGCTGGTTGATTATGTTTTTTTTTTCCAAGGCAAGGTTTCTCTGTGTGAATATGGCTGTCCTGGAACTCATTCTGTAGCCCAAGCTGACCTTGAACTCAGAGATCCACGAGCCTCTGCCTCCCAAGCATGTGTGCCACTACTGCTGGGTGGTAATATTTTTAAGTTGTGCTAGAAATTGATACCATGGTTTAGTGAGTACAGGTCCTTGGCCCCAACCTGATTACCTGAGTTTGATTTCCACACCTATATAGTGGAAAAAGAAAACTGATTCCCACAAATTATCCTCTGACCGCTACAAATGCACACATACAAATAAATAAATGTAAAAGTATGTTTAATTCCACTAAAAAAAAGTACAGGCCTACATATGGACATTGCTGGAATCTACCAGATCTTAAAAGAAGAACCAACACTAGTGGGTATCTAAATATTTCTTAAAACAGAAAAAGACAGATTGCTACCAGAATATTTTTATGAATCCAGAATTAACATGATACCAAAACCAGATAAAGACACAACAACAGAGAGAGAAAATTATATCCCAATCTCCTTGATAAACTTAGATGCAAATGTTGGTGATAAAATTCAGTAAATTAAGTTAATTAGAATTTGGCAAATCAAATTCAATAGCATAGAGAGAAAATATAATTCACCCTGATCAATTTGACTTCATCCCAAATACTTAGTGATGGTTCAGCATATGCAAAACAAGAAATGTGATTTGTTATGTAAATGGACTCAAGGTCTAAAAATATGTGATCATCTCAATAGCTGCATAAGAGGGTTTGATGAACTCCAACACCATCCATGATAAGATCCTTGAATAAAGGACACAGAGAAGCCATAATAATAAATAAAGGTTACATATGAGAGTCCTATGGTCAGCATTACAGATGGGAGGAAGCTCACCATTTCTATTAAAATCAGAAACAAGTGGTGTTCACTGTTTCCACTCTTGCTCAATATACAGCCTGAAGTCTAGCTAGAGCAAGAAGAAAAGGAAACAAGGTATACAAATAGGATAGAAGTTGAAACGCCCTTATTTATAGAAGGCATGATCCTATACATAAGAAACTCTAGTGACACCACCAGAAAACTCTGCATTGATAAACACTTTCAGCGAAAGAGCAGGATACAAAATTAACAGACAAAAATCAGTAGCCATCCTGTACAAAAATAACAAACATACTGGGGGAAAAAATTGTGGAAACAATCTCATTTACAATTGCATCAAACAAATACCTTAGAATAAACTCAACCAAGGAAGTGAAACTTCCACAATGAAAGCTCTAAAACACTAAAAAGCAAAATGGAAGAAGACACAAGAAAATGGAAAGCCCTCCCATGCTAATAGATTTAAAGAATCAATATTGTGGACAGCTGTACTACCAAAAGCAGTCTACAGATTTAATCCATCTTCATCAAAATTTCAATATATTCTTTATAGAAATAAAAATAAATTCATATATATGAAAGCACAAAAAATGGGCAATCTGGTCCAAAAAGAATAATACTGAAAGTGTGTGTCTTCATACCTGATTTCAAGTTATACTACAGAGTCACAAAAGCAGTATATTTGATCTATAGTATATATAGTGTATATATATATAGTATATACAAAATATGCTGTTTTGTCACAATATAGTATGTATACATATAGTATATGTGTATGTAGTATATAGGACGTATACTATATATGCAGTATGTGTGTACATAGTATATATAGTGTGCATGTTGTATATATTCTATATCCTATATGCATATATATACTATGCATGAGCTGTATATATACATACAAACATACTATATCATGACAAAAACAGCATGGTAATGATACAAAAACAGACATAAATCACTGAAATAAAATATACTACCTAGATATAAACACAATTAAAGTCACTTGTTTTTTGACAGAGATATCAAAAATATACATTGGATGAAAAAGAGTTTCTTTATTAAATGGTTCTGGAGAAACTGGTGTCTGAAATTAGATCTCTATCTACCATCTTGTCCATAAGCCAACTCCAAATTTATCAAAGACCGTAATATAACATCCGAAACTCTGAAAAATGTAAGAGAAAAGGGCAGGAAAAACACTTCAAAGTTGGCACTTAGGAACTAATGCCAATTGCTGACTAATGCACCTTAGAGAATTTAATAAAAAAAAAAACTTCTGTACAAAAAAAGAAATAACTGAGTGAAAAAAAAGCCCACGGTGACTCCAAGAAAGTGGCTCCTCTCCCCAAGGAGGTGGAAGAATATTGTGAGGATGAAGAAACATCAAAAGATGAAGAAGATGACAGTAGTGGAGAAGAAGAGGTTGTCAAGCCTCAGGAAAAAAAAAAGGCAAGAAGGCTATCACAACTCTATCAAAGAAGGTGGTTGTTTCACAAACGGAAAAGGTTGTGCTTCCCACACCAGCTAAGAAAGCTGCTGTTAGTTACCCCAGGTAAAAAGGCAGCAGCCACACCAGCCAGTAAGGCGGTTACACCAGCAAAGCAGGTACAGCACCTGGTAAGAAGGGAGCCACACAAGCAAAAGCATTGGTAACAGGCCCTGGTAAGATGGGGGCTGTCGCTCCAGCCAAGGTTGCTAAGAATGGTAGGAATGCCAAGAAGGAAGAGAGTGATGGGGATGAAGAAGACGATGAAGATGAAGATGGCAGTGATGAGGAGGAAGATGATGAGGAAGAGAATGAATCTGAGCCACCAATAGTAAAAGGATTAAAACCATCAAAATAGCTGCTGCTGCTCCCACCGCAGAGGATGAGGACAAGGAAGATGATGGGGAAGATGACGATGAAGAAGATGACTCGGGGAAATCACTCACTAAAGGAAAGGAAACTCCTGCAAAAGTTGTTCCTGTGAAAGCCAAGACTGTGGCTGAAGAGGATAAGGAAAAGGACGCGGAATGGAGGAAGAGGATGAAGAAGAAGAGGAAGAGCCTGTTAAAGCAGCACCTGGAAAACGGAAGAAGGAAATGACCAAACAGGAAGAAGTCCCTGAAGCCAAGAAACCGAAAGTGGCGAAAGGCTCAGAATCAACTACACCTTGTAATGTCTTCATTGAAAACCTTAACCCAAACAAGTCTGTTGCTGAATTAAAAGACGCCATCAGTGAACTTTTTGCTAAAAATGATCTTGCTGTTGTGGATGTCACAATTGGTACAATTAGAAAATTTGGCTATGTGGACTTTGAGTCTGCTGAAGACCTAGAAAAGGCCTTGGAGCTCACTGGTTTAAAAGTGTTTGGCAATGACATTAAACTAGAAAAACCAAAAGGAAGAGACAGTAAGAAAGTTCGAGCTGCAGGAACACTTTTAGAAAAAAAAAAAAACAAACAAACCTTTCATTCAACATCACTGAGTTTGAATTAAAAGAAGTGTTTGAAGATGCCGTGGAGATCAGATTGGTTAGCCAGGATAGGAGGAGTAAAAGGATTGCTTATATTGAATTTAAGTCTGAAGCTGATGTAGAGAAAAAATTTGAAAAGAAGCAGGGAGCAGACATTAATGGGCAGTCTGTTTTACTCAACTACACTGGGGGAAAAGGACAACAAAGGCAAGAAAGAGCTGGAAAGAATAGCACTTGGGGTGCTGAATCAAAACCTTTGGTTTGAAGTAACCTTTTCTACAGTGCTGCACTGTAGGGACTCTTCAGGAAGTATTTGAGAACACAACTTTTATCAAAGCTCCCCAGAAACAACAAGGCAAATCTAAAGGGTATGCATTTATAGAATTTGCTTCATTTGAAGATGCTGAAGAAGCTTTAAGCTCCTGTAGTAAAATGGAAATTGGGAGCAGAACAATCAGGCTGGAGTTACAAGGACCCAGGGAATCA
The DNA here is from genome assembly GCF_903992535.2 of Arvicola amphibius. Taxonomy (NCBI): domain Eukaryota; kingdom Metazoa; phylum Chordata; class Mammalia; order Rodentia; family Cricetidae; genus Arvicola; species Arvicola amphibius. The sequence goes on from NC_052051.1 coordinate 52,800,121, forward strand.
CCTAATGCAAGAAGTCAGCCATCCAAAACTCTGTTTGTTAAAGGTCTGTCTGCAGATACCGCTGAAGAGACCTTAAAAGAATCATTTGTGGGCTCTGTTCATGCAAGAGTAGTCACTGATTGGGAAACTGGTTCCTCTAAAGGAAGATGCCAAAGCTGCCAAGGAGGTCATGGAAGATGGAGAAACTGATGGGAACAAAGTTACCTTGGACTGGGCCAAACCTAAGAGTGAAGGTGGTTGTGGTGGCCAAGGCAGTGGCAAAAGAGAAAGAGGCGGATTTGGTGGCAAAGGCCTAGTGGGGGAGGGGGGTGTGGAGAGGGGGCTTTGGAGGTTGAAGAGACTTCCAAAGTGGCAGACTTCAAGCCACAAGGAAAAAAGACGAAGTTTGACTAAATCCTTCCATCCCAGTCTTTCCCGATTCATTTTAAAGAAAGGACTCTGGGATTTTACACTGTTACCTATTAAATGACAGAGCCTTTTAAGGACAGTTCAAGAGGCTTTTGTTTGTTTGTTTGTTTTTGTTTTTTTCCTAAGGTCTTTCTTTTTTGTGTGTGTTGAGGGTTGTAAAAGAATGTTTATCATGTTTTTTTTTTCTTTTGTTTCAATGACTTTAGGAAAAATTAAAAGTCCTAAATTCTAAAATGAAAAGAAAGAAAAGAAATCAAACAACACAACCAACAAATTGATTAATGAAATGAACAGAAGGTTTCAAGAGATAGACTACAAATAGTCGATGAACTTTTGAAAAATCTTTCCACTGTAAGAGACATCAGAAAAATTCGAATTAACACTTCCTTGATATCCATCTCTCCCTAGTCAGGATGCCAGTCATTTAGAAAACAAACAACAAATGTTGGTTAGGACGTGACTAGAGAGAATGTGAACTAGCCCAGCTACTATTGAAGTCTAAAGACAATTCATCAAAAACCTAACATTTGGACCGTGGAGAAGCTTAGTGGTTCAAAATTTGCCCAAGTGTGAGAACTTGAGTTTGGATTCCCAGAATCCACATAAGAGCAAATGCAAGGTTGTTCCTCTGTAATCCCAGCGTTCCCAGAGCAAAATGGGAGGTGGACACAGAATCTCTTAACCCCCTCAAAAAAACTAAGCTAAAAATAGATCTACCATATGACCCAGCAACATCACCCCTAGATATTTACGCAAAAGACTCCAAATCACCATATCTCAGACACTTGCACAGCAATGCTTATTACAGTACTCTGCAAAAGCTAAGTGATGGAACCAACCTAAGTATTCAGGAGCAGAAAATTTTAAAAAAATATTTATTTATTTATTATGTATCCAATATTCTGTCTGTGTGTATGCCTGTAGGCCAGAAGAGGGCACCAGACCCCGTTACAGATGGCTGTGAGCCACCATGTGGTTGCTGGGAATTGAACTCAGGACCTTTGGAAGAGCAGGCAATGCTCTTAACCTCTGAGCCATCTCTTCAGCCCAGGAACAGAAAATTTGATAAAGAAAATGAGTTGAAGGGCTGATAGGAAAGGCTTCGGCAGGTAGGGATGCTGGCCACACAAACCTGACATCGGAAGTTAGATCCTCAGAGCTCAAGTGGAGATAAAAGGAGAGAACAACATATAGGGTTGTCGTCCTGCCTCCACCTACATATCATGGCTTGCACACAGACACTAATAATGTGGTTTAAATGGTTTCTTTAAAAATATAAGAATAAAATGCAGCATATATCGGCAAAAAAATTCAGTCATAAAAAGCAAAGTTGTAATTTTCAGGGAAATGGATCCAATTGAAGGTGATTATATTAAGTGAATAATATGGCTCAAATATAGCTATCATGATAGTTATACATATATATATCATATATATGTATATATGATGTACGTATTTATATCATAAAGGTTATGCATATATACAAAATCAAAATGATACAAAAGTAGATATGAAAAGTCCAGGAGGAATAATGTGGAAGTAGAAGTGGAAAGTCTATGGATGCAAGGAATGTGCTCAAAATACAATATGTACTTGTATGAAAATGCCCTTACGTAACACAAGAGCATGATACATCTATGCAATGAGATAATTTTAAGCATTTTATAATATTCAGAGGGAGATTAAAACAGACACAAAGACACAAGGAGAGCTCAACTTCTAGCCAGACACTATAAAAATCTAGGAGAAAATGGAATGATGCCTTTTAAGAGCTAAAACTTGTCAACCCGGAATTCTATACTCAGGCAAAAAAAAAAAAAAAAAAAAAAAAAAGAAGGCAAAAATAAAGTTTTCAAGCAAAAGCTGAGAGAATTCATCACACCAGCAGATCTGCACTTCAGAAAATGTTACATGATGTCAAACATAAATCCAAATCTACACAAAAATAACTGAACCCATAAATAAGTGGATATGTGGATGCTTTCATCTTTTGGTTATTCAAATGATTCTAACAACACTTTGTAGTACTTAAAACATAGAAGGAAAGATTAAGGACAATTGCACAGAAGACCAGAGACAGAAATAAAACGTGTAGTTTTATGTTAGCTAAACTGTAAGTGAGACAATACACTATTTGGAGGGCTGTGATGATAAACCAGGCACTCATAAGTCAGTCCTAGACTTTAAGAAGTTTTTTATTAGTAGGAAATTCATACAGTATTCAGCAGTAGGGGAATGTCTTAAGTGTTTTATTACCAAGCAGGACAGAAAAGTCATTTGTTTGGTTTGGTTTGGTTTGGTTGTTTGCTTGTTTGTTTGCTTGTTTGTTTACTATAAATAAGATACAAAATTTCACACTGAAATTAGACAAAACAAACAACAGTAGAAAAAAAAAAAAAAAAGCTCAAGAGAAGGCACCAAAAACCAGAGACCCACTCTCTTGCACATCTAGGAATCCCATAAAATCACTAAGCTGGAAGCCATAACACACAAAGGACCCGAGGCAGACCCGTGGAGCCCTGCACATGCTGACTCGGCCTCTGTGAGTCCGTACGAGCTGGGACCGGGTGATTTAGAGGGTCTTGTGCTCTTGGTGTCCTCCATCCACTCTGGCTCTTGCACTTTTTCTGCCTCCTCTTCTGCAGGCTTCCCTGAGCCCTAATGGGAGGGATTTGTTCCATCCTGGCTCCAGTGCTCTTTCAAATTACTTTTTTAGCATCTTTGGTACAGGAAGGAGAAATAAAAACATCAACCCAAAGACCCTTTGATTGTCAGTGATGTCTCATCTGCAAGATATGCTAGGTCTTCCTAAAGAGCTAGAGTATCACTGTGTGGTGTACATGATTATAAGCTGACAATCAGGTGTTGCTCTTGATATACCATCTATCTTGCCATCAAGAATTCCTCATTGTGGGCTATGGTTTGTCTTGGTCCTTTTTCCTTTCTTCTGAAACCATTAGCCTTTGCTTTACCCAAGCCCCATCCATGACATCACCAAAGAAAAACATGAACATTTCTCCTTTTGGGAGCATAGTGATTCTATCCTTTTCTTTATCTGGAGCTTCTGGGAAGAGCCAGAGGGCAGCCGCTGTCATTCAGGCAATGCTTGTCATCCCAGCCTCACATCTGAGCGATTGGAGAAGTTAGAGCTATATCCAGAACCAGAGTCATCATCAGAATGTCCAGAGCTGAAGTTGGCATTGATCCTGGTATACATTAGGCCCCATCCACAAGGTGCTAATACTAGGGAGATCGCAGAGGAACCATGGAACTTAAGCCAAAACAGCAATGTAGTCTTCAAAGGAGGTCTGCAGGGCCATGACTATTTCACCCATTATCTTTTGAACTTATACTGGCTCAAAAACCAGGGCAGCCTTCATCAGGTACTGTGCTAGACCTTAGGATACACATAGCAGGGATTCACAAGAAGAGCTCCTCATTCCTGAATAACATACACAGGTCAGGGCATTTTACATACGTCTATCAACTTAAACAAATCAGGATATATTTGTTAAATCTGAATTAGATATTTAATTCTAAAGTGTTATCCCCACTATACACATGATCAGAAAGTAAGACAGGAACCAAGATCCCATGATGGCAAATGACAACACCAAAATTTGAGTGCTGATCTGTATACATCCCAAGACTTCTTTTCCCAAACCACAGTGTCTCATATTTTGCATATCCTGTTGACTCAAAGAAAGCAAATCCACAGATGCCTCTTTTTCACACAATCGCAGTCTTGTGATTATCAAGTTCTGCCTGCAGCTTTTCTATATCCTTAGAACTAGTATCAGAAACAGTTCTTCTATGTGGATACCATGAGAATGCTGACCCCGGGCTGAATGATCCAGTGCATCATTCTGTCTGAGTCTCTTCTCCACATGACTGAGCAAAGGAACATCTGGGCTGGCTTGCTTCTGAACATCTAAGTGGATAGATGTCAGTCAAAGGGGATTATGAGTGCCCTAATGTTCCCAGGACCCTGTGCAAATTAATGAGATGTCACATCAAACTTAAATACGCTCCAAGTCCTGTGAGTTGCAAAATAAGCAGGCCATGCTGACAGGAAAGGTGATCTATTAACGTCGGTAGCTCTGAATAAAATCCATTATCCCCAGCGTACTTCCTACGCTTCTCTGTAAACATTTTATCACCTCACAACTCAAGGGACACAAGACCACAGAAGAGGCCATGAAGGTTGTGAGCTATCAGAATATGAGGGCTAAATATTAAACAATAAAGCTGTCTAAAGATGAATTCACGCCCATGGAGAAGAATTACATCAGGTAGTAGCTTGAGGAAGGCCAGGGCTCAGGACTCTACTGAAGCTTTCCAATAATTCTTCAAGGGAGTTACGCAAATAAGTGGCCTACTGCTGTATGACAAACCGATCTAAACTTTAGCAGTTTGAAAACGTCACACATTTATTTCCTCACTGTCTCTGTGAGTCAAGAATCCAGGAATAGGCCAGCCGACTCTTCTTGCTTAAGGTCTCTTACGAGGCTACCAGCATCTTGGCTAAAGGGGGAATCCACTCCCAAGCTCACTTGGATCTTATTCCTTGAGAGTTGCTGGACTAAGTACCTCAGTTTCTCTTTGTGCTAGTTACTTTTCTGTTGGTGTGATAAAATCCCTGACAAAAAAAAAAACAACCTTTTGATTTTTTTATATATTTTCCCTTATGACTTCAGAGGGATAGAGTCCATAATGGTGGGGAAGGCCCGGAAGCAGGAGCCGGAAGCAGAAAGTTTGCATTTTATCTACACTTAGGAAGCAGAGAGAGAGAGAACAGGAAGTGGAATCAAACTATAAACTTTAAAACCCACCCCCAGTGACCCCCTTCCTCCAGCAAGACTCCAACTCCTAAGTCCCCTAACCTTATGGTAGAATGGTAGTTTTCACAATGTTATTCCTACCAATCCTCATGCCCGAGAGGTATTTCCATCTTCTTGTGTCTTCTTCAATTTCTTTCTTTAGTCTCTTAAAGACTTTATTATAACAGTCTTTCACTTGCTTGGATACAGTTATTCCAAGAAATTTTTCTCAGGCTATTGAGAAAGGTACTGTTGCCCTGGTTTCTTTATCAGTATGCTTTGCCCTTTATATATAGGAAGGCTACTGATTTGTGTGTTACTTTATTGAAAATGTCGGTAAGCTATACAAGTTTCCTGATGGAATTTTTGGAGTCATTTATGTATACAGCCATACAACCTGCAAATAAAGATTCTTTGACTGCTTTTTTGCCTATATGAACCCCTTTGAGCTTCTTCAGTTATTCCTATCACTCCAGCTGAGACTTCAACTACTATATCAAATACATATGGAGAAAGTGGACATCCTTGTCTTATTCCTGATTTAGGAAGAAATGCTTTGAGTTTCTCTTCATTTGGGACAATGTTGACCATGAGTTTTTTATAAATTGTGTTCATTATGCTGAGATGTCCCTCATATCCCTTGGCTCTACAGGACTTTTATCATGAACATATATTGGATTTTGTCAAAGACCTTCCTGCATCTAATGTTATAATTATGAAATTTTTGTCTTCTAGAAATTTTTGTCTTCTAGAAATTTTTGTTTCTGATTGGATTACATGTATTGATTTTTGTATTTTGGAACATCCCTATATCTCTGGTATGAAGCCAATTGTATCAAGGTGGATAATACTTTTTTTGCTGTGCTCCTGAACTTGCTTTGCAAGTATTTTATTAAGAACTTTTACATCTATGTTCATAGTGATGGGGATTTCTCTCTGTATGCTGTAATTAACATTAAAGAACCTGCTTTGGACCTATAGCAGGGCAGAACTTAGCAAGGCAGGGAAAACTAAGCTGAATGCTGGGAGAAAGAAGGCAGAGTTAAGGAGAAGCCATGTAGCCCTGCCGGAGACAGACATGGGAACTTTAGCCAGTAAGCCAAAGCCACATGGAGATACACAGATTAATAGAAATGGGTTAAATTAATTAGCCAATAAGAAGCTAGAGCTAATGGGCCAACCAGTGATTTAATTAATACAGTTTCTGTGTGATTATTCTGGAGCTGAGCAGCTGGGAACCAACAAACAGCCCTTCCAACAACACCATGGGGATATTAATCTATAATTTTAAGGGTCTTCCTATACTTTTTGGTATCAGGGTAATAGGGCCTTTATGAAAATAATTTAGAAGTGTTCCATCAGCTTCTATTTTAGGAGTAACTTGAGGAGTACTGACATTAGTTCTTCCTTGAGGGTCTGATAGAATTCTGCATTGAATCCTGTACCTGGGCTCTTCTCAGTGGGGAGGTTTTTAAATCTCTACTTCTGTTTCGCTAGTGTTTATCAGTCTGTTTATATTGTTTATTAAATCTTGGTTTGACTTTGATAGGTTCTATATATCAAGAAATTTATCCTATTTTTGATTTTCCAGTTTAGTGGAAAACAGATATTTTTTAACTATATCCTTATTTTTTTGACTTTCCCGGCTCTCTTGTAATGCCTCCCTTTTCATCTCCAATTCTATCGATTTGGATCCCTTGTTTCTTTCTGCTAATTTTGCTAAACATTTGTCAATTTTGTTGATGTTTTTCAAAGAACCAACCTTCATTAATTTTTATATTTTTTGCTTGTTTTTCTTTGTTTCTATTTTATTGATTTGAGCCCCAGGTTTGATTATTGCATTATTTCTTCTTCCCTTCTACTTTTTTGGGGTATTATTTATCTCTTTTTTGTTGTTTTTTGTTGTTGCTGTTGTTTTCATTGTTTGTTTGTTTGTTTGGTTGGTTGGTTGGTTTCTGGTTTTTCCAGACAGGGTTTCACTGTAGCTTTAGAGCCTATCCTGGAACTTGTTTTTGTAGACCAGACTGTCCTTGAACTCACAGAGATCTGCCTGCCTCTGCCTCCCAAGTGTTGGAATTAAAGGAGTGCACCACTGCTGGGGTATTATTTCTTTTTAACATTCCCAAACAACACTACTGGGTACCAAGTGTTCAAATACATGAGCTTCTAGGGGACATTTCTCAATCAAACCATCACACTCACCCACTATGAACCAAGGACTCCTTCAGCTCTTCTATAAGTGAGACTCTCATAAAAACAACTGGTTTCCTGAAGAAGGACACTAAAAAATAAATCCCACACTGGCTCAGAATTAAATGTAGTAAAAGGTTATTTATTTAGGGGCACACTCACAGATCACAATCCTCTGCTATAACAGGAAAGAGCAACTGAATCCTACAGCCAGAAAAGAGGCCGGACCTGCATGTGCTTCACATCAGCATGTATAGTATAAGAAGCCATGCCCAAGTGAGCAGGTAACTTAAAGGCTACTGGTGGTAGGAATTCCTACAGCACCTCCCCCTTTTGTTTAAATAAGAAAGTTCTAAGGCTATGCAAAGTTATATACAATAAGAACAAATATCAGGTATAAAAATCAAATTACAACCAGCATAAACATTATCAAGCAAGAAACATATGATAAATGTTTCGATAATTTTCCTATCCTAATGAGTTTAAGTCTTGTATATAAATAACATGGCCAAGTCATGAGAGGAAAGTAACTACAACTATCTAGTCTTCAAACCCATTGAAGACCCAAGAAGGGAAATAATATTACTTGAGTAAGCAGGAAGTGCAATCAAGCAACTTCCAAAATGAGCAACAAATGGCAGAGACCTGTGTCTATCAAACCCACAATTATAATGCCACTTATACGGACTCTTAGCTTTGATCTTTGATCATTTATAGAAGTCTGCCAGAATATATTTTTCCTATTTCCTACAGGAATTTTTGATTTATCCTTCATGTTTATTCCATCATCTAGAATAGTATGGTTTTTTACAGAAGGCTCTAGATTTTTTAATTTTCCTGGTGAGACTTGTCCTCCACAGTGACTGGGAATGTCTGCACCACTTTTGACTTGGGGCCTGTGAGAACCCTCCCAAGGAGTTTCCCAATGGTATCGGTTACTTTGTCTGTCTTCTGTTGATCTGCATTTATTGGTCCAATGTTGGCCTTTGCCACACCTTCTATATATACCTGAAGGCTGTCCTCCTATTCTTGCCATTCCCAGAGGAGATATTATTCCTAGGAATTCCTTGTCTATACTCCCTTCTCATATGTCCTATTCTACCACAATTAAAACATTTGGCATTTTGATGTCTCCTCATTCCTTTGGAAATTGCTTCTCCTACCCAAGATTTAATATTATAGTCAAATGTCACAATGTTCATTGTATGCAGGATCTATTCATCCATTGGTGCTGATCTAACTTTTAAATGCCCAACTATATTTTTGCATTCTAAGTTGGCATTTTCAAAAGCCAGAGATTCAGTAAATACTTGTCTAGCATCTGGGTCTGTTACTCCTATTTGTACAGCCTTAGTTAATCTTTGTTTTAAAAAAAAGTCTCTAAAGGGTTCTCTCTGGCCCTGTTTAACCCTGGTATATGGTTCAATTCTTTTTCCTATTCTTGAATCCTGTCACAAGCATTTAAGGCTGCTTTGTGGCACAGGGAATAAGATTTGTTCATCGTAAAGAGCTTGAGCCTGTGGGTCAGTATAAGTGCCCTCACCAAGAATTTGATTTTGGGAAGTTTCAAGTCCTTTGCTTTTCCTTGTTGTTCTAAAATTTTAGCCTCTATTCTGAAATAATATTTCAACATCAGTTGAGGCCAGTCGTCCATGACTGCTGAAGCTAACTGAATATATCACTTTAATACTAGAAGTCCATGTCTTTACCATCCCCCTAACAAATGCAGAATGCAAGCCCTACGTTATGACAGCTTGCTTAATTTTCTTTTAGATCATTCATTCCTATAGGTATCCATCTACTTTCTTTGCATCCTTTTGGGCCTTTAGAACTTGATGCTTTGTAAGAGTAGATTGCAGGGTAGGAAACTAAAACCTTGGGTAAATCATCTCTGACAGCTACTGGCGATGTTAAATCCTGTCCTTGTACCTTCTTTCCTTGCTCATTAGCTCCAATAATTTCCTCAGTCATTTCAAATCTTTTTACTGCTGTCTTTTATAAAACCTGAATCTCCTTGACTGGATATATTTCTAGTGATTTCATTGAGGCACCTAGCCTCTGGTCCTCATTCTGCACATGTGATTCCAAGTCTGAAGTTTTCCCTTTAAAGATAACACCTCATCCTTGGACATTATTTGGATAGCATGCAGACTGCCTTCCTGTGAGATACTCTATCTGCTAACCTATCATAACTTTTTGACAAATTTTGATTGTCAAATTCAACACTATGAATTCTTTCAGATAATTTCTCAGTATCTTTTGACATGAATTTTGTCTGTTAAATTGATGTTACTTTTTTCAATAGTATTGATTTTTTCAGGTAACATTTGATTTTTGATGGTATTAATCCTATCAGCTAGCTTTCATTATTAGTCTGTAAAGACTGTATCATTTCTAAAAGTGCCTCATTCTTGACTCTGCTATCAAGCTATTTTCTTAAGGATATAATATAAAGAAAAAACTGAGTCCCAATATGCAATATAATGGAAATATCACCATAACCACATAAGCCTTGCAGAATAGAGAAAAATTTTCAATGGTAATGTTGTCTGCAATTATACAACTTTCAAATTTACTGTTTTATTAATTACCTGTTATGAAGCCAGTAGATTGTTTTAGGGGTAATAATCTTTATTGTCCAGCAGGTGTCGTGGCTTCAGACTCGTGATTAGAGGTGCAACCTGGTGCCACAAACAGTTCTGAGCCACTTAGGTTTCCGAGCCTTGGTGCTGGTTAAATACTGAGAAATATGCTTTGCTTGACAAATTAAAAGCAATTAAATCAATTCCATATACAGAGCAAGAAACCCAGAACTCAGGAGCCCGGAGTATAAACCAGAAGTTGTGCAAGTTGCCGTGTTGCAGGGAACGTGGCAATGGGGGCAGGGGCGTGTTTGTGCTTGGGAAATTTCCAAGTTGCCGCACACAGTTCCACTGTGGTGGGGTTTTACAAAAAACAAAAGCGAGTCAAGCTGGTGGGGGTGGGAGACATTCTGGGCTGTGGACCATTTAGGCCTTTAAGCTGATCCACCTGGTAGGTGTGGAGTTCGGATCTACATGGGGCACCAGATGAAGAAGGACGCTAAGACAGAAATCCCATAATAGCTCAGAACCGAGTATAATAAAAGGTTATTTATTTAGGGGTAGACTCATAGGGCACAATCCTCTGCTGGAACAGGGAAGAGCAACCGAATCCCGCAGCCAGAAAAGAGGCTAAACATGCACTTTACATCAGCATATATAGTATGAGGCCACGCCCAAGTGGGTAGGTCACTTAAAGGCTACTGGCAGTAGGAATTCCTACAGCAGTTTTTCTTGGAACAAAACAGCAAAAAAAAAAAAAAAGCAATTAAGAAAGAAATCTATGATCACTCTGCCACCCAGTCTCAAAACTGGAAACTCATCATTCTTCCATAGTCTATTAATCCGAAGGAAGCCATTAGGCGCAGCCCACATTGGAATGAAAGGACCTCACAATGGTACAAATTCAAGTAGTCACCTTAGAGGAAACCCACAATGGATGTCACCATCAGCACTGGACCTTAATGCCCTCTTTCCACTCTCTCTCCAGAAATAGTAGCAACCTTCTTAGGTGATGTTGCATTCAGAAGCCTTTTCTGTGGGGTTGATGCCTCTTCTCAGTACTCCTTAATTATATCTGATTCATCCTAATAAGAGTTATGCTACAGATACAAATATACACTGCATACATATACACATACATACATACATGTATACTGACAGACATGCCTGTAATCTCATATATTCAGGAGATGAGACTAAATGATCACAAGTTTGAGGCCAGTCTGAGCAACATATCAATACCCTATGTTGAAAGAAAAGCTAAAATGGACTGGAGATATAGTTCTATGGCAAAACACTTGCCTGGAAAAGTCTTGGTTTCAGTTTCCAGCAATGAAAAATAAAATCAGATCAAAGCCCTGCATAGGGCACATAACTGTGACACTTGGGAGGTAGAGGGAGGAGTATCTTAAGTTTAATGCCAGCCTAGAGGATACAGGGTAAGTTTGAGACCCGCCTGTCTCAGAGGAAGGAAACAAAGGAGGAAGGGAGGGAAAGAAAGGAGGGACAAGGAACGGGAGAAGAGAAGCAAATCCAAAGTATCCAAGTGTAGCCTAAAGCAAGGACTACTTACAAGACTCTTGTTCTATTACTTAAACAGTCTGTCTAAACCACCCTTTTTTTTCTCTGAAGGACCCTCACCAGCTCCTTCCTAAGGAGAGAAGTTTCTTCCTAGGAGCCCAAAGTCAAAAGAGGTCATTTACCCTCTTTTTAATATCTCTAAAGAACCCTGGCCCCCTCTCCAGCCAGTCTTCTATCATGGCATTTAAGTTTCCATAGTAATCAAAGGCTTTTTTTTTTCTTCGTACCGGAGCCAGATTGTCTGGAATCAGTGCATTTACCGGGTCATTTTAAGCCATTTAATTGGTATTCAAAGTGAGGATCCTGATTCTCTCTCCCTCACGGAAATGGATGCCAGATCATGCACTGGATGTTGAGCTGGTCCTGAGAAGGACACGCTCTGAGAAAGCCCTTTTGCAAACACATCTCTCCCAGCAGTCTCACACGTAAAATGTGTGGCTGCTGTCTACCGAACACCTCCACCCAGAAACAAATCGTCATCGTAAAGCATCACTGATAGACCATCCGCTTAGCAGATGTGTGGGGACTGGTGTTGTCATTACCTGCAGGAGAGTTGCCAGCAGCTATTGCCTCAGAATGGTTTTTCAGGCGCATAGGAACATTATCTTATACCTATTGTCTGATATGCCAGGACAATGTGCGTTTAGCACTTTGTTCGCAATTCAACTTTCTCTAATACTATGGGGCATTCTGAGACTCACATCTATAATCTTTCTAATTACGCTTGCATCCTAAATTTTCACCATTCAGTTTTGGTTCCATTAGTATCTGTAAATCATCATAACTGGAGAGTGAGTATTGAATGTCTTCCTCCTAGCCTCTCCTGATAGCACACCTGCATCCCTAAAACAAAAAATATATACAACAATACAGCCCTGTCCTTGGTTACCAATAAATATGTAGAATCCTTCATGTCTATATCAAAACCATGGAATAAGATAAGCTACATTAAACTGTCCAATGATGTTTCAGAAAATCTAGTACATGAGAACCACTGCTTAAGGCAGAAGATGCCACAAAGTCAAAGAAAACGGTGAACACAAGAATAATTAGAGACTTAACCACAGAAGTGTCTCAGAGGCAACAGAACAGGAGACACTCCACACCTAGAGGCAGGTGGGCGGGGCTAAGCTGGGCAAAGATGTCCCACAGATGATCAGAATGTACCTGAGGGTTCTAATTATAAAGAACTGTTCACTGCAAAGTTAACAAACCTCCTCAATACTGCCCACACATCTGTCTGTCTCCCAGCATACTCTGTGTCCCACATATTGTCCTAGAGATAGATAAATTGACATCCTCTAGACTTCCACTCCAGACTTCCACCTGCCCAGGCTGGACAAATCCTCTCTTCTCTTTTCTCGGACACCATACTTTTATCTTTTTAAATAATTTTTAAGATTTATTTATTTTAGGTATATGGTGCTTTATCTGCATGTACATCTGCATGCCAGAAGAGGGCATTAGACCCACCATGTGGTTGCTCAGAATTGAACTCAGGACCTCTGGAAGAGCTGCCAGTGCTCTTAAGTGCTGAGTCATCTCTCCAGCCCCCACCACACTCATCTTAAAAGAACTCTGAGTCCTTCCACCTCCCTCCCCCAGCTTCTTCTTCCCTTCTGCTTTGACCTTTACTAAAAGCCACTTTCCTTCACTTTGAAGTCTCTTCCTACAAGTCCAGGACCCACATGAAAACAACCAGATGTTCTAACTCAGCCCATCAAGCTCACCACCCCCACTTACTTCCCCTTTTATTAAACAAAAGTTCTTTTCTCATACAATAAAATCTGAATACTGTTCCCTTCACTCTACTCCTCCCGGTTCTTCCCTTCCTCCTCTTTCACCCAGATCCACTCCCTTTCTGTCCCTCATTAGAAAAGAATAGTCTTCTAAGAAATAACAACAAAACATAACAAAATAAAATATAATCGACAAAACAAAAAATATATCTAAGTTGGACAAAACAAGCCTGCAGAAAAATAAAAGAGCCCCAAGAAAAAAAAAAACAAGAATCAGAGACCCAGTTGTTCACACATTCAGGATTCCAATAAAGTACTAAGCTGAAAGATGATGGTATATATGCAGAGGACCTGTTACAGATCCATGAAGGCTCCTTAAATACTGCTTCAGTTTCTGTAAGATCATATGAATTTTGCATGGTTGTTTCAGAGGGCTTTGTTCTCCTGGTGTCTTCTGTCCCCTCTATCTCTCTGACTCCTCCTGCCTCATCTTTCAGGTCCCCTGGGCTCTGAGAGAAGAGATTTGATAGAGGCACCTTATTTAGAGTTGTATGTATGTATTGTCTCTTTCTGAATGTCTGGCTGTAGGTCTCTGTATTTGTTCCCATCTACTGCAGGAGGAGACTCTCTGATGATGGCTGAATAAAATACCAATCTTATTTATCTTTTTGAGTCTGGGTTACCTCACTCAGAATAATTTTTTTCTAGTTCCATCCATTTGCCTGCATACATGATGTCATTCTTTTTTCAAGAGTTGAGTAATGCTGCATTGTATAAATGTGCCACATTTTCTTTACCCATTATTCAGCTGAGGGACATCTAGGCTGTTTCTGATTTCTGACCACTATGAATAAAGCAGCAATGAGCATGGCTGAGCAAGTGTCCCTATCACCTCCACTCCAAACCTCTGAATTGGATGTTCTGCCTTCCCTTCTCCATTGCTGCTGATAGACACGTGTTCGGAACTCTCCCCCACCTTCTTCAATGCCCATCCAGCTCTGTTCTCATCTACTTCTCCAGTATCTGCTCCCAACATCCTGAAAGATGTGAACCGTCCGTGCTTTTTACCATCCTCTTCATCAAAACAGCACCACGTTCTGTGAGTGCTAGCTTGTTTAACCTCCAGAACGTCAAGATAAGGACTAAAGAAGAGGTTCTATATAATTGGAAGGGAGTGTCAGGGAAACAACCCTTACCTTGACTTCATGCAAACCTTCTGCCCCTTCTCCACTCAGTCAGTGTCTCTGGTTGAGTAGGCCCTGGATACACCATGTAGATCCATTGCTGTTTAACTCTGCTCCACTAAGGTCCCAGGATTCTGACTACCCTTGACTTTGCACCCACTGAAATCCATTTTACAGAGTCAGTACTAAGTGTGGTAGTTTGGCAGCTTTAGGCAAAGACTGGCCAGCCAGTCCAGCTAGCATGCAGCGCTACCCTCAGGAATTCTTTACTACCTGGTTGTGCTACACAAGACTGTGTCGTTGACGGTGCTCATTCTTGTTAGTGCCCTCTGGTTCTCAGAAGATTTCATCCCTTGCATCAATAACTGAAAAGAACTACCCTTAATTCTTGCCCTCCTATACCTTTACCTTCATTTACCCTTACCCATGACCTATCCCTCTCCCCGAGCCTCTTTCCCCCCTTTCTCTGGGTGACAAATTACTTTCCCATGGAGTTTTTGCCTGGGATGTTTTCATAGCAGGGACGCCACTGTTTCTGCCCACCTCAAACCCAAACTGGCTGGATTACAAAGTAACTGTCATTTCTTTACAGAAAAAAAAAAAATAGTGCTGGGTGCCAAGAATCCAAGCCACTTGTTTTCTCTACCCTGATGTAGTTATCTATGCTGTTGTAACAGAATTCTCCAGGTAGGGACCCAGGAAGGTAGACAGTTTTTTACTGAATATTTGTTTACCAAGGAAACATTCAGGGGTTTCTACATAGAATTTTTGTTTCTGTTGTTACTGGGAATTTTGTTGTTTTGGTTTGTGCTTCAAACTTTCCTTTATTCTTCTTTTATTATCTATTTCTATGAATTCAAACTTCTTTTATATTCCTTTTAAAGTATTTTTGTAATCCTCTTTTTCAAAGTATTAACACTCAAAAGAACATTCGTAATGCCTTAATCTTGCACTTCAGCTTCAAATCATCTTGTGTGTTTTTAGCATTTTCCCCTGTGGGTTTTGGTCCTTTAGCCTCTTGATCTGTTCTCTCTTTTACTTTGATGTATTTAACCTTTTACATCAATAGTTTACATTTTTTATCTTTGATCCTAATTAAGTCTTCTTGGTTAAATTATCATGACTCTTAATTCTTGCTTATTATTTTTATCTTAAATTTATTGACAGCTTCCTGACATCATTTCTAACTGATTTTAGTCTTAGTTTTTCCATGCTTCCCACTTTCCTTTAGAAACCCCACTCTTTTTTCTAAGTCCTGCATCCTGAATTTTATTTATTTATCACTATTCTTTTACATTTTTCTGAACTGAGCCTTTACTCTCTTTTCTAGTCTGTTCTTTGCCTTTTAACTTTTGATTACATCTCAAAGTTTTACCTTTAATATGACATTAACCTTCGTTGATTTTCTTATTTTTCTTAAGTTTTATTTTTTTTCCTGTCTTCTTCTACATATTTATTTTTTACTATTTGGTTTAGAAGTTGCTCTCAGGACTAGTATAAAGACAGAAAAACTCTCATTTTTCCCAAAAAAAAACCCTATGGTGGCCCAACCCCTACACCTCATGGGCTGGTGTCCGCACTCCTTCCAATGAGATTTTTTAAAGATCTCTACGTCCAATCTGGCACCTTCTGAGTGGAGTTGAAGGGGTCTGGGGATCATCCTAAGTTTAATAAAGGACATTGCTTCCCAATATCTTTAGTTATTCCATGGATATGTTTTTAAATTCACCTTTGGGAACCTATTTTAATTTGGGGGATGCCCCTCAAACTTCAGTCAACATTGAAGTGGTTTGTTGTTGTTGTTGTTGTTGTTTTAATCCCAATGAAATAAAACAGCAATCAGCTTAAGGATGAGAATGTTAAATTCTTTCAGGACCCAGGAGAGGAACACTTGTCTGAGTTTGCCATGCGGAACGGGAGGAAGTACTGATCCCAGTTCCACTTCTTGCACACACTGTTCATATCCCCCACACGCACCAGCTGCTAGAGATCTCAAAGTCAGACAGGTAGCCCAATTCCAAACAAGTTCCCCAGGCTAGGTCTGACAGCAGGCACTCACTCTACCCTCTCACCTCTCTGCATCCTGTATTTCTCACAACCGCAATCTCCTTACCTGCTAATTCGGTACTACTTTATGGTATGCTATATGTTCTTACTCATCAAAAACCCCTCTGAAGCACTGCACTGTGTAGCTATTGTTGACCGTAGGCGAGATAATCGTCCTCTTGCTACTTCATCTTCCTCACCTTTGGAATGGAGATGATATTATCTATCTGATGAATGACTCAAGGAGCCGGTGACAACCTGGTGGTCCACCGTTTAGCACCACATGGGGTATACAAGACAAGCATAATAACTGGAATTAAAATCAAGTAAGAGACTCTGTGAAAGAACGAAAGCCATCAAATAAATGAAGCAAGGATGATAGAATGCATGGAGACTATTTCCAAAGTTGGGGGCAATAACATCTTCTATCCCACCTGCTCTGCTGCAAAGTGAACTGCTATGCTACCACCAAAGACAGAGTCTGAGCCCCCACCTTGTCAAATCTAGGCCAGTCCTGTGATTTCTTGATCACTAATATACAGCAAAAATGACTGTACACATTTCAGACGCAGCCCTGAAGTTTCCTGAGACCTTCCCCTCCTTGTCTGTAAGGAGCCAGTCATCATTTTAAAAGCACTACTACCTTGAGATCAACACACTAGGCAATCTCAAGGCATGTGGAGAGGGCCTGGGGAATGAGAAGCCATTTACAGGAAGAAAAACAAAATGCCCCAAAAGTACATGTGTTGAAGGAGCGGCGGGCTGTGTCCTGCCACCCGGCTAGCTTTACCCAAAATAATTACACGGAAACTGTATTCATTTAAATACTGCCTGGCCCCTGGCCCGTTATCTGTAGCTTCTTATTGGTTGATTCTCATATCTTGCTTTAACCCATATTTAGTAATTTATATAGCACCACGAGGTGTGGCTTACCAGGAGAGATCCTAACCTGCGTCCATCTCGGAGAGGAGAAGCATGGAGACTGCATATGGCGACTGTCTGAAGCATCTCCCCAATTCTGCTTCCTTTTTCCCACAATTCTGTTCTGTCTACTCCGCCTACCTAATTTTCTGTCTCTTAAAGGGCCAAGGCAGTATCTTTATTAATAATGAAAGTAACACATAGACACTCCTCCATCATACATGTACGTGATGAAGCCATCTTGAAGAAGGACCCATTCAGCACCTCTGCCTCTCGGCTCTCTGACACCCGGCAATTTGTTTACCAAATTCACCACAACTCGAAAAGATATCCAGAATTATGGATAAGTGAATCTCAAATGGGTACTGATTATAAATAACGATGATAAAGGCATTCTTCTAACTCTGAGAATTAAATAGAAGATCTCTATGCTTTGTGGAAATGAGTTCTGTAATTGATTAGCAATGTCTGCATAGGACACGAATTGAAACACTCCTGATAGGCATTGGAAATACATATGTGCTGCTCTGCTGCTGTTCTGCTGAACAAAACAGTGGAGAATGGATTAATGGGGTACAGAGGAGGGGGGATGTGGCCAGGATGTAAAATAAATTATTTAATTTAAAAAGAAAGAAAAATACATATGTGACACTTCAATCCATGGTTTCTGATTTACTACTGCAAAATGGTGTGCTATAGTTATTTTCTTTTTAATTAAATTTTTTATTTCACTTTACATTCCAACCACAGTTCTTCCTCCACCCTTCCTCCTTCCTGCCTCCCTTTGCTCCCCCACCCCGCAGTCCACCCTCCATCCACCCCTCCCAACAGGTAACAGCTCCCATGGGGAATCAACAAAGTCTGGCATTTTAAGTTGGAGCAGAACCAAGCCCCTCCCCACTGCATTGAGACTGAGCATGGTATCCCACCATAGGGAATGGGCTCCAACAAGCTAGCTCATGCACCAGGGATAGATCCTGGTCCTACTGCCAGGCTCCTCAGATAGTCCAAGCTTACCACTGTCTCCTGCCTTGTTATGTCCCATGGAGGCTCCACAGCTGTTAGTCTAGAGTTCATGAGTTTTCTTGAGCTTGGTTCAGCTGTCTCCATGGACTTCTCTATCATGATCTTGACTTCCCTTGCTCACCTCCTCCTTCTCTGCATTGGATTCCCAGAGCTCAGCCTGGTGCTTGGCTGTGGATCTCTGCATCTGCTTCCATCAGTTACTGGATGAAGGCTCTATGATAATAGTTGGGGTATTCACCAATCTGTTTACAGGAGAAGGTCAGTTCAGGCACCTTCTCCACTATTGCTAGAAGTCTTAACTCAGGTCATCCTTGTGGATTCTTGGGAATTTCCCTAGCACCAGGTTTCTCCCTCACCCCATGGTGGCTCTCTCTATCAAGATCTCTTTTTCAATGCTCTCCCACTCTGTCCCTCTCTCCCCTCAACCACCCTGTTCCCTTGGGTTCTCATCTCCCATCACCTCCACTTTGCTGTTCCCCTTTGCCTCCAGGAAATCTCATCTAATTCCCCTTCCCAGGGTGATCCATGTGTCTCTCTTATGGTCTTCCTTGGTACCTAACTTCTCTAGAGCAGTGGACTGTAGTCTTATTGTGCTTTGCTTTACATCTAATATCAACTTATGGGTAAGTACATACCATGTTTGTCTTTCTGAGTCTCAGAAAGTCACTCAGGATGGTTTTTTCTAGTTCCATCTATTTGCCTGCAAATTTCATGTTGTCATTGTGTTTTACAGCTGAGAATAATCCATGGTGTAAATGTACCATATTTTCTTTATCCATTCTTCAGTTGAGGGGCATCTAGACTGTTTCTAGGATCTGGCTATTATGGATAATGCTGCTATGAACATTGCTGGGGAAGTGTCCTTGTGGTATGATTGAGTATCCTTTGGGTATATGCCCAAGAGTGGTATCAGTGGGTCTTGATGAAGATTGATTCCCAGTTTTCTGAGAAACCACTATAATGATTTCCAAAGTGACTGTACAAGTTTTCACTCCCACCAGCAGTGAAGTAGTGTTCACTTTACCCCACATCCTCTCCAACATAAGCTGTCCTCAGTATTTTTTAACTTAGCATTTTGATAGATGTAAGATGGTATCTCAGAGTTGTTTTGATTTGCATTTCCCTGATGATTAAGGATGTTGAGCAATTCCTTAAATGTCTTGTGGACATTTGAGATTCTTCTGCTGAGAATTTCCTGTTTATCTCTGTACCCCATTTTTTAATTGGATTATTTTGTATTTTGATGTCTTTTTTTTCTTGAGTTCTTTATATATTTTGGAGATCAGCCCTCTGTCCAATGTGGTGTTGGTAAAGAATTTTTCCCATTCTATAGGCTGTTGTTTTGACTTATTTACTCTGACCTTTGCCTTAAAGAAGCTTTTTAGTTTCAGGAGGTCTCATTTATTAATTGTTGCTCTCAGTGTCTATGCTACTGGTATTATATTTAGGAAGTGGTTTCCTGTGACAAAACATTTAAAACTAGTTCCCACTTTCTCTTATATCAGGTTCAATATAACTGGATTTATATTTAGGTCATTGATCTGTCTGGACTTGAGTTTGTGCATGGTGATTGATATGTTTTTCTTTGTAATCTTCTACATGTTGACATCCAGTTATGCCAGCACCATTTGTTAAAGATGTTTTCCTTTTTCCCTTGTACCATTTTGGCTTCTTTGTTAAAAATCAGATGTTCATATGCGTGTGGATTAATGTCAGGGTGTTCAATTTGATTCCATTGGTCCACATGTCTTTTTTATGTCAATACTAAGCTTTTTTTTTTTATTACTATAGCGCTATAGTAGAGTTTGAAGTCAGGGATGGTGATACTTCTGGGAGTTCCTTTAATGTACAGGATTGTTTTGGCTATTCTGATTTTCTGTTTTACCATATGAAGTTGAGTATTGTTCATCCAAGATCTGTGCAGAATTGTGTTGGCATTTTGGTGGGGGTTGAATTGAATCTGTAGATTGCTTTTGGTAAGAATGCCATTTTTATTATGTTGATCCTACCTCTCCAAGAGCATGGGAGATCTTTTCATTTTCTGATATTTTCTTCAATTTCTTTCTTTATAAAGTTAAAGTTCTTGTCATACAGGCCTTTCATTTATTTGGTTAGAGTTACCCCAAGATATTTTATAATTGTGGCTATTGTAAAGGGAGATGTTTTTCTGATTGCTTTCTCGGCAATGAGGATTTTGTCTGCATGTACATATGTGCACCGCATGTATGTCTGCTGACCGTTGAGGTCATAAGGGGTCCTGGAACTGGAGTTACAGATGATTGTGAACCACAGGTTTGCGCTGAGAATCAAGCCTAGGTCCTCAGCAAGAGTAACAAGTTGACTGTTTTTTTTAATCACTAAGCCATCTATCTCTCCAGCCCCCACAGATATTTCACAGACAAGTTAGAAAATAAAGAAACTGATTTGAAGTGAGAATTATGACCATAAACACACCAATAAAGAAGATCTGACTGAATCAGACTAAAGTTCTAACTCCAAATGTTTCATATATATAATCATAAAAAATCATATACACATATATAGATAAGTAGTTTTTTAAATATATTTTTTTACCTGTGAAATCACAAGTGTGGGTTTAAAAATGTTAGCAACACAATCATTCATCTAATTAAATTACATACAAAACCCCTCACACATAAAAACAGTTGCTCTTATTAAAGGGAGAAAAGTAAGAGGTTTACCTTCCTCCCCACCTCCACCTGAGCCATCTCAGCAGCTGGGAGGGCTCAGTCTGAAACCAAACAGAAAGCTCCACTATCCCTTTGGGCCATATATAATTACAGCAGTATAATATTGTGATGAATTAGCCAACTTTATTCATCTCCATGATCCCAGTTATCTTACGAACCAACCAAATTCCCTTATCTGGGCATGAGGCATCCATCGCTTATAAAAGGATTCATCCTTTTATAAGTTTTTATAAGTGTTTATGGTCATAATTCTCACTTCAAATCAGTTTCTTTATTTTCTAACTTGTCTGTGAAATATCTGTGGGGGCTGGAGAGATAGATGGCTTAGTGATTAAAAAAAACAGTCAACTTGTTACTCTTGCTGAGGACCTAGGCTTGATTCTCAGCGCAAACCTGTGGTTCACAATCATCTGTAACTCCAGTTCCAGGACCCCTTATGACCTCAACGGTCAGCAGACACATTGGCTTGTGCCTTCACAAGGGTTCAGGTTGGTTTGGTCTGCCTAATTAGTGTCAGACCATACTGCAGCAACACACAATCAGAACCATCAGTGGCTTGGTATAAGACAAATTGTTTGGGCTTGGCCTCTCCATCTTCTAGCAACATCATCAAGAACATATCACCAAAGGTCAACAAGGAAGAAGAAAAGATGAGTAACCGACACTTTTAAATTCTCAGCTTATGCCTCAGTGTGTTAGAGCTGTCACAGCAAGTACTGAAGGCTCGTTGACTCAAACGATAGAGATTTAATACACATGGTTCTAGAAGCTGGAAGTTCTAGATAAGTGTATTAGCAGATTCGGTTTCTGCTGAGGCCTCCCTCTCTCTTTGGCTTACAGATGGCCGTCCTGTCTCCTGTCCTCATTGGTCCTTTCTCTGTGTGTATATACCCCAGTGTTTCTCCCTCTTCTTTTAATGGCATCAGGAATATTGGACTAGAAACCCACCATTACAATCTCATATAACCTTAATCTCCTCTTCAAAGGCCCAATCTCCAAATATAGTTCCACTGAGAGCTAAGACTTCAACTTCAGAGGATGCAATTCAGTCCATAACATCCTGACATCCTGTTTAAATTTTACTGACTACAACAAACCACCTAACTTCTAAGAGGATCTAAAACCCTTCATCTCCATGAGTACCTAGAAGGAGAGAAGAATCAGGCATGGGCAACCACTTGCCATCTCAGCCTCAAAAGATAAGAAGAGAAGACTGAGAATAATAGGTAATAGAGCACACACAGGCTCCTCCCACCCCTATCCTACAGTGAGTGACAGGAAGGCAGAACAAAGGAAGTTAATGGGAGAAACAGCGAACAGCATTCATCTGGAGGCACTGTGTAGAGAGAGGCACAGCATCCAGAGGTGTACCCACCTGATTTACTGCATTTGGGCAACAGACCCCAGCCCCAGGGAGAGAAATGGAAACTGAGTCAGGTATGCAAGTCCACATCCCTCTCCACTGGAGTGGGAGATCCAACAGCTGGTGTTCAGGAGTCATGCTTAGTCAGTGCTTCCTGTTGGCATCTGGGTAGGATCTATGGCCAGCAGTAACCACCACATGCACACTGCCCATCCCAAAGGTGTTATGCCCATAGAAGGTCATTATCTGGCTACTCCAGCAGGGGACACACACACACACACTTTCCCAACAACTCAGGGAGAAAAAGAACCCTCATCAGCCGTTCTCCTCATCCGTGTGGCTGAATGGAACAGCTCAAGATTTCCCCACAGGCCAGGGGGAAAGTAAATTACTCTCATATATTAAGAGGCACCCAACTAACACGTGTCAACTCTAGAAATGCCACAGAGCCATCTACTGGCCATCAGTAAGCAAACAAACGTACTCATCCGAAAAACGGCGAATGTGGGGAGCACAAAAATAAATCAACCCTAATAACTTCATTATAGAAATGTGATGGGAAGTGTCATCTCATTCCCTTCGATACACGAAAATCTAAGAGACACTGAAAGCCAGGCATGCCTTTAGCAAATGTGTTGAGGGAAGTTGAACTGTATCAGTCTAGGAGGGCACCAAGGTTCAGTTCCCTCCATTCTGCATGCTCACATTCTACGCACATAAAACACAGACTCATTTTATGAAATCTAAAACAGGCAAGTTTAATTAAGGAATCCGAAATCCCTCAGCATGGCTGACAAATGGTACAGTCGGCGCCCAATTTTCTGCTATTAAGTGGCTCTATGCTACAGCGATGGAGCTTCAGCAACGTGGTGAGGCCCATCCTCCCGAACAGCGGTCGTGATTTCTAACAAAGAAAGAGTCCCAGAGACTTGGGGACCAGGTGGTGGTAATAAGAGCCTCATTCGAGCAGGTGCCCTCTGTAACCGTAATACTGGGTTCAGAAAGTGATCTAAAACATCAAGCAGCCTTGCAGCCGACGAAACCCAATAACGCATGCACACGCACAGAGGCCAGGAATACGACGTTAATGTGGTTTCTGCTTTAAAGTACAAAACCTAGAAAGGACACCCAGGCAAAGAAAGGTGCTAAGAAACACCTTAGGGTCATTTTCACAGCCTATGGGCAGAATTCCAAAGCCCAGCCCAGGACATGATCAGGGCTGCGGTGAAATGCTATATTTGAGCACAGAACGGCTGACCTTCCGTTTAGGGTCAGAAATCGGCTAATCTGTTTCTCAGACTTGTTCCGCAGAAGCTGAGCAAATAGGATGAAGTTTAACTGAAAAGATGCCAGACTCCATGTCTTGCTATGGAAATCTTAAAAGATGCTCAGAACACCATGCACCGAGCCCACAGCGCCACCTACAGCTCTCTAGGCGAAACTCATCACCGCCCTGTTGAAAGGCCGCCCCAAAGAGCAGCCTTTTTAAAGTTAGTTAGTGGTTATTATGTTTATTTGGGGATGTGTGGGGAAGGAGAACACGGAAAGAAAGAGGCTTCGTCGTTGATTGGTTATATGCCTGATTGATTATATAGTTTGGAGTGTTTGTTTTCAGTTAAGAGCTTCTAAAAACATGGTTATATTTCCTCCAAGATGTATTTCAGAAAGTCGCCGGGGTGTACAATCAATCAGACAGAATTGTCAAGAGCATTTGATATTGAAATACGATGTGTAATGAGCAGTCCCTCATCTGCCCTCGCTGAAGTTACCAAACAAGCCCTAGCACATAGAATCCTCAACCTCACAGAAAGGGGTCACAGCTGTGGGTTGGTTCGCAAAAGGACTTACCTTTTCTCCAGTTTCAAAGTCATCCTCTCCCTCTGTCTTGTCAATCTGATCAAGCGTCTAATACTAGGTACAGAGGACGAGGGAAGATCAAAAGAAAGAAACACGAAGAGGGAATTCCAGCTTTTCAGAACGTGCACTGCTAGGCTTTATCCTGTCCCTTCATTACAACCCAACTCACGCACAGGCCCATGTGTTCTACCGACCTTTATTTGCTCAGAGAAGGGAAAGATCACTGAATCTGACTCAGTCAAAGAAGACTTCCTAAAGGCGGGGAAATGGGACTTCAAGTTCAAGCTCAAACGTCGACGGAGAATAATCACACAGCTAATAAGGGATGACTAGCTGTGTACTACGTAAGACAGCACGTACAGACCCACATATATACCAGAGACGCGGTCGCTGTCACACGCACTTCTGCGCTGTTTCCTTAGTGTGACTCGGACTTCCTCACATCAGTTATCATCGCCTGGTCTATGTGTATCTGTACGTTCTCTTTCTCTCTCCCCACCATAAGCTAAACAATGCAGGATCGACATTATTCTCGCTGCTCTTCTCAGTGCCCAGTTCGGGGGCATTGATTTAAAAAAAAAAAAAAGGAGGAAAGGAGCAGGGAAAGAAGGGGGAGTTAGAGGAAGCAAAGTGCTCAGTACATCCTCAAAACCCCGAGAGTCATGCCAGTAGATGACCTAGAAGGATGGAGGGATCCCTGATGCTGGACCAGAAGACTGGGTTCATTCATGTTTCCCCAAAGCTGTTCAGAAGATAACAGTGGTGATTATGCCAAAGTCTTCAAAGCTTAATTGAACGGGATGGATTTTGAGGGAAAAGATGACTGGGCATGAATCAATTACTCTATGTCATGTGCTGATAGTGATGGGTTACACCACTGAATAACACGCAAACCTAAAGTTAAAGAGATGGACAAATTAATGAGCATCAGTCTAGAATATCCTGTGTCTGAAGGTATGGAGGTGCCCACAAGTTAATGGAGACCTGCCAATAGGACCTGAAAGCCAACTTGAAAACTTTGAAATGTTGAACTTTAAATAAAACAATGATAGGGATGGCTCACAACCCAGTGGGTAGAGTGAAAAAACTATGAGACATTAAAGAAACAGGTTAATCAACAGATGAGAGGGTGAGTGCCAACTAACAAGATGGGAACAGGGGACAGCCATCTGGAAGCCATCATAAAGGAAGTCACCAAAAACCAAAAAGACTAGGGAACAGAGTCGTGACGTGACTGAGGAATTCAAAAAGCTCCCAACAAAATATTAATAATAGTGAAAAATAGTGATTACAGTGAAGAAATGTGACAGAAGCCAACCTGGCTAAAGGCCAGGGTGAAAATCAAGGGAGGAGTTGGCATCACCTGCCTCCCAGTGTGAGCACAGTGCCATTTCGGTGACTTCTAAGCATACACAGCCAGCGTCTAGCCAGGTTGGCCTTTAGAATGAAAGACCAGTGCTCTAAGCTTTTCTAGACCATGCAAGACAGGGAAACTCTGAGACATTCCAGGTGGCAGGAGACTAAGGAGCCATGACAACTAAGCAGCAGAGTGTGATTTGGCTAGTCCTTAGACCAGAATGGCAAACACGACATTAATGGGACAGTTGGGTCTGTGGATCCGGAGACTGGGTGGTTGTGGGTGGTCGTCTTAGAGCAGAGATCATTAAGAAGTGGAGCATTCTAAAATATTCTATCCTGCTAGCTAAAGAAAATAAGCAACACGAAAACTTCAGGAAGTCCTTGGTACCAACCAGACTCCCTGGTGCTCTCCGTCACCAAGATTATATTAGCACTAAGTGCTGATGGGAGATAATCTCAGACAAGCTGAGCTGCTTGGAAGAAAAGAAACAGAGAGCAATGGAGCTTCCAGGACATTCCCCAACCTGCTGAGCTGCCTTCAGGCTGTGCAGTGAGCCTTGAGTTGTCTGTCACCCATGCTGGGGTCGGCTTTGGGTGATAGGACTGCCTGAGTTGTTTCTGCTTCTGAAAGTAACCCGAATAAAATTCGCTGGCTAGATCTCAGTGATAGCCTTACTTTGGTCTGTCTTTAGGTTCTATCTGGAATAAGTAGACCTTTGGTTGTGTCTACGCAGGAATGGTATCGTACAAACATGTAGATATACACCAATGTTGTTTATTGTTTGATTTGGAAGACAATGTGGTAGCTGTTTAGAAAAGTACCCTCCTCGGGAATGCCTAATTGGTATGTTTAAAAGGATTGCAGCATCGTGTCTGCAGTCTGCCCGAAAATATCTCATTTAAAAAGAGTAATAATAATAATAATGGCTACGTATAATAACAAGGTTTTATTTTAATCACATAAGACAGTGTTTGAAATGACCTTGCACATGGCCAATCTGCATCATGAGTTAGTTGTCTCTTCCAAAGAAAAGAAGAAAATGCTGAGGCTGGGTCTGCTCCTCTTTCCAACATCGGAGGTGAAGCCTACACGGTGACCAAGTCCCAGTGTCTGGTTAGCAGTGATCACAGCAGATACTCAGCCACACGCCAGTGTGGTGATAGCTCTTTCTGAATTCCGAAGCACTTCGGGAACCACAATCTCTCACATTTGCCCCCAGAGCACTCCAACAAAACAGGCAATTACCATGATTATTGCTGGGCTTTGTACGTTATTGTTATGGGTGTCATCATGATGAAATGACAGTCCCGAGACCTCAGAGAAGCACTAAATAAATAATAACTAAGGTGATGGTTTACCTTTGCAGTCAGCGGAGCAAAACTGTACACACACATACAAACCACACACCTTGATGTTCTCTGGACCACAGAAGCCTCTCTCGAGCTCAAGGGAAAACCCTCGCATTCTGTACGCATTCACAGTTCGAAAGGAGACCATCCAGACCCTCATCCCAAAGAGTAGGCTATGTGACCTTCGAGAGATCATTTTTCTAGTTTCCACCTCTGGATTTTCACTCATGCTACCCCTTTTCTGGGACTCTCTTTCTATATAGCACAGCTGTCCAAGGACAACTTCTTGAGCTGCTCTCATTATGGCAACCAGAAAGGTCACAAGCAGAGGAATGCAGACCATTAAGTGGGTTTAAACAGTTCTTTCTACAAGTAACAAGTCTCTGAACCCAAGACATTTCACAGTGGTTTATCAAGAGTGAGCATCAAAAAGAGACAAAGGATTTAGTAACTCTGAACAGTTGGTATTTATCCTATCCAGGGCTTCCCTGATCTAGTTACAGAACTCAAACTAACAGTTGAATTTTCTGTGTAAAGAATGTCTCCCCTGTGGAGCACCACAGGCATTCAGACAGGCTTGGACTCTTAACTCCTGCTCTGATGATCACTATGGGATCTTACTCAAAATTCACTGCCCCTCTAACCTTGCTCTCTCGTTTTAAAATGCATATAATGATAGCAACTCTGGGCTGACATATGCAGAAGCCAACACCATCTATTTTATAGTCAGGGAAAGCCATTGCTCACAAACCAAAATGCACAGCTGGTTTTAACCCGGGGATGGCGATGATCAGATCGGTGTTAGTGAGTTAATTTCTCATTCTGTTCCTGTTTATGCAATTAGATGGTTCTCACAAAACAATATTCAAGATTTCTTGATGATTGTAGCTTTGTTCCTACTGGGGTTCTCTGACTTCCCCTCTGGTACCAGGCCAGGGAGTGAGCAAAAACAGCTATGAATTCATCATTTATGTCTGATAAGAAATGACATACCTGTCCAGTGAACCCCAGACTACAGTATGTAGTGACCAAGGGCACAGTAACAACCTATCAGAAACACGAAACACCTATTAAAACTTAGGAGGACAGCCAGACATGGTGGCATATGCACTAGACATGGTCACACGTGCCTGGAAATACACCACCCCGGGTTCTGAAGCATGAGGACTGCAAGTTTGAAGTCAGCTCAGGGTAAGTAGAGACACCCTGCCTTTAAAAAATGAATGCTTTTATAACAACAAATTTGAAAGAGGGGAATATATTTATCCTTCAGAGATGTCACTATGGAGCCACCCAGAATGCTCAGCAGGTAAAGCCACTTGCTACCAAGTTTGATGACCCGAGTCTGTTCTCTGGGACCAGGATGGTGGAAGGAAAGAATCAACTCTGGAAGGCTGTCTTCTGATCTCCACTTGTGCATTCACACACACACACACACACACACACACACACACACACACACAAAAATCAATCAATAAATAAATGCAAATACTAAAAGAGTCAATGTTATAAAAGACAGAGAAAGGCTATGGCAATGTTCCCGATGAATTGATGAAGCAATAGACCCTGGACATGTAAGTGTGTAACCCAGCCATAGACTGGAGTCTGAACTGGAGTAGGGCTATAAAGGACATCCTTAATCAGCTTATAAGTCAGAATATGGACAATAGATCAAATAAGTTACTAATCTGTGAGGTTGACAACCACATTGTGTTCATACAAAAGAACATCCCTAATTAGTATTTTAGTACTCCTGGTGTTAAAGTTTAATTATGCAAAACAATGTATATAAACATACATAACTATAAGTTTATAGAGAGATGGGAAGAAAGACAACTTACAGGGAGTGGAGGAATCCCTAAGTGAGTTAAGTCCTAAGTCAATGTGTGCTGTCAACATAGTACAGTCACGTCAAGAACTCAGGGGGAAATGGCAAATCCGTCCCTTCTGTTTCATGTGTGGTTGTTGACAGTCTATACAAACACTGTTCACCGTATCATTCTCCCCAGTGGATGCTTAGCCTGACCTGTTCAGTGTGTGGATGCTGACAATGTGTGCAGAAAATGCCTGCCATAGCTTTCTCTTTCCTGGATGTTTACAGTCTGAAGACTGCTTCTACTGAGATTAGCTGAACCAGCCTCCTCAATACAGCTGTGTACCATGAGCCCTGCTCCTAGTTCAGTTGTGTTCAATAACCCTGCTCCCTGTTGAGCTGTGTTCAATAACCCCGCCTCTCTGTTCAGCGCTATAAAATGAACACTCTGCGCTTCCGGAATGCTTAGGTTTCTCCAGTGGAGAGCCCACCCCACCCAATCCAGGCTTTGTGTCTTTGGATCTGTTTGTCTTTTCTTCATGCCTCACCAACCCAAGCTGGTCCAAGTCTCTGGAGCCGTACTGTACCCAACATTAAATGAAACATTTCAATCAGTGAATCTGAGTAAAGTCTGTCTAGTTGTTCATTGTGCTATTTCATGTTTGCAGTTTTTTGTGACTTTCAGATGCTGAAAGAGAAGGAAGGGAAGGGAGGCGCATCTCCACCAGGGGTCTGGAAGGGCCAATGGATACAAAACCATCAGATACGTCCTTGGATCTCACATCGCTTCTACCACTGCTTTGCAATGCTGTTAACAACAACAGTATCATTTGCATAAACATCTAATGTTTTACAATGCTCTCATGAAATTCATACACTATTTTACATGCCTTACATGTATTAACATAATTCAGTAATAGTTCATACACTTATCCCATTTGATATCTTGACCTCAGGTTTATGATAAGAAAATAGTATATGACTAAGTCAGTAGCAAAGAGCCTCACCCAACTGTGATGGGATGTCATGGCTCTAAGACTCACTGCTGGCTCCTTCTGCTTTGTATTACATCCTCCTTCCACCCCAGGTGACTTCCAAGCCTGGAAGAGCACTAATTCACCGTAAGAGCTTTTAGAAGCACAGGTCCCCAAGTCCCACCTCCTGCGTACAGAACTGACATGGAAAACTACAGCTTATAGCTTTGCTCACAACAAATAGGTTTCCTCATCAGCATCCTTCAAAAACACTCAAGAGCAAGGAGGTGCTGGCCCTACCAGCAGACCCAAGCCACGTGGACGGCAGCCACCTGCTCACATTACACAGGTTTGATTGAGTCGAGCTAGACAAAACCTCCTGGTGAATGTCTGGGAAGCTATGTTTTGAGAAGCTTGATAGAATGTACTACCAAGTTTAGAACCATGCTATGGAGTCACCCAGCTTTCCCACCCAACAGAGGCAGAGAAGGCTTTACCACCAGAGGGAAATGGGGGCATGCGGGGGGCTTTGTCCTCCAAATGCCTAAAATATCGTGGAGACAATCAATATGGTTTAAGAAAACACAAAATGGATTCCATGCTTTGTTTTGTTTTTGTGAGCTTTTTATTCTAATTTTTTTTTGGTTTGGTATTTTATTGTCTTATTGGTCTTTAGGTTTCTGATTTTGATTTTGGTATTTGGTTTTATTTTATTTTGAAGGAGAGAGAATAAAGTTGGATGGGTAGGGTGGATCTTGGAGAAGTTTGGAGAGGGAAAAGAATATGATCAAAATATATAAAATAAAATTAATAATTTTTTGGAAAGAAAGAAAGCTT
Source organism: Arvicola amphibius (assembly GCF_903992535.2). Classification (NCBI taxonomy): domain Eukaryota; kingdom Metazoa; phylum Chordata; class Mammalia; order Rodentia; family Cricetidae; genus Arvicola; species Arvicola amphibius. The sequence continues at coordinate 52,830,882 of NC_052051.1, forward strand.
GAAAGCCATCGCTTTTAATGAATTGCTCATCAGCGTAGAGAGTGGCTCCTCACAGATAAAATCACAAGACAAGGCCAAAGTTGATGCTCTGTGGAGAGTGGATAAAATTGGACAGGCAATGCTGGGGATATTCACACAGGCAGCAAGCACGTGTTAGATGAGGCTCATGGAGAAATGTTATCAAACCCAAGGAGAACTGAGAATAGGCCTGGTGGGTGCTCTAGTTAACTATGTGAGCTTGTACATGCACATACACACATGTGTATACACACACACACACATGAACTGCCAACCACATCTTACAAAGGCCCCTCAGCCTTAGCTTCCTTCTGTTTAATATGACAGTAAACAGCACAGATTTCTGCAAGATTCTTAAACTAAATTAAATTAAAGGTTTGTTTTCTGTTAGACTGGAAGTGGCATAATTTCCAGTTCTAGAAATGTCTCCCTCCAGCCTCACATTCTCAGTGCTGCCTGCCCTCTGAAATAAACGAGCTAACAAGGAAGGTACTTTTGTGTACTTTACGCCTGTCAAAGTCACCCCAGAGGAAAGACAGAGCCATTGGCACACAGAGAAGAGTGGAGAATGCTCACTTGGCTCTGACCTGCCCTTGTCACTTCCTAGTTACATGACCTGGGCAAGTTATTTTCTTTCAGCCCAGGATCCTCCCTAAAACACAGGCTCTCCCTTACTGAAGTCCTGAGGATATGATAAGAAATTGGATGCAAAGCTCCTGACCAGCTGTGTGCTTCAAAGCGCTTGACCATCGATCATGGGATTAAGACTAAGCAAGCACAGCTTCAGAAGAAACAGAATGACCTTCTTCCTAGCACCAACAGCACTCAACCAAAGCAGTCCTATTAACAAATTAGTATTGTTTCCACTGTTGTCCTATGTACAACCCTAACCTACTGATTTAGCATCTTGTTTCCCAAACTTCATATCTCATAGAAGAAAATTAGACATCGGTGTTATTCAGGTTCCCATCAATGCCTTATACATATGGTGGATGAGTCTGCAGTGAGCGAAGATGGCCCTGCACATCTGTATGGTAGATGAAGCTGCAGTGAGCGAAGACAGCCCTGCACATCTGTATGGTGGTAATCACTAGCCTCTGCATCATCTCACGTACACACTCCTTTGTGTAGGAGTGTTTCCTGAGCTCTCTGAACTGGAATCATGATGAGCAGCACTTTGAGGATAATGCCCTGAGGATGGAGACAAGGACATCTTTCTTGCCTATGACTAGCTCTTGGAGGGAGTCCTAATCAAAAAATGGGAGCTTGCTGCACAGAAGGGATGGAGCATCCTGACAGCAGAAAGGTAAAGAAATAAAAGCATTCTACACATCTGCAGAGATGGGTCCTCTAGAGTTATAGGGAGGGAGGACTGGGGCGATGGGCTGGAGTCTCCGGTGACTAAAGGTTAGGTTCCTTTGTGCAACACTCACAGTAATGTCATTCAACCAAGCAGGTAAGATACAGTTTGGCCCGCCTCATATCTAGGCAATCAAGCATTTCTAGGCAGAGTTCATGAAGGAAGATCAGGAAGAAAATTGGCCAAGCAGATTTCTGAGGCAGGCCTTTCAGTTTCTGGCAGGTAACACTCACTGCTGGACAAAAGGAAAAAGCTAAGAGGGTGCTGACCTTTTCTCCTCTTCTGCATACCATTACATCACTGGCTTGAGTGGAAGGCCCACCAAGAGCCCCTGTGACCATGCATTGTAAACAGGTACTGCCTGGAAAAAATGTGCCAGCAGGTCAAACCCCATCCTCCCTGGAGAAGCCTCAGTCTCCCTGCCTGCCAAGAGGATGCTGTGTCAGGTTCACAGGGTCCTTCCCTGAGAAGATGGACTCCTCTTAGACCGCAAGCTCCTCCCACCTCGTCCAAGGCTGGTTTCCATCTGAGTTACCTGAGAAGCTCCAACAGCTGGCAGGACCCATACAGTCCATAACTGCAGAATGCATGGAGGGATGAGCACGGCTAACTGAGCAGGCAGGCCATCACAGCTTCCTATCCTCGTAACACCAGCTCTCCTTGGAGACGAGGTCCATTCTCGGGTCTTACAACCTCATTCAAAGCCAACTCAGAACCCTCCCCCAGGAACAGATCCACGATGGCCTAAGGAAAGTGGCAGATCATCTGAGCTACCGCCCACTCTGATTAGCACATGAAGAGAACATACAGAGGAGAGAAGTCAGGAGAAAAGCAGCTTTCCCACCCACTCCCCAGCTATCTCTTCATCACCTGGAATGCTACACAAATATATCCAGCTTCACTCAGAATGCTAGGGCATCCACATCAGGCTAGACAGTGGAAGGTCCAGACCATCTCCTAGGCCTTGAAATAGCCAGGACCACTTCAGCTCCACAACTTTCTGAAAAACAACAGCTTCCCAGGTTCTTGTTTCCAGAGTCCTCAAACGTTTTCTCCAGAGCTAAACTGTACATATCTCCGGCTTTGCAGACCACACATGGGCTTTCTCATCCTTCCCCAGCTGTGTCCTCATAGAGTAAGTACACCTGAGTCATCACATAAGTAAGACCATGTTCTAAGATACTTTCATTTACTTAAAGAATGGATAGTAGGCTGTGTTTGCCTCACAGGTCATAATTTCACAACCGCCACAGTATTGAATTCTTGTGTTGAAGCTATCTACACAGTGGTTGCTGCAGTCCTGATAATATGATACCTAGCCCGAATATCTGTGAACACCCACCCCTGGTGCCACGACCTTAGCTCAAGCCCTATTCATCTTGAAGTTACTTGGCCCTTGCTATGACTATGACTGCCTCTCTCTCTCTCTCTCTCTCTCTCTCTCTCTCTCTCTCTCTCTCTCTCTCTCTCTCTCTCTCTCTCACACACACACACACACACACACACACACACCCCTTCCCTCTAGCCAACACTCACTTGTGGCTTTACCATCTCTTGTCACTCCTCCATACATTCTCTCAGCATCGCCACCTCGCTTTGGGTTTCCCTAGTGTCAATTAGGTCCCAATAAGGAGCAAATAAGGAGTCTTGCTAGATCAATTCAAGATGGGCCAAGGAACCATGACAGAGTCAGATGTAGGTGAGGCCCAGGCCAGGGCACAATTCTGTCACTCAGGGTTTGGAGTTATGTACTGTTTCTGGCATCCAGCCCAGCAGAAGCCAGGAAGCAGGTACCAGAACCCACAGCAGGGCTTTGTCAACAATCTAAGCTGAAGGACCCGGTTTGTACATTTTCTATTCGTTTTGTTCTCGGAGTATGATTTCTTATAAAATATAATAAAAATGATACTAGAAAACACACTAAATAAAGCTCCTGAAATAATTAGATTCAACAAGTAAAAATCTTCATAAAATTTCTATAAAACCTCATAAATTTATAGTCTTAATTTTTATTTTGATCTCATTGTGAAATCAAGACAGCCTGCAAGGGTGGAATCAGAGGAATAAAAAGACAACTTACTCTCCCTCTCCCCCATCCCACCACCATGACCTTTTGTCACCAACCAGTGGTCAAACTCAACCAGAAAATAGAGACGAGAAGAGACAATTGATATAGATCACATTTGATGGGCTCCTGGGGCAGAGGGTAGAGAGAGAGTGAGGGCACATGTGGGAGCAAGCATGTGTGCATGCGTGCCACAGCATGCATGAATAAGAGCGCATATGGGAACAAGCATGTGTGCATGAGCAACAGTACATATGAAACAAGCACATGTGCATGTGTGTCACAGCAGCACAAATGAAAGCACATATAAGAGCAAGCATGTGTGCCACAGCATGCATGAATAAGAGCATATATAGGAGCAAGCATGTGTGCATCTGTGCCACAACGTGCATGAATGAAAACACATTTGGGAGCAGGCATGTGTGCATGTGTGCCACAGCATGCATGAGTGACAACACATATGGAAGCAAGCATGTGTGCCACAGTGTGCACAAGGGAAAGGGTATGTTGGAGCAAACATGTACGCACATGTGCCATGGATTACATGAGTGAGAATACACATGGGAGCAAGCATGTCTGTACTGATTGTGTGAGAGTACACATGGGAGCAAGCATGTGTGCATGTGCACCCCAGCATGCACAAGGGAAAGTGTATATGGGAGCCAGCAGATGTGAATGTGTACCACAGTAAGCACTAGAGAAGTGCACATGAGAGCAAACATGTGTGCATGTGTGCCACAGCATGCATGAATAAGAGCACATACAGGAACAAGCATGTATGCATGAGTGACAGTACATATGAAATCAAGCACATGTGCGTGAGTGCCACAGCATGCATATACATGTCAGAAAGGAAGGTTAAGGAATACACCGAGGTAGCTCAGTGGGTCAAGGTGCTTGCTGACAAGCTTGCCCACCTGAGTTTGAGCTCCAGGACCCACATGGCAGAAAGAGAAACCTGATGTCTGCAAACTGTCCTCTGACCCCCATGGAAGTAAACATAAATATAATCAATATTGGAATAGAAAAATATGTCTCCATCTCCACTTTTCTCAGCCTCGTGGGATCTTTCCATCTACTGCCTAGCATTGGCCTTAAATTGCTCCATCGTGTGGACAGGCGCTTTCTTTAGCTACTTGGCAGTCAAGCAAACAGACAGAACTAATGTTTATTAACCTAATCAGAAAGCCTCATCTCACCCAAACAATTTCTCTTATATCTTCCTGCCCTGAGATAATCAAGATAAGTCTATGTTGAGTTAAAGCCCTATGGTCTCTGGGCATAAAGGAGAAAATCAGATCAGAGAGTTGGGAATGCAGCTCAGATTGGCAGAGTGTTTACCTGACATGCACAAGGCCCTGGATTCAATTCCCAGAACTAGAGGGAAAAAAAATTAATTAAATCAGTTCAGAGCTCTCCAATACATTTTTAATAACATGAACTGCTTTTACATATTGAATTACAAAAGCCACCTTCCTCAAAAAGAACAATAATTTGTTTTGAAATTTATTTTGAGATTATAATTTAATCACATCATTTCTCCCTTCCCTTTGCTCTTTGCAAAGCCTCCCACATACCCCTCCCCACTCTCCTTCAAATTCATGGCCGCTTTTCTCAGTACTTGTTATTGCATGCACAGATGTACATGTTTATACATACATACTCATAAATATAACCTGTTCAGTCTGAGCCAAATTTGTAATATTAAGCTTAAGAAGAGACACCTGCCTGCTGTTTGCTGTCATTACTTGATGTTGGATAAACTGATCACTTTTATTCCATTTGTCTCTGTTCTTTATATTTTCTACAAAATTTAAATATGAGAGAAACTTTCACATGCATTATACAAAAGAAAGAAATCTAAACCTCAAACCTTTGCCTGAAACTTAAGTCCAGTCTCTTCCCTGTATCTCTAAACGATGACCTAAGTTGCATCAATCACTTCATACTATGGGACAATGGTCTGTACCCTGTCACTTGTATTTTAAATAAACACTGATTGGCCAGTAGCCAGGCAGGAAGTACAGGCGGCATGAAATAGAGGCGGGGCAATGAGAATTCTGGGAAGAGGGAAGTTTCAATCTGCAGCCATCACCCAGATGCAGAAGAAGCAAGATGTGACTGCCTTGCCGAAAAAGGTATCAAGCCGCATGGCTAACACAGACAAGAATTATAAGAGTTAATGAGATGCCTGAGCTAATAGGCTACATTATGATTAATGTAGACCTCTGTGTATTTCTTTGGGACCTAATGACTTCGGGACCTGGTGGGACAGAAAACCTCTGACAACTTCACAAACCACCTACCCAGGGCTGAGAGAAGCCAGATTCTATTCCCAGCACCTACACCATGGCTCATAACCATCTGTAACTCCAGATATAGGAATCAGAAGGAAGAATCTCTGAAGGCAAAAGTAATGAGAGGTAAAAACATTCCCCAGCTCAGTAGGCCCAAGCCTGTCACTTCTGAGTTCTGAAGGAATGTGTATAAGGTTAATGTCTACCAGCAGAACCTGTGACATCATCCCACCCAAAGACACTGCCCTTCCAGAAACCTGCACCCCTACCCCATGGCAAGCCTCACTCTCCTCTTCCTGAGCCCTGCTCCTAACTTAAAGACAATTCCAAACATGCCCTCTCCTTTGACTAGCCCCAGACTTGCAATGAAGTGGAAAGGTTTCAGATGCTAAGCTTTTCTAGAATTGAGCACAGCTGCTCTCTTCTCCAGCTTGGGAAACTGAAAGCTGGAGACCAATGTGTGGACCAGTAAGTAGGTCGTGGTTCCTGCAGCAGTGGCCTAAAGTGATTCTTGTATACGTGATCTCTGAAGCAGTTCCCTGCTTGGGGGATTTATTCAGAATGCATTAGCATAAGCAGACCCAAGAGGTTGTGTGAAGTCTGCAAAGGATTTCACATTTACTCCACCAAGAGGCTCCGCCTGTACCAGGAATCATGCCCCATTCTTACTAGCATTTCTTCCCACATCCAGGGAGTCAATCCCTTCTGAATTATTCCCAGGTCTTCCTGGAGCCCGTAGTGAGAATGTTACAGAGTGAACACACAACCCAAATCCTGTACAAGATATGGCACAGGGATTTCAGGAGAGCACAGGTCTTCTCAGCTAGAGACTTTAAAGGACAATGTCTTCTCTGATTGTTTTCTGTGCACCACATGAAGGCTATTGGCCAGCCCGATATGAGCACCATGGGCAGCAAGGCTTGGCCATCCTGGGAGCAGAATGAGGAAGTAGTTCTAGGCTACTGTACAACCAGGGATATCCTGGAGAATGAAAGGACTGCCACTGATGTCTGAACCAGCACGAGTGTTCAGCAGGAAAGTGACTGACATGGTCAACTCCAGGGAAAGCCTTCCACTTCCATCAGCTTAGCTTAGCTTCCTGCTAGCTTGGTGTTCCACTCTCCCCCAGAGTCAAAGGGAAACTGTTCTCCCAAATCAAGCCAAGTCTAATTCAGCCAGCTCTCTGGCATTCCAGGAAAGATGCTATCACCTAGGCTACAAAAATGAGAGCAGACTCCTTATCACTCTGGTTCCTCACTGCATCCCCAAGCTGAACTAGTCCTTAGCAGTTAGTAGATGCTGAATGAATATTTGTTGAATGAATCAATGTCTGAATGGGGTTTCTAGAGTCATAAGGAGAACTCCAGGCACCCAGAGAGACTTGGTAACAAATAAAAAGGGTTTCATTTCTAAAGTGTTATAAAAATCTAACACATTTATGAGTATGATAAACACATGCCCTTAAAAGTCTAGACTGACTGAAACTAAACTTCTATAATCAACTGGTTGGGAGCAAATCATTTGGAGCTACTGCTGGGCTCCAAAGAAACTGGAGCTGTCTCCAATGCAAACTCACCACACTTTATCAGGCAAACTGCAGCTGAGCTAAGCCAATACTCACCACACCCACTGGCAGTCTTCAAATTCAACATCACTAAGCATGTGTAAGTTCTCTGGGAAATCTGGGTGCCATGAGAGAATTAGGTTAAGAAGAAATTTAGTAGAGGAAATGCCCTGCAGGATAAAGGAGAAGGAAGGTGAAGGGGTAAGGCTGACCTTCAGACTATGGTGCGGGTTTTTACCCCCAATGAAAGAGAGAGAAAAGAAAAACCTTAGGTCTGGCCAAGCTGGTAGGGCTCCTGGAGCCAAAACTGCCCAGCAGAGGACCCTGTATCCAAAGGATTAGCAGAGATTAGCAAGCACAGTGCCTGCCTGGCTGGAAAAGCACAGACTCAGCTCAAACAGTTGAGCACCCAAGGGGAGGCATATGGACTCTCAGATCTCCACGCTGGCTCCTGCAGCACACATTCTAAGCAGCAGTGTGTAGGGCTGTGACAATCTTTGCAAGGCTGTCATGGGATCACTCTGCTCAGTGGCTCGGACTCTGTAAAGTAATTCCGGCTGTACGAGGTGGACAAGAAAGCCATCCCACCAATACCAGCTTCTTCTCCCAAGTGCCGCAGCTTCCCATTCCTTCTAGGCAAGATATTTTCTCATACCAGTCAATCAATTACAAAGTTTTATTCAGAAAATAGAAGTCTGTTATTTCATTTGACTATCTCCAACGAATCAAGCCCATTCTGGGCCGTCCAAATGATAGCTACTCAGAGGTGGAGAGAGGTCACCACATCCAGTTAGAAAAACTCCTTACAGGGCGAGGTTCTGAGTCCTTTGTGTCCTTCACAGTCGATCAGTAACTGTGATTTTTGGTCTGGAAGCCATCCAAGGAGAGCAAACTCTGAGCCATCCTTAACTCATGCCCAGATGAAACAGCTTCCGCAGAAAGGCTGGACCTCCCCAGTAGCCTCTGGAAGAAACACAGAGAGACTATGGAGACGAAAGAGGTAGGGTGGCATCAGCCAACACCGTGTTTATAAGAGGTTACAAGGGGTGTCTTTCAGCACATAAGGCAAGACATGTCTACTGAGGTGGAAACAGTCTCATGACTGGAACAATCTGCCTTGAGTCCTAGCTTTGACACTGAACTTTCTGTGTGAGCCCAGCATGCTGGCTCCACTTGGCAGACCCCCGTGAAGCAGCTGCTGCCCCAAACTCTCCTGTCTGCTTTGCTTTACCTCATGACTTCAAAGCAGGGCAGTCTCTCAACCTCACTGACTCTTAAGACTTGCTGGCTCCTTATCACAGTGGTTGGCCCTGCACACCTCTGCTTACTAGCTGCCAACAGCATCCTTCCAGCTGTGACAACCAAAACTGTCTCCAAATACTGTGAAATGTTCCCAAAATCATCCTGGACTGAGGATCACTGGTGTAGATATCCTGATTTACCAATCTCATATGTGTCTGGAAAAGTCAGCGAGTATTTACTTTGAGCGACGAGGAAGAGTTATTAACTTGCGGTAGTCTTCTTAGTGAGCACCTACCATTCTCAGTCTCTGCACGTATTATCTCCTTAATGTTACTTTCATTTCTCAGATAAGAAACCAAACATAGTCTAATCAAGTTGCTCAGCTAGTAAATGGTAGAAACATTATTCAAAAGTAAATCAGAACTGGAGTCTGTCCCTGTTCTCTTAATTACTTTTAATTTTTCTCGAACATAATAAAAGCCAAAGGAAGAGAGTAGATTAGAAAGTACTTGGCATGTGAAAATGATTTTCATTATACTATTGTCATTAGCACTTTTATTTATCTAATTTAGTTAGGAACAAAAGGGAACAGAGAATGGAAGACAGAAGATTTGGTTCCTCCCGTGAATGAAGCGAAGGGCAGGCACCCCATCACAAGTGGGAGATACTGCAAACGTTCCTCTAACCTCTAAGTGTGGCTGAGGCCCAGGAGTCCTTTAAGAGTTACGGACACTTCTTGAGAATGACACTGTAGAACAGGCCCCATTAGCAAGGCCTGCTTTGCGTAGAAGCTGGAAGGACCCCAGAAACAGCCCTCTGCACAGGCACCAGATGAGACACCTACCTTAGCATCATATTCCAATACAGGAAAGGCATCAGGTCAGCCTTCATGAGGTACATAGAAAGTCGTTCTTTACTCTGATCGAAGGGGAAGGTTTCCAGAGGCTCGCCTCTGTAGTCAAACTCGGCAAGAATCACCCGGTTGTAGCCAGTCACCAGTGGACATGAGGTATAGCCGTCATACTGAAATCATGAGAATGAGTGAGAAACACTTTCCATCATGGTAATACATGGAGACTTTATTATTTGATGGGCAACTGCATTTTCTTTTCTTTTGGTGTGTATGTTCTAGTTTTTTATACCATGGAAAATGCAAATTATGCAATAAAATATAATACTAAAGACAAAAATTAAGGCCCAAACATGGGATAAACTGATAAGAGAGTGCCAGAATTGGGGAAGAACACTAGCTTCACACAGAGGGAAAGGGATAAATGAAGCAGTAATTCTTACAGGTATACAAACCTTTTTTGTGGGTTTTTGATTCTTCAAAATCAGAGAAATTGTTCTGTCAAGGATTCCTGACTGGGCAGCTACAAGAGAATGAAAAGGAAGAGCCTCAGGTTTCCATGAAAACTTGTCTGCATATAACATTAATATTAACAAGTTAATGGTGATTCTACCCCAACCTTTTAGAGCAGTGGTTCTCAACCTTCTTAATGCTGTGACCCTTTAATACAGTTCCTCGTGTTGTGGCCCTCAACCAAAAAATTATTTTTGTTGCTACTTCATAACTATAATTTTGATACTGTTTCAAATCATAATGTAAATATCTGTATTTTCCTATGGTATCAGGTGACCCCTATGAAAGGGTCATTTGACTTGTGGCTGAAGCTCGGGAGTCCTTTAATGGCTACTGACAATTCTTGAGAAATGGCACCGTAGAGTAGGGCTCATTAACAAGCCTGCTTTCTGTAGATTGTCAGTAGAGCATAATTCTTCTTTTACTTGAGGTTCTGACCATCAGAAAGGACCCCTCAATTCAGCAAAGGCCACAAAGCTGTCACTATTAGTTTGAAATTAAGGACCTCTTCCTCTCCATCAGGATAATAAGAGTAACCCTACCCAAATTTTATTCCCCCTAGCTATCAGTTTGGTCTGGGTGCCATATTCTATGGCACCTTGTGTCCCTGTTAATAGGCAGCCTAGATTGGTAGCCTCGGGCATACTTGCTAAGGCAAATACTGGGTTTTCCTCTCTAAGTATTGACTGACTGAAACCTAGGTAGGTAGGTAGGTAGGTAGGTAGGTAGGTAGATAAATAGATAGATAGATAATAAATAGAAAGACAGACAGACAGATGATAGGTAGGTAGATAGTGTCTATAGATGCGTGCGTGTGTGTGTGTGTGTGTGTGTGTGTGTGTGTGTGTGTGTGTGTGTAGCAAGAGTGGAGAGAAAAATAAGTTCCACAGAAAGTCCTACTGATACAATTCAAAGAATATGCATTATGTAGGTCTACTAGTTCTCATTCATGGATCAATGGAATATTTTTGAGATTGAGTAAAAAAAAAAGTAGGGAACTACCATTGAACTGAACAAAGGTTTCATGTACAGGAATCATTCTTGACCAGTTGTTCAAAGACAGGCCACAGAGTAATTTTGCCTGAAAAACAATAGTTTACTGGCACTCAGATAAAAAAAAAAAAAAAAGATGATTTTATTTCTTCCAGAAGTAAACAACTGAATGAAACTGTTCAGTGGCTGTCTTCATCACTGACAAGGTGACATCCACAGGGGCCCTTCCCCCTCTTTGGGGGATTTCGATACCACAGAGCACATGAAGGGTTTGGAGACCACACTGAGAATACATGAGGAGGTCCCCGGCACAGGATGCCAGGCTCAAAGGCAAAAGAGAAAAGCTGGCTCTAGGTGCCACTGCAGAGAAACCAGGCCTAGAAGTGGACACACCCAAAGCGAGGTTGAAAAAGTACGTGTGTGTAGGCAGACCCGAGCTGTGGTTTTGCCCTCCATTCTCCTCCTTCTGTCTTGCCCAAGAGTCTCGTGGCAGAGAAGCAAGGAAAGAGACATAAGCCACAAAGAAGCCACATTCCATGTGTAAGACATGGCCTTGCTCACAGTGGTCGAGACAGTCTGAGAGGCAAGCACACCCTGGTATTACACAAGGACGTTCAGGGAGCTTGGGGGAGGGAAGCTAGTGAGAAATTCTTGGGAAAAGCTGGACTCATTGTTATTTAGACACAGTGGTGGTTTGAACAGCTATGGCCCCCACAGACTCTGGTGTTTGAATGCTTGGCCCTTAGAGAGTGGCACTATTAGGAAGTTGTTGGAGGAAATGTAGCACTAAGAGGGCAGGCTTTCGGGTCGCATATATGCTCGAGCTATGACCAGTACTCAGTCTCCTTCTGCTGCCTGCGGATCAAGCACTCTTACGAGGCTCCTTCTTCAGCACCATGGCTGCCTGCATGCCGCCATGTCCCGCCATGGTGATACTTTGGACTAAACCTCTGAAACTGTAAGCAAGCCCCCCCAAAAATGTTTTCCTTTACAGAGTTGCTGTGGTCATGGTGTCTTTTCAGAGCGATCAAAACCCTAACTAAGACACTAAAGACCCAAGCAAGTATTCATGTGCAGTGACAAAGATGAGCATTCGCTGCAGTTCTGTGAAACAGAAGGAGCGGAAACAACCCAAGTGTAAGCAGGACATTCCAGTAAGCTCAGGAGCAAGCACACAATAAAACATGGTTTGTAAAAAAAGCAGATGTCAAAGCAATGGGGATGCTGTTTACACAGCTGAGCAGTGCAGACGCCGGCTAGAGGGATGGCAGGGCTGGAAGGCAGGCTTCACTTGATAACTGGTGTTCAATCTGTCACTCTGAAGCACTGGCATAGGCTAAAAGCCAGGCAAGCTGAGCCTCTCATAACAGGTATTTCCACCACAGAGATGCATGTAATGTGGATATACATTAAAAGCATTGTCTGACGCACTGTCTATAATTACCAAGAGAAAAACATGCTAATGACTGAGCAGGCCAAGGTGCTTGCCACCGAGCATGAGTTGCTAGGTTTAATCCCCAGAATACACATGCTGGATGGGAAGAACCAACTCCGAGCTGCCTAAACCCCCATGAGTCCACTCCCCTAAATAATAGATAAATGAATAAAAAACAAACAAATGTAACTACATTTTTTAAAAGATCTTTTTGTGCTGAAAAAATAAAACCAGTCAGCACTACTGCTGCAACCAAGTGATGAACTCCAGCCTTATCTAAGACTGGACAAATTAATTTCACAGGCTACAGTGGATGTTTTTAGAAAATAAGAGTTGGATTGCATGTGAGATGGTTTTATTATACAATGTTAAATTTCTTGGACATAATAAAGGTCCTGTAGCTATGGAAGAATAGCTAAGAGAAACAGGTTAAAGTATTTAAGGCAAAATATCATGATGCCTCAACTACTTTCAAATGACTCATAAAAAAACATATAAAAGTATAAAGAATAGTAAGTCAAATATGTATTTTTTCAGATTTTTGAAATTAAAGAGTTAGAAGATGAATATCATTGATAATGAAAAAGACATTCAATAGATCTCATAGTCTTTCTTGGATTTTTTGTTTTGTTTTGGGTTTTTTTTTTCTTAGTTTTTCAAGACAGAGTTTCTCTGTGTAGCTTGCTATTTAGAACTTGCTCTGTATATCAGGCTGGCCTCAAACTTACAGAGATCTGCCAGCCTCTGTCTCCCAAGTGTTGAGATTAAAGGCATGTGCCACCACTGCTCAGCTAGAAAGTCTTTCTTAATGTTTAGAAGATGAAAGTAACACAACACGCTCCACAGGTGTCTAATTCACACAAAACACGATGGCCCCATCGCCAGGGAGGTCCATGTTTTATGGCATCCACAGAAGACAGCTCCTCTCTGTGGAGGACAGAGTCTAAAAGGCAATTCTCCCCATCACTGCTAGTGCAGAACATCTAGGTAAAGAAATTTAGTTTTCCAGGCTGAGGCCTTAATCGTGTACCAATCAGGGCATGCTCCACTGTGCTTGTCTATACAGAACAATTTTCTGCTCTGCAAGCTTTCATTGACTTGCATGCGTTTCCTAGGGAAACAAATGCATCCCTGGCTCTCCAGTGGTTTAGGCGGAAGAAAAATAGCCAACCTGCCTGGTATCAAGGACCAAGAGTAGCAGAGATGCAAGCATGGCACTCAGGAAAGGAGTAGAACTTAAGAGAGCCAGGAAAGGGTCACCCCCTTTCAGGTCATCCTTGCCCTGAAAACAGTCTCTGTGACAGGTGAGGACAGTTTGGTAATTTGGCAAACCCCTTAAAAGCTACTTTCTTCTCCACACAACATTGATGACTTGATTCTGCCTTGGAGAAGACAAAGACATTTTTAAACCACAAAACAGTTTTTTTTCCATTACTGAATATAATATTGTTAAAATTATTGCATGAGGAAAGCTTGGGCTACACTTCTGCTCTTGTTTGGATGGCAATCTTGAGGAGACATCAGTTTGAGAGGGGAAGCAGAGCTGATTTTCCTACCTACTGCAGCAGCCGTCTTGGAGGTGGGAAGGTTGGTGCAGTCCCCAATGCCAAACACATTTGGGTATTTCTTATGCTGCAGAGTCTCTTTGTCCACGTCCACCCAGCCAGCAGAATCTGCCACAGGACTTGTCTTGAGGACATCTGGTGGGCTCATAGGTGGTGTGACATGAAGCATTTCATACTATACAAAACAAAAAATCCCAGTTATCGTCTATTCAATGTCTATGTGGCCCACAAGCTCTTCTCTGTCCCCTTCATTTTGTATATCATAATGGCTGCAGGGAACATTGTGCATCAGGGATTCTACCAATTCATATGCTCTCTAAGACCTTATGTGCTACTGTGGAGGATGATGAGAAACTAAACAGCTGTCCTCAAAGGTTGATATACTCTGCCTCTACTGAGCCCATGTCCCTTCAACAGAAGAGATGGGGGAAGCCAGTATTTTGAAATAGAATTCACTAATTTTCTAAAATAATTCACTGATGCTCCCATTTTTGATAAAAATTGAGAAGTGGCATTATTGCCCATCTTTCTCGACCCTCAACTATCAACTTAGTATGTCTGGGTTTGATTCTTCTGTTGTATTCTGGAAGGAGATGTTTAGTCTCTGAAACCTGTAAATATCGTGTTAAGAACTGGTGTGAGCATCATTCCCAAATAGGCCTCAACTCTCAACATAAAGAAAAGTGCCAGTCACCAGCATAAGAGAACAAACTGAGTGATAAAATTCTCTGACAAATTGGAGAAGAGGGATCTTGTCTACCTTTGGGTTTATTAAGTAATGTCGAATACAGGGATAGGTTTTCTTTTCCCAGGCATATAAATGAAGGCTACCCTTGACGAACCTCTGCTGAAGCTTTCATTCATTCATCAACTTTGTATTTATGGAATATTCTTCCACTCTTTGTAGGTCGTGTCTTATTCATTTTATTTTACAATTACATGTCACAACTTCAATATGATCAGGTCTACTTCAGGACACATTTACTCCAATATTCATGTTTCATCAGGGAAAAAAATGTTAACACATTAAAGATCATTTCAGCCTTATGACAGACAGTAGTCCCTAGTGTCCAGTGCCCTCCACTGGACTCCACAATCACTGAGAAGCCAGACATCAAAAAACTGAATTATATTTATTCAAACCATCTGTCTGTTAGATTACTACTTAAGCTCGGGAAATTGTTGTAAATGGTTGGTACTCTTTACCATTATACCCTTGAGGGACCTTTTGAGGGCATGAGTCCCTGACACCAGGTCTGCCTGTCAGTGAGCATGGAGAAACCTGGACCACTTAGCATGCTGTTTATAACGTGTCCGAGACCACTGGGCTTTAGGGCACACTATTTCTTACATGCTGTTCTCAGCCTTAGTTGAACATGAGAATCAGGGGGCAATGTCTGAACCCCAGTCTTCAGCCACCCTCAATCCACTCTCCAAGCCAATTAATCAAAATCTGTGTCATGGGGATCCAGGAATCAGCACATTTGACATGCTTCCTAGGTGATTCCGGCACTGAGAGCAGTTACTTGAAAACCTCCAGTGGTCTGTTTGATATTCCTAAGGCTAAGAGCATGATTGAAATATCTGAGCTGAAATCTTATCGCTCAAAGGTGACACAAACATCTCCCTACTTTACAAACTTGGTAAAAGGAAACATCCACTCATTCATCCAGGTCTCTACCTGCAGCCTTAACTCCCAGACCACAGCTGGAAACCACATCAACACACACACACACACACACACACACACACACATGAAATTAAGTTCCTTTGCTCAAGCTCACACTTTTTGCACAGACATTTGCTCTGGACGGACACTCACGGCTCATTCACTTCCACTTGCATAAAAGTCACAATTGTGGCTCACTTGCTTTCCAGAAGGAAAAAAAATGGGGAGCAGCAAGTTTAAAAAGTCTGAAGGTGGGAGGACCTTCCAACACTCACAACTCCCTGACAACCTGGAAAACTGGAAAGCAAAAACCAACAACAACAACCACAAGGAAGAGTGGAGATCCTGGTGTAGAACGGCAGCTAGCAGCCATACGGCCACCAGTGGGCCCTGGGCACAGGGCTGCATGAGAGCTGTTCAGCGAGGGACCCGGATCTGGAGGAGACTGAACCCAGATGAGCAGGGATGAAGTATCACAGCAGACAGCACGGAAGTGCTGAGAAAAGAAAGAAATGTGTCACCAGGACACAGAAGCCAGTTTGAAGAGGCTTCTGACCAAATCTGGGACAATTTGACCATGGAAATAATTATAAAAGCATTAATGAGTACTAAAGCATTGGAGAAAATGAGCATCTATGAATTCATGCCAGTAATTAATTGAAAACTTGCTGATAAAATGCCAAGCGCTTACTAGTAAATGTGAATAAAATTCTGGGGTCTAAAAACTCATATTGTAGTCACCACAGTGGAAGTGAGGTAGTGAGCATGATCAGTGGTTACTAAGTCGGGTGAAACTTCAGAGAACGGAGCGTACGCATGACCTGAAAATGTCTCTCTAAAGGCTTTCTTGTTAGCAAAGGAGAAAAAGAACAACAACGTGGTTGAGAAACTAGACAGTATCTGAACAGGAGACCAGAGCACACCTCCAAGGAGGAGCCTGTATGCTTGCAAATACAATTCCCTGGACCACACGGTTACCTGTGCAATGCTCACAAAGCAAAACTTATCACGGACATGAGAAAGGCTTCTGAGAAAGTTCAGGGGTTATACTGTTCTACAACATAGGAAATAAAGGAAAGCTGTGGAAATGCCCTAGATTAAAGGAGACTAAAGAGGTATCAAACTAACTAGACTGGAGAAGCCATTGGGTCAATCAACAAAACTGGATACGGGGAGTAGATAAAGCATCATAGATGTGCCAGATTTACTAAGCTGATTAATTACTGTGATCACATTTTTTAAAAAGTACCCTTATCTTAGGAAGTTTATCGGGAAAAAAAATCTATAAATAAGGAGAATAGTGCTTGATGAATGCAACCTATATTTAGGAAAATTAACAGAAATAGAGATGGGGGGAACTAAATAATCGAGCTAAAGCAACTGCTGCAAGATCCTGTGTGTGACTCCAACTAAAGCCAAACACAGTTTCATTTCTGTCCTTTTTGTTTTTACGTCTCCTCCGAGGTTTGAGGATATTTCCAAATAAAGGGTTTTTAAAGTGTGCCCCTGAGCCATCAGTAACATTTTTAATGATATTTAATGTATTCTGTTTAAGAAAGAAAAGTGGGTGCAGCGTATTTTTAAAAGAGATTAAGCTAAAAAGACTCAAATTTAGCTTTTTGATGTTTAGAAGACTAATCGCTGGTTCATTCAAAATTCTTTTTTATGGATTCCTTCGTCATTAAATACAGAGTGCAGTGTGAGTGTGTAGTGCTTTCTCACTGCTGGTAGCTCCCGCCAGGATGCTGTGAGCAAACAGTCTCCAGCACCAGCACATCTTGTCCTAATCTTCATAATTCCTCTACACAAGTAGTATTCCCACTCTGTGGGAAAGGAAACAGATGCCCGAGGCCAAGAGCACACAACACAGGCTAGAATTGTCCAAAGGAGGCTGGTGGCTCTGCCAAGTCCCTTGAGAAAGAATTTAAGAGCCGAGTGTTTGCACGGGTGAAAGATGTGTCAAGACACCTTTTTTCCACAGATGAAAACCACCTCTGTCTTTCTTTAAAGACCCACAGCTTCCTTCCCATTCATAAACAAGGCTGTTTCTCACACACCAACGGTTGAGACCATACAGGGCCTTGTATTTGAGGAAGCCCTCCCTAAACTGCAATAAAAACTCAAGCGAGGGTCTGGAGAGATGGCTCAGAGGTTAAGAGCACTGCCTGCTCTTCCAAAAGTCCTGGGTTCAATTCCCAGCAACCACATGGTGGCTCACAACCATCTGTAATGGGGTCTGGTGCCCTCTGCTGGCATGCAGGCATACACACAGACAGAATATTGTATACATAATAAATAAATAAACAAATAAATAAATAAATATTTTTTTAAAAAAAAATCAAGCGAAATAGTTTGACTGTCGGGAAGGGTAGCCCAGTGGGGACAGTAGCACTCTGGAGACAGAGGCCACAAATCTCTGAGTTTGAGGCCAGCCTGGTCTACAGAGTGCATTCCAGGGCATGTTCCAAAGCTGTCTCGGAAAACAAAACCAAATAAATAAATAAATAAATAAATAAGACAAAAAAAATCACTTGGCCCCGCAGATAAACCCTCCCCACTCCCTACTGACACAGTCTCTCCCCTCTTGCCTTTTCAGTTCCCCTTCTCGCCCTAGTTCAGCAGCCTTCCCCAGCAAGCTATGAAGGCAGTATGGGAGGAGGTGCCTCTGTGTCCCCCGCAGCAGCTGCATGGAGCAGCAGGTACAGCCCAGGCAGTCAGGTTAACCCGCCAGCCACTCACCTGAATTACTTGTGTCTCCCCAGGCTTGTCCAGGTTCTCAAAAACAGCCTCCTGTTTGTCAGCTCGGACTTCAATAAGGTTGTGTTTATAGTTCACAGTGAGGTCCCTCTCCTGGATGATCTCCTGCAAGGCAGCTGCATACTTCTTCACCCCAAAGATTGCTCCAAGAGCAGTATTGAAGATGATATTAGCCTTGGGTCTCTTTCCAGTCTAAGAGAAACGGAAGAGAAAAGCCAGACGATTATGCCAGTGCCATTTTGTTTTTCATGTATGTCTTCTTTTCATCCAGACCAGAATTCAAGCCCTCAGTAGAGATCGTGCCAGCTTTTGACCAGAAGTTAAGTTGGGAGACCGTCAAATGCTTGTACCAACCCTTATGATCTTGAATGAACTTCCTCAGCATTGGGAGTCATCGCTGAAGCTGTCTCTAAACTCCCCACTTACGAGATTACTGTGGTTTACAGAGCCACTGCCAGGCTCCAAGAACAGAGATCCTCAAGTCACCCCCTCCCTTTGTCCCTGTCTGTCCTTTTCCAGAAGCACAAGTCGGTTTGGGTCCTACCATGGCTCCAGTCAAACCATGCCTCAGTGAGCCGAATGTCGTGTCTCAGTGAAGGTCACAGACGGCAGAAAGACCACACTACGTGATGCCAGTGTACTCCACGGCTCTCACACAGAAGGTGTTTTTGGCAAACCTCCCTGACCCTCATTACAAAAAACAAAAAACAAAACCTCTTTCCAAAAGCTCAGAAATTCCATGAGAATGTTTTTTGAGCTTTAAAATTGGCATTTTGCCTATTTGCAAATGCATGTATCAAAAGTCAGAAAATACTCATAACCTTGAGACTGAGTGAAAGCAATTGAGAGTCGTGTGTGTGTGTGTGTGTGTGTGTGTGTGTGTGTGTGTGTGATTTTATAATTAGTTGCCTAACAACAGATACTAAAGTATTTAGACAGTCTCTAACATAGCTGGCCAGTGAACTTTTAGAGTCAGTTTTAAAGCATGTCACATGGAATACTCTGTATGTACAGTATGATTGTTGTCATATTTTTTAAGTCTATAGAGAAACCTCGTCTAATTGAAGAGAAGAGTTTTATGAGCAAACGTCTGTGATGAGTGGTCTCTTCCACTTCCAGCTATGTCACTGTGCACACGTGGAACAAAACTTCTAGAAATATAAAGATCAGACGACGGGGGTAAAAGCGGACTTGTGGCAGGTGCTGGGTGGTAGCACCTGCCCTTGTCTCTGTCCTGAAGAGGGGACACACCTTCCTGAAGTAGGCTTCTGACAGGTACATAATCTTCTGGGGGGCGCCCGCACACTTCACTGGAGTGTTGGGGAAGGTGAAAACTGCATTGCCCTCCTTGAAGTCCTGCAGGGCCTTCCACGTCTTCTCCACTGTCTTGACCGAATAATTGGACCCTATTTTGGGATAAGCAAATCCTTCAGGGAGTCCTTTAATCTGCAACCAAACACACAGAAATTTGTCTTTTAAAAAGATAGATTAAAAAGTGTGAGATAGATAAATAGATGAAATTTTATTCCACCATGAAGAAAAGTTAAATCATGACATTTGTAGAAAATGTACATAACTGAAGATCATTATATTGGGCAAAATACAGCAAACTCAGAAAAGCAAATACCATATTTTTTCATATGCATGTTCTAGATTTACATTTACATGTGTGTGTATGGTGTGTTTATGTCTTTGTGAGTAGTATGTGTGGGATGTGTGTGTGGTATATAGTGTGTGTATGTATGTGGTCTGTGTGTGTAATGTGTGTACGTGTGTGTGCAGTGTGTGTATGCATGTGTGTGTTATGTGTGTACATGTGTGTGCAGTATGTGTGGTATATGTGTGTAGTGTGTGGTGTGTGGCATGTGTGTGTATCTGTGTGATGTGTGTACATGGTGTGTGATGTGTGTGTATAGTATGTGTGTATGTACATGGTATGTGCATGTGTGTGGTGTGTGTATGTGTGTGGTATGTGTATGTGTGTGGTGTGTGTGCAGTGTATGTGTATAGTGTATGTGTGGTATGTGTATGTGTGTATTGTGTGTGTGTGTGTGTGTGTGTGTGTGTGTATATATATACATGAAGCAATTGGAAAAGGAACCATAGAGGAAAAGAAGAGGCCATAAGAGAGGGGAGGGGAAGGGAAGGAAGTAATGGATACATGGGCCATGAAAGCTAAGGAAGGAATATTTAAGGGAGGAAGGGGCCTACTAACTAATGTAGGAGGATGTGAAAAGACACATGAAGATGTCTTAATGAAACCCATTATCATGCATGCTAATTAACAAAATTAAGAAATAAATATATGAACAAAAAATAAAGATGCTTACTTTAAAGCACTCTTTAGTATATGTATAAATTTGCCATTTATCGGAGATGAAAGCAAATGTATATACTAAAAACAGAAAAATTTGTCACAGTGCTTTGGAGCCCTTGTTCTTTGCCTACAACCCTCAGACATTACAGTGGCATCAGCCCCCTATACTCACACAAGGAACAGACGGGTAAATGAGAGGCTCAGACCACAGCCATGGCCCCTAAAGTCACCTGTCAGGCTGCAGAATGGGCTCAGCCTTGGTGAACACAACTCTGCCTCCCTGGGCATGAGGCTGCAGCTGAGATGCAGCTCTTCCCACCTTTAGAGTGAGGACAGGACAGCAGCCACAACTGCCTTCAGGAGAACCACACGGCTTCCTGAGAAAACAGGCAGGACCAAGAGTCATTCATCCTGATTCAATAAGACTGAAATTGCCTCCTGGGTTGTGCAGCTAAGACTCTTGGCGAAGCAGTAAAGCAAGGCATTAAACACATGGCCTTTGGAATACTAAACATCAGGGTTCTGTCCCCTTGCCTACTAAATAGTGTTGTAACTCTGAATAAGTTACCTTGTACTTAAAAGTCACTGTTAAGGGAAAGGGTGCCATAACTTGGCAACCAAATTCCCTCCAGGAAGTTCTGTGTGACGAGGTGTGTCTTATGCTCCCTCATCAATCAGACTTGCTTTCAGGAAATGCTGAGGCAGAGAGATGAGAGCAGAGAGAAACACATGAACATCAGGGAAGAGAAGAAATGGAATTGCCCTTTGATAGTACAAAGGGAGGCTGTGTGCTAGGGAGCTGATGACTAGCCTGTCTGTCACATGACGGATCAACGAATTAGCAGGACACCATGCTGAAGTGTGAGCTGGCATGAGAAAGAGCAGAGGCAGATGGTCCATGTCAGGCATGAGAGCCCCATACATCCAACAGATGGAGTGCAGAACCAGCCTGCCAGAGACCATCACATTTCTGCCTAGTGCTCCACGGGAATCTCATGTCTGCAAATGGTTGCCTTCTTTTTCACTTGAGACATTTTCTAGAATTTGCAGTCAAAGATTGCCTGGTAAGTATGCCAGTCACAGTTAAGTTCCATTCCCTCAGCCTCAGTTTCCCCATCTATGGAAAGGAGGAAGCTGTAAAGGATCCCTCTCAGTCCCCAGCATCTCTCTTGATGAGGAGTGGGAACTCCATAGCAATGGCCGCCTTTAAATACTGCTGCTTCTTAGCTTGCTACAGGGGGCTTTACAAACGCTCACTCCTGCCTTCTTCCACCCTCCTCACAAGGCAAGGAGGCCACTAGAGAACTCCATATAGCATATCTCAACACAGTGCCACTACCTTTCCCCAGGCATGTCATGATTCTTCACACCTGAACACACCCCAGAGACCCTTCCTGGGCCACCTCTACCTAGGTGGGAGCACATGTCGGCAGCCTGTGACACCACCAGACTTTATGTACCTTGACTATTTGTCTCACTGCCTCAAAAACCCCCAACAAGTTCCTGGGAATCATAACAATGAATGGATTGTCCTAGTGTATTTTAGGAATATCTACTCAAATCTCATAATGTCAGTGAACACGTAGTGCCCCTGCTTGCTGAAAACACATCTAAAAAGCTTCCAGGTAGCATGTATATTGTGCTGGTCATTTCATACACCAAACGCTCAAGTCTCTATACAATGATGCCTAAATATGCTTCCAGAGTCTGATGAACTAACTGTTGTGTTCTGCTATTGCAATCTGCTTAAGAATTCAAATTCGATCTGATTTGCAAAGGAAAGCCATAAAGCCAGCCTAGCCCTGTGTAACAAGGCAGCTTCCTGGGAGTGCAGCAAAAGCTTGTTTCTTCAAGAAACACAATTAGGGCACAGACATACTAAACTGTGATTAAACTTTAAGGCTAAAGCACATTATTATCACTGACAAAATCTTAGAGAAGACGTTTTGGCATCCTGAAAAGGTCTCTAAGAAACAAGTTAGGCTTGGTGTGCAGGGGTTAGTGTCTTAGAACCGTTTCCCTATCATTCCCCATTACAAATGAATACAAGGAAAGAATACAGTGTTTTAGTTTTGTCTTAGCATAAATCAGAAAATGTAACACAGCAACAATTGAAGAAGGTACCTTCTCATAGTCCAGCTGGATTCCAAGAGCGATGATAAGATACTTGTAGGAGATCTACAACACACATAAAAAAATATATAGTTTTAGACCAATGCTCAAAAACCAGCACCGTGCCTCTGTTTGTCAGTGTAAGTGTCTCCACGTGGATGCTGGTAGGCAAGGGGGGGTGGACACACACTGCAGTTAGCCATCCTTCCTTTTCTGTAGCCTCATATCTCGCTGCCTCAAAACTCCTGTGCCCGGCCTCTGAAAGCTTGGGGCACCCATAATTTTATGCACTGGAAAATGATGAAGAGGTCATAATCCTTGTGCAAAGCTTGTGCTTTTTCATATTGTAAAATAAACAACTTTATAATCTCAAAAGACAGTCAATTCATTTTAGATCAATGGGCACTTTATGAATCTGATCTATACTATGAACTGAACCAATATCATAATTAGGAAACTTCCTTTGAAGGTTACTGAAAAGGATGTTACATACTTTTTATGTTTAATGATTCAGATGAGTTTTGTGATTGTACATGCTGAAGACAAAGATATCCATAAATATGGTAATGGACATATATATATATGTGTGTGTGTGTGTGTGTGTGTGTGTGTGTTTAGGATTATGGTAAAGACACGTTGGGATGAGAAACTGTAGAAGGGATGCAAAGTATAAGAACATCAATTTAAAATATTTAAACCAGAAAACACTTAAATAAGAACCAGGAGCCCAGCAAGGAGACATGGGTGGGAATACCCATGCTCTCAGATTAAATGAAAGAGCAGCCAGCGGCAAGCTGAGCAAACCCCAGCTGAAGAGAATGGACGCCAAGACGTGAGTGTTCCACTCTGTCTGGGGAGTCTAGCCGTTGTTAAAGAGAACCCACTTTGTCACAAAGGAGACTCTGCTCCAGAGTACCCAAGCTTCACTGTGCCTCTCACCCTTGCCACAGGTGCCAAAGCCTCCTTAGCACAGAGCCCGTGAAGCTTTATGGCAGTGGGTATGTTATACAGAAGCCACGCCCTCCTCCACTTCACAGATCACTTCTAGAGGATAAAGCCTGTAGTCCTAGGACCTAGTGAGGAACCAACAATGCTTGTTGGATGAATAAATATATGGAGGAACAGTTTTAGCTTCATTTTTTTTAAAAAATTAAGTTTATCAAAATTAACAGACAATAAAAAAACATCCATGTCTGTGTGCTCTGGGCACACAGGGAGTCAACAACACCTTGACACTCTGGGTTCCATAGGGAAGCCAGCTATTGAAGGGCACAGGAAATGACAAGAGGTCTGGGGTATGGGATGATGCCCTACTTGGAATATCATTTGAGTTATTAATGTTATCATGAGTAAAGTGCCCAGGAGAAAAGATAGGAGCTCTACAGAATGGCCTAGAACCAGTAGGACTGTTCTCTTCCACAGCTAGGTGCACTGTGTGCCTTTTCCAGTGACACTCAGCCCGGTGCTGAAGCAAGTGGAGTTCAAGGTCAATTCACGAGTCTCCATCCTTCCTTCCTACATGACTCCCCCCTGCCCTGGAAGAGAGAAACGCTGGTCCTAATTTTACCTAACAAAAAAGCATATATATATATATGTGTGTGTATACATATATATATATGCACATATAAGTAAATATATGTGCACATATGTGCATGGCTTGTTTACTTAGAAGTCTTTGCTCATAGGTCAAGAGGCTTCTCTGTGATACCACATATGTCTCCTTGATACAACCAAGCCTGCCTCATTTAGTAGACCCCTTGGCAGCCCAGGAATTCCTCAGTGTCTCTATA
This sequence comes from Arvicola amphibius, assembly GCF_903992535.2. Taxonomy (NCBI): domain Eukaryota; kingdom Metazoa; phylum Chordata; class Mammalia; order Rodentia; family Cricetidae; genus Arvicola; species Arvicola amphibius. The sequence goes on from NC_052051.1 coordinate 52,855,429, forward strand.
GTGGGGTTCATTATCTTGAAGATTATCAATGTCTTACATCTCTTGAGAACAAGTGTCCTAGTAGGTATTGTGGCCATGCACCATTTGTGACTTCTAAGGCTCAGAAACTTGGGAAAATTGTAGGGTCTTGTTTTGAGGCTATTGAAGAAGTTGGTGAATCTGGTAGGGTGTTCTTCTAGGACTTTATTGAGCAGAGAACAGCATACGCTGATAGCATCAGAAACCATACAGAAGGTCTCCCGGGATATATCTTGTTGGCTTCAGTTTATCCTCCCACAATGTCTGAGTCTTGGATTTATGATTCTTGTCACCACCCAGTTAGCAATTTTCACCACAGATGGGCTCATTTAAGTTCAAGTTTTAATTCCGTACATGTCCTCAGAAAGCTGTCTTTAGATTGCATAAATTAATCAGAGTTCTTTAGCAAACTTGATTCAATTTACCAAATCAGTCTATTCTTGGTTTACCTTCTTCTTCCATAGACACTAGATGGAAGTGGACGTGTGGTCACTGCTATGACCTAGACTGTGTCCCTGACACTCCTGCCTCTGCAGTCTGTTTTCTAGACCACGAGCCTTAATACTTCTCTAAACTTAAGTGTTTTCCTTCTTAGCCTTCCTTCTCCAGCCATACTGGCTTCTGTTCCCACCAATGTCTCTGCTTCCTTCTTTCCCCAAGGCATTTGCCTGTAGTGCCCACCTCTCACCCTGACTGATGTCCTCTGGCCCTTTAACTTAGAAAGGCTCACTTTAGGCAAGCCTCTCTTGACCTGACAAACCTGATTGGTTCCCTCTTGCCTTGCTGTGGCTGAGTAATTTCTTGTATGGTTATCTGAAACCCTTATCGTTCCCATCAGACAGAGTTCCTGAAGGAGATAAAGTCTCCATCCTTCTCATCCTTGGGTGTTCAGTCTCCAGAATGACATCTAGGGCAGAGAATGTATGCTGTCAATATTTGTAAGGAAGCCGTGTCTCGGTTTCTCCATTTGTGAAATGAGAACAGTGCCTACCTCGCTGAGCTGCTCTGAGCACTCAATGAGCAGGAAACTGTAAAGCACTTAGAGCGGTGCTTTGCCGAGCGCATGCTCAAGAAGTGTTGCTGCTGGTTTATAAAGAACATTAAAAAGGGAAAGGAAATATGGGCAGCATGTTCACCGTGAGCCAGGACGGCTTAGTCACTGGCTGAAGGCAGGTTTGTCATCTTTGAACCCGTGTTGGCATACTTCTGTTTCTAAATTACTGTGTGACATTTATTTAGTAGGTGGGCCTGGAGTTTTGCAAGGGTTTAGCTGCTGATTTACTAGTTTCTTAGTGTCAGGATCCCTTAACACCCTGTCCACACCCCAATTCCTTGTATGAAATGAGGATAATTGTCCATATTAGGCCTTCTGGCAAGGTCTATGCTGTTCTCTGCCATTGCTCAAAAGTCATGTTTACAAGCTTTATAGCCCCTTGGGGTTTGGGTCAGCTCACTTGGAAACTCGTTCTAAAGGCTAAGGTTTGCTTTTTGTTTTCTTTCTAGTTAGGCTTTATTCTTTCTTAATGACCTCCCTCCCATAAGCTTGTCTGTGTACAGTCCTTACAAATAATCAATACTACACTTTGATAAAACCACCGAGGTATGCGTAGAGCAAATATCTTTCCATTACAGTGTTCCTGTGTTTTCCCTGCAGGGCATCAACTGAGATCCGAGGCCTCCTGTCACTTCTCATGTCTTTCAGTGGCTGAATTTCCTACAGAACCAAAAATGTCAAGGTGTTGACTCTGAATGGCACAGAATACAGATCAGGATGGATGTTAGTATCCATCTACTTGGATAAGAGCCTATTTTTCTCAATCAACCAAAAGTGTTTGCTTATATGTCTACTCATCCAGCAAGCATTGGTAAATTCCTTACTAGTTCTAGGACTACAAGGAGCAGATGCAACCTTTATCCTCTAGAGGGATTCTGTTAAGTGGAGGAGGGTATGTCTTCTGTGTAACATGCCCACTGCCATAAAGCATCATGGGTTCTGTGCTAAGGAGACTCTGGCAGGGGCCTGTGGCAAGAGTAAGTTTCCTGGAGAAGTGACTGGCAGCTGCTGTTCCGGGCTCAGAGCAAATGGAGAACACCAAGCTGCATCTGGATACCGGGTAGTGGACCTGTGGTCTCACTCACCCTTGTACTCCCAACTGCTCCATCAAATATGAAGGAAACGGTTGTTGAAAAACCTGTAGGTCTAGTGTAGGAAGTAATGTCTAAATAGTGTTAAGCACTTCTGAACCTCATCTCTGGCAACATCACATCCCCCTGAGGACTGAGACAAACCTTAGTCACAGGACTCCCCTAACTGTGTCCCTACTTTGACTGGTGTGGGCATTTCACAATGCTCAACTCCCATGGAAAAGCAGATGTCAGTCAGAAACACTAGCTTACTTCAAAGCAAAGGGGGAAATGCACCTGCTATTTTAATACGTAGAAATAGCATTTGTTCAGCAAAACTTCAGTCACAAGACTCTACAGTAACCAATGAGGCCCGCCATATCACATAGTAGGTGTTCAACAAATACTTTTTTTAGTTTATTAATTCAAAGCCACTCACTCTATCTTCCAGTTACTGCACACTGTCATTTTTTGCATCTTTAACACAGATATAAACACACACGTGGGTATCTATGCCATCTTCTACCATGAGAATGTCGCAACCTGAGACTGGTCATGCCCCCCTTGGTGACAAGAAAGCCCAACAGTCGTGACGGTTACCTCCTTGCCATTGTCTGTGCGGATACAGTTCTTGTCTGGGTTCAGCTCGGCCACTCTGTCTTGAATCCACTCCACACCAGATGGAATCACACTTGCTGTGGAACGGCCGGACAAGGACAACTGTTTGGCACCAGCACCCACTAATGTCCATATTGGCTGATAGAAATGTCTCTGAGAAACAAAGTGTTAAGGAGATTTGTTTCCATTTGAGCCTTATCTAAAGAGTCTTAGCTTAAATTATCTCAACTAGACTCCCAATTAGTCCCTCCTGACCCTTAGAGCATCACACAGAGAAGTCCATAGAGGGTTAATTCCTACTGCTGCGTTTTCTCATATATTAACTCTGAAAGATCACCAACCAAGAGTACTTCCAAGACTAACAAAAAAATGATAAATTATCTTTAATGACCACTGGCTTAGTCACAATTTCTCACTGCTAAAAACTGAGTTTGTATTTATTATGTATGTGTTACATATATAAAATATACATATAGATCATATTTATCTATCTATGCACATAACTTATGTGTACAGATGGAAAAAAAATTAGGTCCAGAAGCAACGTATGATTCCTTCAAAGAATGTGGAGATTATAGCAAGTCTAGAAAGCTCACTGGCATTTCTGGGGGGGTCATCAAAACCTCACTAACTTCAAACCATGTTCCCACAATGGACTGTAGATGCTTCTGGTCCATTTGTCTATTCCTTTCTCTAGGGTTCTACACACAAATCCAATAGGTACCATACTCTTATCCATAAACCAAAACATAAATAAATTCTCATGGTCTTCTGCAGCACTCTTGCTTCGGATATCCTATTGTTAAATTTCATTAATCATGAGAGTTCTAGTCTCGGGGAAAAGGGCAGGTTAATTTAATGAGTTCATTCATTTGGGTGGATCAAGAAACCAAAAACTCTTCATATTACGACAATGCTTTCGGCATTTTGGCCAGTCTGGCTGGCCAGAGCAGCCTGTAACTCGGGGGGGGGGGGGGGTAAAGGAGACAGAAGACTAGTTTGTACTCTCCCTAAGGTCAATAGCGGTTGTGATCCCGAAAGAGGAGGGCAGAGCTCTCCAGCTGTGAGAGCTCATCAATTTCGAGTCCATCTTGAGCAGAAAGCGGAAGAGAAACAGCAGCTCAAGGGTTTCCTCAGTCTACAAACATCAGCGCCAGCAATCAGGCCCAGCAGGCATCCAGAGCCTGAGTATGACAGACTCTGTCAAGAAAGGTCCCACAAGTGCTTTCTCACAGGGCAGGACAGAGATGACTGCCTAAACCTACAGCCAGTCCACCCCCAAGGCACCTGATCCTGTCTGATCTCCGAAGCTAAGCAGGGTCAGCCCGGTGAGAATTTTAGTGAGAGAAATGACCGCTCAGTTCCCAGAAGAGCTATACACATTGTAAAGAAAAGCACCGGTGGGAGACCCACTGTGGGTCGGCCACAATACAGTATGCACCAGAGAAGACAGCCACCTGATACAGCTCTCAGACCACTGCCATTTGAGGTGGTCTTCCTGGGTTGAAATGACTGTAGTGTTTCCTAGGGGAATCTTGTTCCCTGACAAAACAGGAATACGTCTTTCTTGTCCTACCCACCTACCCCAGAACAGGCACTGGGCCCACTTGGCTTTCTTCTCCCACAGGTACAGATCCCAGCTGGCCCACACCTAGCTTCTCCTTGGGGAAACATCAGGCAAACCATCAAAAGTCTTGACTATTTTTTCTGAAGCTTCTATTATCTTAAACCATTTCCAGGGAACAGGGAACTTGCTCTCCGCTATCCTATGGAGACAGGGCATACTTTTCTTAACCCTGGCCTACCCCAAGGTGAAAATTCCCACAGCACAGAACACCCAGAGGTTTCCGTATGAGGACAAGGACCAAGAATGCAGGTGTTGATGCAAACCTGGGTTGACACGGATTGCTCCTAACTGTTAGAATCTAGGAGGGGAGGCAGAGCGAAACCTTTGCTCTCTCATATCCAACCTTCAGAGCGAGTGTGACCCTGTCAATAGTTTAAGACTAGTATCCTCAAAAACTGTGATAGCACAAGTGGTTGCTGTTTGAACCAGGCATGCTGTAGTAATCTGTTGTGGCAGCCCTAATGAGCTGGAACTGAAGAGACCCAAAAGGCTTAGCGGTCTTGCCTCATTCTCAGGTACCCTCCACCTCCTCCCAGTGATTTATCATGATTATTTTAAAAGAATTTTTTCATACAATATATTGTGAACATATTCTTTCCCCTCCCCAAACTCCTCCCAGATCCCCACCACCTCCTGGTTTTTTTATGCCCAGGAAAAGCATTAACCATAAAATGGAAAATCTATGCACCCACACCGACTAACACATACACGCTGTCACACGCGCCAAGGGACGCTTACCTCGCTGGGTTCAACAATAGCCACATTCTCTGCTCCCACTTTCCTCTTCATACGAGTGGCCATGGTGATTCCTCCACTGCCCCCACCCAGCACCAGCACCTCATAGTGGTTCTTGGCTGTGCAGCAGGCTCCTGTGTGCAGCTGGAGGGGTGCAGCCTGCTGAGTGCCCAGCCTGAGGAAACAGGCAAAGAGCCGGGCACGTGGACTGGATACAACAGCAACCAGTGGGGCCATCACCAGGTTAGGTCAGGCTAAAAGGAAGCAGAAAGATCACTCTATGACCTGGGGAAGGGGAGGCTGGCATCAGATAAGTTCTGGTACCTACTGTCTGTGCTGAAGTCTGCCTTCCTTCTGGGAAGCCGGCTTCTTGCGAACTATGGGTTAATGGATACCTATTGGCTCAGCCTTCCCTTTCTTTTCTGCCTATTGGGCCTCTAGGACTGTTTGAGAGATGGACCCCTGCCCTTTCCTATTTTATTCGTGCACATATGTGTGCCCATGAGAACAACTTGTGGGGGTCAATTCTCACCTTCTGCCATGTGGGTCCTGGGGATTGACTCGGTCCTCAGTCTTAGTAGCAAACACCTGTTGAGCCATCTTGTCAGACTTTTATGGGTGGATACAAGCTATTAATACGGGCGATGGGAAGTGAACGCTCTCCTCTACAAAAGCAGGAAGTGTGCTTAAGCGCTGAGCCATCTCTCCAATCTGGCTCCCCCTTTAGAATCTCACTAATCATTTGTCTCGCCTCCTTGTCCATCCAGGGCACCGTATGTTTCTCTGCAGCTGTCTTCCATTCTCTCAGCACACGCAAATGCTTCTTTGGCTTTTAAGCCCATGAAAGTGGACCTGCGGGTCTGCAACTAGAGACCTGTCATGGCCCTTGCCACAAGGGTACCTGTGACCTTGCTGAAGAGCAACAGTCAAAGAAGAGTCTGACTTTCTGCCACTCAGAGTTCATGCTGATCATGGAAATCAGGGCTCTGCTTACCCAGGGAAACACAGGCTTTGGTCCCCAGGCTCTGTTTACTCAGGGAAACAAAGTCAAGTCAAACCCATTAGCTGTACAAGCAAAGCCCTTCAATACTTGGAGCAATTTCAAGCAGATGATTAATACAAGCCATAAAAGGAGCCCTATCTGGTATCATAAAGATCATAAAGCTGTAATTTATGTAAAGAATCTGAGCCTGCTGCTGAATGGTCTTTTGTTGTATCAACTTCACAAACAACTCCTCCTCAAGAGTCTCTCAGAGACGCTCCTCCCGTTAGGAAAGTGAGCATCCACCCTGGGCAGTCAGTTCCTCAGCAGAGAGAACAGTGGGGCTTCTAGAGAGCTGGCCTTATGCTCTCCGTGCAAAGCACTGGCCTCACATGGAGGACATCAATGACTTGCATGAGTTAAGGGTCTAGGCTTTGAGTTACCATAGTGCCCCAAATGTCCCTATTGGTTTCAGCCCTGTGAGTTCAACCAGGGTCCAAGAAGCCTTTATTCAAACACAAACACTCCCTGAAGAGTAAAATTCCTAGCCACCAACATCTGAATGGGGATGACCTATTATACCACATCCACAGACTGGAAACGAGGGAGGCTGAATGGGCATAGAGGTTGGGGGGCTATAGAACACTGAACCAAGAGATGGAAAGAAAGGAAAACCCTGAAGAAAAAAAGGATGGGGTGGAAGCAGATGCCAGTTTTAATCGGTATTAACTCAGCTGCAGAGCTTTGTTGAAGCCAAATATTCCTCAAACTTCCAAACCCAAGACCCACAGAAAGAGGAGCTGGCCCACACGCCATTGCCTCCAGGGTAAAAGCAATGCAACTACTCTAGAAAACAACACCTGACATCCCTCCACCCTGCCTTCTGTTTCTTGGGATAAAGCATAAGGAAGTAGCTTCTAATACGGAAGAAGAAAAAAGTTTTACAAAGATATCTCTAGCGTACTTTTCATAACGTAGCCAGCCCTCCTTGAACAGTCTGTGGATGACTACTGAAGGCACCCTGGGACAAACAACAGCAGACTCCACTCCAGCCAGAGCCAGTCCTGGCCCTCAACTGTTTCTACCAAGTTAATTTCTGATCACTCCGGTTTTATACAGAGACAGAGAGTGTTCTAAATGACAACTATGGAGGAAAGGTTGGGTTTACATAATTACAACAATGAGTCATGAGATCTTCTAAAATATTAATGTGTACAAATAATATATCAAGTGCTTAAGGTTGGAAAACAAATAAACATACTATATCATATCATATTATATATATATGTTACCCCAACAAAGTAAGAGAAAATATATTCTAAAAGGAAAAAATAGCCAAAACGTCATAATGAATAAGTTCTTTCTCTGGGTTTTAGAATACTGGATGATTTTGATTTTTTTTCTGGTTATAAATGTTCTACTAAATACATATTTGACAATAAAATATCCATATCAATGATAATAAGCGACACTGGTGACATCTTTTCTGCCAGCATTGAACTTGCAAGTCGACTACCATTATCGCCCTAATATATAGGTGACCAAACTGAGGCAGACAGCATATCTGTGACTCTCTCCAGGTCATACAGCCCGAAGGTGGCAGGCTGACTTAGCGCCAGGACTTCTACTTCAAATCCCTCTGTTATTCTATATCTATGATCTCCTACATCTATATCAACACTGACCAACCATGGCTGCTCAGAAGTATCCAACCTTTTGACCTTATGATATGTGGTTGTCATCTACGAATGTGTTGGGCCACATTCACAGGTATCCTGGGACACATGTAGCCTCTGGGATGCATGTTGCAACGTTCCTGTTAGATCTTTACTCTCCTCCAAGTCCCAGGTGTTAAAGTTTGGTCTTCAAGTTATTGGCAAGTGGTGGTAGCCCAGGAAGGGAAACCTAGTTGGAGGAAGTTGGGTAACAGAAGGCATGGCCCCAAAGAGGACCTTGGAACCCTGATCTCTAAGTCCTCCACACAGACCCCTGTCTCTCTGCTTTCAGCCACCATGAGGTGAACAGTCGGCCACAGCACACTAATGCTCTGCCTCAGCAAGGGCCGAATGCACCGAGGCCAAGTGACAATGGACAGAGATCCCTAGAAGCAAGTGCCGAACATGACCTCAGACTTTTGTCACAGGAATGGGAAATTGACAATCAGAAACAACAAAACAGTGCCTGCATGATAATGTTAAATGGGAGGAAACGATTATTGTCCATGAATTCTCAGCAAGGGGAAACATTTTCCATTGTTCTCACCCTGCAGCCAGCTCCGCAGGAAGAGCTTTGTTATTTCATTTGTTTCATTTTGTTCAGGCCACCCAAAAGAAGGCAGAGCTAAGTGTCCGGTTCGCAGCCACTCCAGTTTGAGTTAGCTGACCTCAATTCTTTTGAAACTTGCACAAACGTTTCCCTCATTCAGCCAAGAGAGCCACTGCTGCTTTAATCTCAGTGTTTACCCAGAGTCTGTTTCTGGGCTCAGCACAGCTAGGGAAATGCCTTCCAAGCGAGCTGTTTCAACTTCATTAATGAACAGCAGAGTGCCCCAGCTGTTAAAGCCATAGTCTCCTTTCAAACATGCAGTTCCAAAACTACACAACTACTAAAGACATGTCTCATGCCCTAAAATACGTGAAATCTTCACATCCTTTTTATTCTAGCCATGTAACATCAGATCAGGGACTCCAGAGCCATCACCCAGCTCTGTGAATGAAGAAGAGAAAGCCTGAACCAGTGTCAAAGATTAGGAAGAACTTTGTGGAAATATTCATAAGCATAATATTTAAGACCTCACTTAGAACTATAGTTCACTAATATGTGTGCACATGCGTGCATGCATGTATGTGTGTGAGCATGAACGCATGCATACATGTGTGACATTTAGCTCAAAGCTCCTGTAACCTTAATAATTTCTGCCTTTGTGCTATTGGGGTGATTCAGGGTAAAACCCCTAGACTCAGCATGGGACTTGTTACCAGAAAAGTCAAACATAATTACAATTACAGGGTTGAGACTTTGAGCCACAAGAAGGAAGAAGTAGCAGTGGGGCTGTAGAGTATGTTCTGGTAAAAATCCTAAATAAGCTGCTAAGAACTTCCTCAGAGTTACAAACTCAGAGGCTCTGGGACAGTGCTGTATCCAGAGAAGGCACAGAAGTGCTGTGCTCCCAATACCTTCTAATCGGGAATTCTTGTGTTATATCCTTTATAATAAACTAGTAAATGCCAGGTGAGTGGTTTCCTGAATTCCGTGAGAAGTTCTAGATAATTATCAAACCTTCAGGGTGATCACAGGAAGTTCTGAATTTGTATCAACTGGACAAACATGTGAGTCATCTGGGCCACCAGTTTTGCGGGAATCCAAAGTGAAGATGGTCCGTGTGGCTGAGCATGGAACTCTTACTGTTAATATAAATATTTAATTGATTTTTTTAAATACTCTGTTGGTATCAAAGAATGGAATGGTATTGATGAGCAAGATATTTGGTGTTAGAAGCTAGGTCAGGAAACACTTAGAAGCCAACACGCATGTCTGATATTGACTTAAACCAAATCTAAAGCAAGAACTAGAACATCAGACAAGTCACAGGGGTGACAACCACACAGTTTTAACCAGAAGACAGAGATTGGAAGGCCAAACTTTCCCCTGAAGTCAGCAGAGAGGAAATGGAAAGCCCTTGATAACAAAGTAAGAAGGGAGCATAAACCTAACACAACTTCCCAGGCTCCCCACAAAACAGTCTGGAACCTATGCACTTGTTAGTCTAATAAGTGTCTCAGCCATCAGTGTTTCAAAATGAAGCAGCCACTTTACCTCTGCATTCTTATTAAGTGAAACGCACACTTTAACAAATCAATAAACACGGCTAACTTTGCTTTCATTTGCAAGTGGCACATTCAATACCATTTACAATTAAATGATACCATGCTTTTAAGCTAGATAAAAATTCCCCAGCTGGTCCTAAATCAATTGAGTGCCTCCTTCAAAAGATGGAACTAGACACATGGAAACAGTGAAAACCCCTGCTGGCTGAGGGGTCAGCAACTTCCTGAACATCTCTACTTACATCACTTACTGGCAACCTTCTCACAGTTGGCCCTTCCTAAATCAGCAGGACTGACTTCCTGTGTCCAAAGGTCCTGAGTCTCATGTCACTTGACATGCCTCTCACTTGGCTGTGAGCAGCCAGAAAACCTAGCTGGGTTCATACAGAGCTAGCATCTCAGCAAGAATTACCTACAGAATTCTAGATGTAAGATCCATCAATTCTTCAAGCTTGGAGTCAACCCTTGGCTCTTTCAGCCTTTGAGGAAAAAAAAAATACATGATTCATTGTGTGGCTTGGGATAATTTCTCAAGCCTTCCCAGGCCAGCCCACACTGCCTTGAGCTTCAATAAGCACATGGCCAACCTTAGCTGACCACCATGGCTGAACACTTCCAAATGGAACATGAAAACAAGAGCAAGCAGCTCTTACTACCCACAAAGACCTGTACTAAACTAACTTGTACTGTTTTGTGGCCGAGAGCCCTGTGAGTTCCAGGTTCTAAGACATATGAGACACACAATCCTCAACTGCACAAAACAACCAGGCTTGATGTCGGGTCCAGGTGTGGAGGACCTGGACCATAATCACATCAGTCCTAAAGCTGTCACTAGCTACTGACATCTTTCAGCAAAAATAACTTCCTCAAGACAGAATTAAACAGGGAAACACAGAGAAATGCTTATAAACAAAATAGTAACTGTCTATTGAGTAGCGGTATTTGTATTTCCTGTAAGGAAATGGCCAGAATTGCCTCACAGATGGCTCCCTCATCTAACCTCATCTTACCTGAAGTACTGCGGGTAACGCATACAGTGAAAGACATGGTACAAACAAGACAGCTGGCTGCTTCCCCTTCCTCATGATATTCTGAGTCCTATTGTATTAACTACAGTATTTTTTCTGTGGTTGTGATAATTTGACATTTTGAGACCTGGCTAGTTCCTAGACAGACTGTCTGTCTTAGGCCCAGCTAACTTCTGGAGACAGAGACGGTCTGGCCTGCCAGCGTAACTTGTAAGACATTAATCAAGAACACAGAGTCTGAGCCACCTTGTCTGCCTGGCTTTTACATCCCATGAGGCAACAGGTACTCATATCTTCACATTGGCACTAGAAACCGGGCAACCAGAAGCAGCCTCTGCAGCCAGGGTGCAGGGACATGATCACAGCTGTCAGTCCTAATCCGCTCAGCTGTTCTACCTGCCTCGTCTCGTGACATCGGCTTTTGCTCATGTTTCTCCTCACCCATGTCTCCCTTCTGACAAAGCTGCTTCCCCAAAGGCTCCTAAACAGCATGCTGTGCCTCTGGTCTCCTGAGAACTGCGGGCAAAAATGCCCTCCTTCAGGGCAGCCACCTCACGATCTGTGGTGCTTGCCACACTCGATAAAAACAAATTCTGGGTGCATTTTCATACACCTCCACTAAGATGTGCATGCCAACTGCTCAGTCAGATGGAAGATTTTACATGTTGAACAGAATTTTGTTAGGCCTCTCCTCCTTAGATGTGTGCGGAACTGTCAGGTGGCATTTAAAAAGCAATTTAATTACATGCTACTGAAAAATGTTGTAATTACATGGGTGATTGGGCCAAATTTTTGCAGCTCCATAACATAGCTACAGTTTGACTTTTTAATGCAATAATTAATCTGGAAGGATCTGCCACCTGGTGCTGCTTTCCCTTGTCACACACTCCACCATCTACTCCAGGGAACTTGACCTGGCGTGTGTCTTCTCCACCAAGGAAAACCTTCGCAGCTCTTTGAGCCATTTGACCTTGAGACACCAGCCAGGTGTGTTCCTTAAAGCTGTTTAAGGACTGAGTTCTCCGCAAGATGTAAGATTAATGGGCAAATTCAGCCTCTGACCTATCCTTAGCGCGTTGCAATCATGCAGGGGCTGAATTTTCAAAAGTGGGAAACAGGAAATATAATCAATATTTTAACTGACAGGATCCATTCCCTGCATAAAAAAAGTAGATAAGTAACATGTTGCTTGGCTAAATGTCTATGATTATCTTCATGAAAAACAGAATTGCGTGAAATATGCACAGTCATGCTTACTCTGCTGTTCAAGAAAGTTCCCAGAGTACTCACTGAGCACCTAGCAAGGATCTGGGCTGATGGAAAAAAGATGTTTCCTGGCCCCACTCCCAGTTTATCAGCTTCAGATGCTGAGGGAACAGGAGAGCTTGGCAGCTGCTGGTAATACAGGCCAGGTAGAAGGTGGACGTATCCTTAGGGAAAGGCTTTCTTTTGTTAATGTTAGACAGTTTAATTTAATTTCTAAGTATTGAAAGTATGCCATAAACATGAGTCAAATCAAATATCAATGATTCTAGAACATTTTTACCTTTTTGTTCATTGTTCTTTATATCCACACGACCTCCCAAGCATTCACCTCTTACCCTCCCATCCCAAGCCCTGTCCGTCAGTCTCTCTTGTTCTCTGTCTTCTGGTTGGGTCCACCTAAAGGGAGATTTTAAAAGGATCTTAAAGAAAATAAATGGGAATTTATTAGAGTGACTTACAGGATTCAGTGCAACAGTGGCTAGTTGTGAATGGAAAGTCCCGGAATCTAGCAGCTGCTCAGTCCCAGGAAGCCGGGTGTCTCAGCTCGTCTTCTGTATATGCTGGGACCCCACAAAGGGAATGGATGTACAGACAAGATGAGGGCAAGCAGGCGAAGAGCAAACCCTTCCTTCTTCCTTGTCCTTATATAAGCTTCCAGAAGAACAGGTGGCCCAGATTAAAGGTGTACCCTCCAGCCTCAAGGTCTGGATTAAAGGCACGTTGTCTTCTTGCCTCAAGATCCAAATCACAGTGTGTCCTCCAGCTCTGGATTATAGTTCATTACAGATATAGTCAAACTGACGACCAAGAATAGCCATCGCACTGTTGAAAGCGTGATAAAAATGCCGTACGCTGTGTTGAAAATCCATTTAGTGAAGACTCAGAAAGCGGCAGAGGAAAACACAGTTCACCTTGGAAAGCTTCTAAATCTCCACCAAGAGACTAGCCTGAATTAGCCAGGTGAGCACACTTGGACTCTCTAAATCCTTTCAAAACAGAGAGACTTTCACAGCAGTGAGGGAGCTATGATCATGGGAGACTGGCCATAAAGATAAAAGGTCACTGGCTTTGAAAACAGAGAGTGAAGATAATGAACCAAGGATGTGGACAACTTAAAGAAGCCAGAAAAAAAAAAAAAGAAGAAGAACAGAATCTCCTTCAGAATTTCCAGAAAGTTCAAGGCCCTGCCAGAAACTTGATTTTAGCCTATGGAGGTCTGTACTGGAACTTTGAAGTGGACTATTGTAAGATCATAAAATCTGGTGTTGGAGTTTGAGCTGCAGCTGAGCCGCAGCTGATTGGTACAACAACTGCCCAGCATACACATGCTGGAGCTCAACTGCCAGTGCCACAGAATGGGGGCAGGGGGCAAGCGGGTATGTAGCATTAAGCTACAAAGTCTGGGGTTTGCTATAGCAGCTTCAGAAAACTAATACATATGTCATCTCATCTCCACAACACATCAACAAGAGGTGGGTACTGTTACTTCCATTTACAGATATTGATGCTATCCTTCAAAAGAAGTTAAATACACTCCCGTTAAGACTAAGATGGATACGAACCTAGATTTTTTGGGGGGGAAGCTAATCTCATTACTCTTTCCTCTAGTCTAGAGCAGATGTAGTTGAAAGTAAAGCGTTTCCTGACAACTATTCCCAAGGACATAGCGGAAAAGCTTGATGTTACTCTCTTGGTAGGAAGCACAGATTTTCCTGCCTGTCCTACCTAACCATCCAGAGCGCCCCAGGGAATGGCAAGAAGAGCCCAGATACGCCATAATTTCAGGAGAGACAGAGTGGTGCATAAAGCTGGAGTCTAAAACCACAAAGAAGGTTCGCTCTCTCTGGAGAGAAGAGATGCATCAAAATGTCAACAAAAGAAATGAAGCTTGCCCACAAGCAAGTCCCAAGAAGGATAGGGTAGATAATAAGACTCCAGCAGAAGGAAGGTGAGACAGGGACCACGCATTTTTCAGGAGGACACAGTCTTGGGCAGAGAGCCGGGAAGCTTACACATACTATGTTCCACTTCATATAAGCTCTGTTAGGCCTTGGTATACCGATGGTTTTAGTCCCTGGAACTAACACACTTGTTACAATGAACAAGCTCAGAAATATTTGCTAAAAGGAATAAGTTCATTGGTGAGTACTTGTACGAAATAAATTTCTATATCAGACAATAAGGGGATAGATTAATCAGAGGAAACAATAAACCCAGCTACAGTCCTGTAAGTCTGTTATGAGTCTACTGCATTTAATGAGTGTACATGATAAGGGCCTGAAATTCAAATAAATAATCAGATAAAACAGAGAATGGGTAGGCGAGAAATGGAAAGGGCCTCTGAGAGTAAACGAGGAGGCCAAGAAGAAAGGAATCGTGTAAGCAGAACAGGGAGATTATGTCAAGGGCCCACTGGCGCTGATTTTGTACAACTGAGGTTGAGGTTCACAAAGGAGACTCACTTGGAATGGGAACCACCTAGCTGTGGATGAAAAGGAGGGTAGCTCTAGGGAGATGTGCACTGGGAAGAGAGAAAAACTGGACAAGCCTATGTTCCTGACATTTAGGATTGAAAGCCGTGATGGCTATTCTTGGTTGTCAACATCTGGAATGAACTACAACCTAGAAATGGAGGGCACACCTGTGGGAGATTTTTTTGCTTGGTTTGTAATGGGTCTGGACCTTTGAGATAGGAAGACTCATACCTTTGATCCTGATCTTGAAGCCAGAAGACATCCTTGAATCTGGGTCATACCTTCTGCTGGACATAGAAGAAGGAAGCTTTTGCTCTTTGCCTGTTTGCTCACGTCTTGCTGGCAAGTCCATTCCTTCACTGGCATTAAAGCCTGCATCTTTGGGACTCTAGAAGATACTGAAGACCAGCCGAGACATCCAGCCTCATAGACTGAACAACTTCTGGATTCTTAGACTTTCTATTCATTTTTAGACTACCTGGACCATAGTATGTAAGTGATTCTAATAAATCCCCTTTCCATTTACATGATGATAGATAGATAGATAGATAGATAGATAGATAGATAGATAGACAGACAGATAGATTCATTCTATAAGTTCTGCTACTCTAGAGAACCCTGACTAAAACAAAAGCTTAATCTAGAACCAACCACTGTCAATCATCCAGCACTGACAAAGCAGCAACCAAAGTCCACGCCTGTAGACTAGGCTGTTTGTTCAGCTTATGTTTTCCTAAATTCTGAATTACTTGCCAATGTGAAAATTTTTAGAAACATCTCCTAAAACATGACCCTATGGTCTTACTGACAACAGGAAGCCCACATTCACACAGGGAAACACTTAGTTGGAGCTACATGGTCAGTGGGGCCATCTCCACCCTACAAAAGGTTCCAGTTTACTGCCCCCCACCCAGCCTGGGTGAGTCATGAAAGTTACCTGCTCTGCCTAGCTTGGATTTCAGCTTCTGTGCCCTGCTAATGGCAGTGAGAGCCTTGGAAGTTCTTAATGGAATGGAATTTAGACAGAGAATGAATTGGAGAACTTTAGTTAACGTCAGCATTCCCAGGTGTTTACTCCCTGCCAGGCGTTGTGCTCGGCACAGAGAAGAAGTGGTGAGAGTCTGTCTACTTTCACAGCAAAGCCCAGGAATGTGATGATCCATTGAGTGGCTGTTTCAGAACTCCGGGCACCAGCAAAGGTTGAGTCTCGGCAGCAGGAGAGAATTAAAGTGAACGTGAGGCATGATAGAGGAAAACAGCTAGTTGTGGGGGTTAGAGGAGGAAGGATGTGAACCACGACATTAGACCTACTTATTGGGTTGGGTGTGATGAGAAAAGACAAAAGTAACCGTGTGCGATTACTCAGAGAGAAGCAAAGGTCCGAAGCATGATGTGAGGGGAAAACTATGCTCCTTGGAAACAGAAGGGATCACATGGGCCTCGCCCCTGCTTTTGGCTCGCCTCCTCTTGAGTAATGCTGGGCTGGCCCTGCCTGCATATACAGGAACTGGATTACTGTATTGTTAACAAATAAAGGAAGTGAAGCAATCTCCACTAAGCCCTGAATGCTAGGACTCCATGTGGGCTCCAATCAATCCAGGCATTTGCTTAACTATTTAGCTGTGAAGCAAGAGCTCCAGGTATGGACCAGAACTAACTTGTCCAAGAAACAGGAAGAGGAGTTGCATGCAACACTTTGTAAGGCCTGTAGCCTCTCTCCAGGGAGCACTGTTAGAACTGTCTTTTAAGAGCTAGCAACAGTCCTACCCAGCTCTGAACCAGAACAACAACCAGCCACATGGCACCATATTCATAAGGGTGCAGTAGTGGCACACATAGCTTGGTGTGCGATAATCATCAGCTCTCTAAATGGATTGAAGATCCACTCAAGAAGAGGGATACTGTGCCTGGTACTGGAAACTTGGCCAGCTACCCTGGGGTGGTGAAGACACAGAGCTCGATGGAGAACCTACAACCACTACTTGACTAAACCAACATACTCCCTATTAACCTAAGCATGTGTCCTTATACCCACAGATAAGTGTAGTCTGCAGCCCTCATCGAAGGATCTTTTCTTTGCAACAGATGGAGACCACTAAAGAAAA